>NC_137054.1:34757461-34849961 GCF_032717465.1 Coenobita brevimanus
GATGGCCGTCTACAACAGCGGCGATAGAACGACCAGAAAGGAAGCTACAGATGAAGGCACAGATAGAAGGATAGAAAAAGTAAGATGGCAGTTCGGAAACTGAAGATTTATGCCAGACTCGATCGAAAGCCTTTGATGTCAAGTACAATGGCAAAGCTCTCCCCAAAGTCCCGAAAGGAGGACGACCAGGAGTCTGAAAGGCAGGTGACAAGATCGCCAGTGGAGCGTCCCTGACGGAACCCATACTGACGATCAGAAAGAAGGTTGTGATAGAAAACATGCTTTAATTTTTATCTGTTAAGAATTGACTCGAAAACTTTTGAAACACAGGATGTTAAAGCAATTGGACGATAGTTAGAGGGTTGGGAATCGTCACCCTTCTTTGGGACTGGCTGAATGAGAGCAAACTTCCAGCAATAAGGAAAGTTACAAGTTGACAGACGAAGATGAAAGAGTTTGCCCAGGCGGGGTGTAAGCACAGATGCACAGTTCATGAGGACAACAGGAGGGACTCCATCAGGCCCATATGCCTTGTTAGTATTAAGAAAAGGTAAGCTACCGTCTATGAAATGGCTGCTGACCCAGTTTTGTCTGAATACAGTATACAATTAGGCAAACATTATGAATGTAACTCTGCGGAAAATGTGTCCCTAGGATGGTTCGCCTTTGTGAGACATTTTTACGATACTTTGGGAAGATAGATTTGCTTTAAACTGTACACATGTTTAATATATAGGGTGTCCCTGGAATTGACTTACTAACTCCAGGATATGATTCCAGGGCTGCTTTTGAGCAAAATCATGCAATTATCAACATGAGCCCAAGTCTCAGCCGTTACAGACCTATAAGTATCAGTGACCTAATGGTTGAATTACGAAGGAGACCATTTTCATTCATAAGGTTATCAGTAAATGTAGCTACGAGACGATTCGGAATTTAACGTATGTTAAAGCGGCATTTTAAACAAATCAGAATAAGGCAGGAATTACTTCCTTTACGCATTTGCGTCCAGTTTCCTCAGTATAAGACGGAACTGGGCATTTTCGAAAGTTAAAAAAGACGGAACCTGAGTGGATGTATCTACACTAATGGTTAAACTTTTGTTCTTACTTTTGCAAGTCTTGATGGATCTATCCAGACATGGTATTAATGATTTCTGAGTGCAGTTGCTGTAACTTCCTGTACGTCTACTTCTCAACCTCGAGAAAACCCCTCTAACTCCCTATCTATCATGCCAGCTAAAACAGTAACTCCCTGCCTGCTGAGTCCCATCCCAACTATACAAGGCACTCCGTCCATAAAACCGGTTCCAGCCGTCTATGAAAAGTATTTCATTATCTTTGCAATACCTTTCAAGGCGGCAATTAAAACCTACCGCCCTGGAAGGTTGGACGTAAGGGTGAAGTCAGGGATGTTGGTGGTAAAGGAAAGGGAAAAGGGTGAGGTTTAACGGAGAGGTGATGGGAAGGGTGGCTGAGATGTTGGGGGGGGGGGATGGAAATACCGTAAATGGCTTGAGAGGGAGGGGATAAAAGGGGGAGGGGGAGAGAGATAGGGAAGAGAGAGGGGGTAAAATGAGGGAGGGTAAGGAGAGATGCAGATTCAGATAAGGGGAGAAAGTGTAGAATTTACACAGGGGTGAGAAAGGAGGAGGATGTAACGGAAAAGGAAACATCAAAGAGAGGGAGAAAGAAAAAAAGGGGAGAGAGGAACTAGGGCTGGATTATGGATGTGGGATGGATGGGGGTGAGGGATGGAGTGAAAAACATAATCCATTTTATTCTCGTCAGTGAAGTGAAATGCATCTTCACTAACTGAATTTGGGTTTTAGTATGTGTGTGTGGAGAGAGAGAGAGAGAGAGAGAGCAATGATCAAGAAAAAGGAAGCCGAGATGTATGGAGGAAAGGATATTATTAGCGAGAAACTGAGGCGAGAAAGACTAAAGAAGGGATAGGATGGTAAATTCGAGCTCAGAGAAAGGTAGGATGTGCTATTATGGGGTATTAACTCCTTAACACTCGTATTATGCACACTGGACTGAATTAAATCATCTATGTACCCAGGTTTTAATTATGTCCATTACCATCGCCACCCAGTCTGTCCCCTTCCCCATTCTCTCTCCCTCTCGATCTCTCATTTTTCCTCCCCCACCCCACACTCCCAGCCAGCACCCCGTTCCCCAAACTTCAAATTTTCCACACGGCCCCTTTCCCTCCTAGTCACACTTTCTACTGTGCACGTCCCCAAACCATCAGTTCCTACCGTCTACCCACCCCCACTCTTTTTTTTTCCCTACCTATATTAGCATTCAGCAGCTTATGACCGCCTGCACCAGACTTCTTTGATGCTAGTCTCCCTTATCATGTATGGGCTTCATCTCCAAAGGAAATTCGTTATCTTGGACTGAATAAGTTTGATAATTGGGGATATATGGGAGAATTTCTCGCTATTATTTTTTCATTTTATCGCGCCCAAAGGCATTAACTGTGTGTCTCACTCGCTTACTTTATAGTCCATGTATAGTAGCTTTTGAAGGATGTAGTCAAGGCGTTATGGAGCGATGGAGGATCTTGAGCAGTGGCTGTGTGTTGGTGTTGTGTCTTGTGTGCGTCTTCGGAGTGTATGTGGAGCTGTATATGGAGTGGTTCTAGTTGACTTTGTACTGTCCCTTCATCGTGCCGACATAACTGTAATGTGACACGTAGAGACAGAACACAGCCCTGGAATGTGCGTCTGTGGCGTCTCTAGGATGCTGTTGGTTAAAAAAATCACCAATCGAGGAGCCTAATTTGTTTGGGAGGCCATGGGAAATCCTTTTGTTTCTTCTGGTCGATCAGATTATTCACCATTAATCGCTACTCACTGTATGCGATTCCTTAAGAAGTCACTGATCAATGAACCTGATTTGTTAGACATCGTGGGCCATTAGCTTTTCTAGTAATATTAGAAGGGGGACCTTACCAAACGCTTTCTGGTTATGAAGGGACGAGGAGATGGATCGGGAGGGAGGCAGCTGAGGAGAAGTGAGGGAGGGGGAAAAATGAGAAATAAACTGAGAGAATGGAAGAACAAACTGGAGGGAAAGAGAACAAAACAAAAAAATATTAGACATAGAAAGGAAGAGCGATGGGATAAAGGACGAGAGGAAGACGATGAACAAGCAGAATAATAGAGAAGGAAGATATTAGCGGAGAGAAATAGGCAATACGAATATAATGTGGGAAAATACGGTAAGGTTCCACATAAAGGGTAGCACAGAAAGACAGATAGATAGAGAGGGATATGAGATTAAAAGAGAGAGGGGGGGGGGGTATAGATGAAGAACAAGTTCTATATAGAAATTAGAGAAACAAAGAGAGAGAGAGAGAGAGAGAGAGAGAGAGAGAGAAGACTTAGAAATAATGAATGATGGCGTAAATGTGAGGAGCAGAAATGCCAAGAGGGAAGAGAGGGATAATAATAAGTACAGAAAAAACAGGAATGTTGATGGCTAAGGAAACAGAAAAAATGTGCAGACAAAGAACTCTATAAAGGAATAAACGAAAGAGACGAACAGATGAGAGAAAGGGACTGAGCTTACTAAAGATAGAAGAATATACAGTAATAAGAAATTAAATTTGAATGAAACTCAAGGAAAGAAAAAGAAATGGATATGAAAGGTGTAGAAGAAAGAAAGAGAACGTAGAGAAAGAATAAGGACAGACGTTGGAGTTTTTCTTTTTAACTGACAGAGAGCATACTGGGATGAACAAATTAAGCACACGACGAAAACGGAGACACAGAAAAGCATATATAAAGGAATGAAGCGAAACCTAGCAACGAATGAACAGATTAGTGAAGGGAACTGGATAAACAGAAAACGGTGGATGCAAGAGGAACAAACTGTGTAATGGAATGGTGAGGTGAATGAAAAGATATGGACATAGGAGAGGGGAACGTAGAAAAAGGATGCGGGGAGACTTAAGAGAGAAGGATAAATGCACATAGATGTGGGAAGAGGTTAACGGAGAGTTATGGAAATTAGACGATCAAACTGGCCTAGGACTGATGAGGAAGAAGGAAGGACAGAGAGGATACAAAAGGTGCTTAGGTGACGTGGTACAAGGAACTTAGAGGGTAGACGGGTGAAGAGCGAGTAGTTTAATAGAGTAATAATTACAGGAAAAACAACCCAAACTCAGGAATGACCAGAGAAACAGAAAGACAGGCAAGGTTAATGAAGAATGGCGAAGGAAGAAAAGGAAGAAAAAGGAAAAAATAAATAACAAAGAATGTGAAACATAAGTAGGATGTGAAAAGTACTGAGGCATGTAAAGGAAGCATTAACACAAGATTATCCTATATGAAAGATGAGAACGAATAAATCTGAGAAAGAACAAGAAAGTGAGAGAGTAGAGATTATGGGGCTTGTGAGTTGACTGTGGAGTAGAGATCAGTGAGAGATAAAAGACGGAGGAAGAGAGCCAGATGAGAAATAGAGTGGGCTACGTGGGAGGATGACAGACACACAAACACAGTCTGACAGGCAAACAGACTGATAGGTGTGGAGAATGGAGGGAGATACATAAATTAAGAATTTCAGCTCAAGTTTCTTTGGAGATAAAGTCAACGGCAGGTTCGATTTGATTCATTTGACAGATAATGTGCATCCCAGTTCTTCATAGTCGGTTCGTCTTCGTCTGAGGAACTTGTCACTCCTGCAGTTCTAATACTAAGTCATAATTGCATGAAATTCTTTGGGTCTTAGTTATGAGGTGAATCTTATCGTTTACTAGTCAAATCAACCCTCCAGTCTGACAATTTTTGCCCATCAACTGGGTTAGAAAGGAATAGGAATCTTTGTTAAGTTAAAGTGGGCTATAGTGTGACATAACCGACTCTAAGTTCCGCACCACCACAACAGCAAGACCATTCAACCTCAAACCAAAAACCTCCTCTATTCCCCCCCCCCCCTTTTTTTCCATTCTTGTAACCTTAATCACACCTCCTACAGGTTTGTTCTTGCGTGACAAATGGCGCAGAGACCAGATGAATTCTGGGCTAACAAAAGGCGATCGATTCTAATGGTGGGAGATGGATGAGTTTGGGGCAATGGTAATCGGATGGGATTTACGTTTCCTAATGTGACAAACAGAGAAATGCCGCCGTGTCAGTTGTTGAAGAATGCCAGGGGAGGATGGGACGTTTGGGTGTTGGGAAGATGACTGATGGAGCTGTGTTGAGTTACTTGTCTTAAGGTGGAGGGGAAGATCAAATAATCTGACCGATTGAAATGGGAAGCGACGAGAGGGGCTCTGGTTTTGGGAAGTTGGGAAGACAAGTAGTGGTGATGGTTAGTTGTTCTTGTTTGTGTTAGAAGTGATTACCTGAGAGTATTGATTTGGGTACGAAGTGTAGAGAGGGGGTACGGAGTTTAATGGGCCGAGAAGAAGACCTCTTGTAACAATAGATTATCTGAATGTGCTTGGGAAGGTAAAAACGCTTAATTCAGCTAGGAAAAGGGGGTTTGATGAACTGGAAAGACAAATGATAGTAGTGGTGGTATTTATGATGGTGATGGTAGGCTGATTACTTGACTGTGCCCGTAGAACAAAAAAATGGGGGGGGGGGTGACTGGTTTGACCATAAAATGAGCGGAAAGGGTCGGATGAGGGTAGGGAGGGATAGAGAGTTTGGGATGAGGGATGGGAAAACGATTGATAACAATGGTGGTGTTGGTGGTGGTGGTGAAAGTCGAGGTGGCTCGATTATCTGACGGTGCCTGGGATGAAAAATTGAGTGACTTGGCAAATTTTAACCAGCCGAGGAAGAAAAACATGAAGTGACGGACGGAGGAATATAAGACTACTGCGAGGCATAACAATCTCATGAATGTAAGCTAGGTAATACGTATTGTACCGTACATACATACATACATATATACATACATAGCGAGACATAAGTACATACTTATTTATATATATACTTACAAGCACAAGTATATCCATGCATGTACAAAACTAAGTACATGTGCATAAAAATACATAAATAGATGCAACACACACACTCGTATCTATTTAGCCTATTTCGTTGCCTTAGATACTGAAATACTCTTATGCACCATTCCAGAATCTGAATTAACTGATGGATACATTATTTGCTTTGTGTCTCCAAAATATGTTTCCTCTCATCATCATCATCATCACCATCATCATTAAAAAAAAAAAAAAAAAAAAGGATAGATACTCATCCACATATGTGTACCAAATATGATCACACTCTAAACTGAAAAATGTCCAACTACTAAGACACTGTCATTCCCGAAATTATTGATAAAATATTTATCCGATCATAAACCCAACAATCATTTGATTTACCAGGCGGAAGAACAACTGAGAGAGTGAGAAGACGGGGGGAGGAGGGAGTTTCCGGTGCATTAAATGACTCGTAAAGCTGACAAAAGAAAGACACACGTTTTGAGAGAGAGAGAGAGAGAGAGAGAGAGAGAGAGAGAGAGGTGTCTGGACAGAACGCGAGAGTATGGTAAGGTAATACAGAAAGAATAATAAATGAAAATAAAGCGAACTAGGGGCCCTCCCAAGGAGGGAATCACACTAGTCGCTAGCCGATACATACATAGTGCGGCTCGGAACATGGCCTTGACCTTGACCTATTCTCACCAATTTCGAACTCGTAGGAGATTCTCATCCCTACTACACACCTGTAAAATGTTGTGATATCTTGAGCGGTTGTGAAGGTACCGTGCTAACAAACACACAGACAAACTGAAAAAAATACTCGAAGATTTTCATCCCTACCTCACACCTGAAAAATTATGTGATGATATCACATGGTAAGAGACAGACAGATCTTTGCCAACTTTCACCACTTTCATACTCGTGATCGCTTTGTCTTCCCTACTACACATCAGTATAATTTTGTGACAATATCATGAGCCTTTGCGAAGTTATCGTGCTAACAAACACACACACACACACACACACACACACACACACACACACACACACACACACACACACACACACACAAACTGAAAACAATACAAGCTTCGCTATCGCGGCTGGTAATAATCTTGGGTGGAGGTTAATCTTAGTCTATAAGGCACGTATTTCATTCACTCCAGCCTACCCACACTCTCGTTATACACCTTCAGTAGGGTTAAGACTGAAAAAGATCAGGACAAATCGTCTTACACACTACTCAGTCAATATACTACGCGTTCATTTCTTCCGAACCATTCACTATATTATCTGGACCTCAATTCAGAAATGACTGGTGATCAAATTGGTTAGATGAACGAGGTACAGAGAAGCATGACAACTGTGTGACATGTATCTTCAGATAGACTAAGAGATTTACAGACACTCTGAAGTCGTAGGATACGAAACTACCTACTCTATTTTCATTTTTCCAGTGCTCATTTGCATACATCTCTTCACCATGAAGTATCATCATATATATATATATATATATATATATATATATATATATATATATATATATATATATATATATATATATATATATATATATATATATATATATATATATTAGAGAGACACACTTTACATGCATTGTACAAATGTTTTTTACTCTCCTGACTGAGAATCAAACCCCAGCCCTCGAGATGGAGGTCAGGCACTGATGCCACTACACCACGGCGTGATAAATGATGAGCCATCTGAATTTTTTGACGAAAGAATATATTTCAGTCACAACACATTAGGATTATAGCTCAGCCCCACGCAACTCCTCAAGTGACAGAGCAGTTTTAATCTATCCTAGACACAACACGAGCGCCTTTATATATTGGAGAGACACCCAGTACACGCGTGTGTACAATTGTTTTTTACGCTCCTGACACACATTTCTATCTAGAGATCAGGGGTTCGATTCCCGGTGTGGAGCGTAAAATATATATATATATATATATATATATATATATATATATATATATATATATATATATATATATATATATATATATATATGTATATATAAAATGAATGGCCAGTTAAATCAGAGTGTGGACGACATACATGATTTATTGTTAACGTTTCGGTATACACATAGACCTAAAAGAAAAAACTGATGAAACACGCATATTATTTTGTAATGCTCAGATTGACATTAAATATTATACATGAGCAGGGAACAAAGCAAAACTGCATAATATACAGAATATATAATTTACCATTTGAAAACAGAGTAACTGTGCAGAGGAGTCGTGTAAGCCAAGAGATGGACATATCTCTAATGTAAGTAAAGTCTCCGTTATAACTCTCATCAGGTCGTCCCATGCAGTGATTTTTTTTTTTTTTTTTTTTTTTTTTTGTCTATCGACTATTGGGGCCGAGGCCCCTGGTCATTAAGACATATATAATTATAACTAACTAACTAACTATATATATATATATATATATATATATATATATATATATATATATATATATATATATATATATATATATATATATATATATATAAATGGTTTCCTGTACACCAGGAAACCATTTACTACGCTGGGTGGTAACCATATAACCAAATTTTGGCTCCTGGTGGTTTAATGGGTAATTATTGTGCTCCAGTCGGATTGAACCGGTGAAGGTTTATATCAAAGGGGTGATTGGGGTTTATTGCTCATGTAATGCCACTCAGGGATAAGTAAGTGTGGTCACTCTCATCTTAAATGTCCGGACCAACTGCTTAGCCCGGGGCTTCTACGCTCCTCATGGGGCAAAGTAGGATTGGATGATGTATATATATATATATATATATATATATATATATATATATATATATATATATTGTTACATAGCCTATGATTTCATCATCCTTTGTATAATTCTAACGTACAGTATGCTGCATGTTTGATCACGATTCGCCTCGTGGCTTCCATAGTGACCGGACTTGCGTGTTCTGCCTCACTCCCCCCTTCTCCCCCTTGTAGTAGAGTAAGTCGTTCTTTCTGTCGTTCAGAGCAGGAGTGTCAACTCTTTGTCCCCTATGGCTTCATTTGCGCGTCCTTCTTATAAGTTGTATCAAGCTCTGCCGGCCCCTATATAATGAGCTCAGTCTCTGCATTAATTGCCACTCCTCATTTTGTTCACATCTCTGTCCTCCCCTGTACAGTTGTTATTATTTTTGTGAGTGCTCAGGAAGTCTCCAACCATCTAGCAGCTGTGTAATTTGAGTATAAGTGTTATTACATTTTTTCTTGTACTGTATAGCATAAGGTGTTAATTCGTAGGCCTAGTGAGGTTTTTGTGATTAATGTAAAGTTTTTACTGTCAGCCAGTAGTAATAATATTTTGTATCTGTAATAATATATCTTGCATTAACTGAGCATTATCCTGTTTTCTCATTTTATCAGGGCTGACCTAGATAAATTTACTCTTGCTAATTTCGTGTTAATAGAGGCTATTGCAGTTAACCATATATTTAACCTGTTTTTTGCCATTTCATTATCCTTATGAGTCCTGAATGTTTAGTTGTTAGTTTGAACATTAAACTTTAACTTGTAATTTTACCTAACTCTTTTGTTTTGAACCTGGAACGTTGCAGGACAGTAGTGATTTAGTATTCTCACTTGAAGTGTTCATTATCTCTCTCTGTTCCGTAACATAAATTTGGCGACCTCTTATCAGGATATTCAGGATATTATCATAAGGATATTGGTTGATATTTTGTGACTGTGATTTATTCATGATGTCTACTATTACTACGCTTGATGAAGCCAAAGATTTTTTGTCAAATGTGCAAACAGTGAGTGATGTAGAAAACAGAACAAAGAATGAACTTAAGCTTGTTGCTCAACAATTGGGAATTGCTGTTCGCTCTCATCATTCTAAAGATCAAATTGTTGACATGATTAATGAAAGCTTGTTTAATGTAACTCCTTCAGATGAGCAAACGCAGATTAAAATAGCTAAGTTACAGCTAGCCCTGCAGGAGGCTCGTGCTAAGGAGGCTGAGTTTCAGGCACGTTCTAAGGAGGCACAGGCACAAATTGAAATTGCTAGGATTCAGGCAGACCATGAGTATCGCATGAAACAAAGTGGAACTGGATCATCTAGCTCTGATGATTTTGATGTGGCTAAAAATGTTAAACTTGTCCCTCCTGTTAATGAATCTGATTTAACAAAGTATTTTCAGTTGTTTGAGAGGGTAGCTACAGGTTTTAATTGGCCCAAAAAGTATTGGCCAGTACTCCTTCAAACTGTTCTCACCGGTAAAGCTCAAGTAACTTATGCATCTTTGCCTCAGGATCAATCTGATAATTATGAGGTAGTTAAGAGCTTGATTCTTAAGGCCTATGAGCTTGTTCCTGAAGCCTATAGAGTAAAATTTAGGACAACTTATAAGCAAGATAAGCAATCCCATGTTGAGTATGCAAAAATCAAAGAAGATCTGTTAGAGCAGTGGTTAAATTCTAAGAATGTGGAGTCTGATTTTGATAAATTTAAGCAGATGATTTTGCTGGAGGACTTCAAACGGTGTATTAATAAAGATGTAAGCCTATATCTTGATGAGAAAATAATAGATAATTTGTCTGATGCTGCAGTTTTAGCTGATGAATATGTTCTCACTCACAAGAGATATTCTAGAGAAAAAAGGAAAGCTGAGAGTAAGTACGTTGCCTCTACTCAGAGTACAGGTAACAGGAAAGAGAATAAAGATGATGTTTCTCAGGAAGTAAATATCAGCTTCACCTCTAGATTTCAGAAAAGTAAATGTACGTATTGTAGTAAGCTTGGTCATACTACAGAGAAATGTTTCAGGAGACAGCGTGATGTGAACAAAAAGGAGTCTTTAAATATTCAGTCAATTGGTCTAGTGTCCACCCTTGAGAGTTCCCAGAATTCTTTAACCGAGTTAACTGAACCTGCTTTGAGGGGTAAATTAAATTCTCATGATGAAGCTCTTCTTTTGAGCAGTAACGTGGGTGACACTCTCTAGAGTTCATGTGCTAATTTCCTGTCTGATGGTTTTGTCAGTCCTCTGGACAGTAATGACAGGAAATCAGTTAAAATATATCGTGATACAGGTGCTTGCCAATCCCTTATGCTGACCAGTGTTCTAGGCTCTAATGTTAATTCCTCTGATGAAACTGTAATCTTACAAGGTGTAGGGAATAATTACTTCTCTGTCCCTCCGTGCAGAGTGAATTTAGAGTCTGGTTTTGTTAATGGTTCCGTTATGGTTGGGTTGGTTGAGACACTCCCAATGTCAGGTGTAACATTCTTACTTGGAAATGATATTGGTGGAAGTCAAGTGTGTCCAGCTCCTCAGTTGTCTAGTGAACCAGTGACTACGACCCAGGATTGTGATGTCCCTGATGTGTTCTCTGCATGTGCTGTCACTAAGGCTAAGTCTAAAGTTACTGGTGACTTAGAAGATAATGATGATGATGATGTTATCCTAGCTGACACTTCTCTTGCTAATTTGGACCACTCACCAGATGAGGCAGTACCCCGTAGTGTTGATAATTTGTCTCGTCAAGAGTTGGTTGAGTTGCAGGTTGCTGACCCTGAGTTGAAAGGTCTAGCTAACTCTGCTTGCAGTGAGGAAGAGTCAGCTGGTGCTTCTACTTGTTATTATATAAAGTCAGGAGTACTTATGAGAAAGTGGAAACCCCCAACAGCATCAGCCGACTGTGAATGGGAGGTTGTACATCAAGTTGTCATCCCTCGTGTTTGTAGACAGGATATCATTAGAGTGGCTCATGATTCCAGTTTGGCAGGACACCTTGGAGTGAGGAAGATTGTGGCACGCATTTTGAAACACTTCTACTGGCCAGGCATCTTCAGAGATGTTTCCTGGTATTGTAAGTCTTGTCACACCTGTCAAGTTGTGGGGAAGTGTAATCAGACCGAAAAGGTTGCACCTCTAGTTCCCATTCCTCCTTTTGAGGCGCCATTCACCCGTGTGTTGGTGGATATTGTGGGCCCTCTTCCTAAGACTTCTTCAGGATTTTCTTATGTGTTGACCCTGATTGATATGGCTACTCGTTATCCTGAAGCCATTCCACTTAGAAATATCTCAGCAAAGAACATGGTTAAGGAAATGCTAGGGTTCTTCACCAAGTTTGGTCTGCCCAAGGAGGTACAGTCAGACCGGGGAAGTAATTTCATGTCAAATGTTTTCAAGCAGTCTCTGAAAGAGTTGGGCATCACCCAGATCACGTCTTCAGCTTACCATCCCCAGACCCAAGGAGCGTTGGAGAGATATCATCAAACACTCAAATCGATGTTCAAGAAATACTGTTTGGAACATCAGAAAGACTGGGATAAAGGTCTTCCATTCGTTGTATTTGACGCAGGAGAATCTCAAATGAATCACTGGGCTTCTCACCCTTTGAACTACTGTTTGGCCATGAAGAGGACCCCTTAAGCTACTCAAGGAATGCTGGCTGTCGGAGGAAGATGACGTCAACCTGCTGGAGTATGTGATGAAGTTCAAAGAACGGCTGTCCACTGCTTTACAGCTGGCGAGAGAGAATTTAGGAGCTGCTCAGGAGAAGATGAAGACTTGGTATGATAAGAAGTCCAGGTTACGCCACTTTCAGCCAGGAGATCAGGTTTTGATTCTGCTACCGGTGCATGGGCAACCTCTTCAAGCCAAGTTTAGTGGTCCTTATTTCGTGGAGAAGAAACTCAGTGATGTCAACTATGTCATCGCCACACCAGATCTTAGAAAGAACAAGCAACTTTGTCACATCAACATGCTAAAGTTATATCACAGGCGGGACGAAAATAACCCAGTCTGCACTGTAGCTGTTCCACCCGAGTCTGCAAGTGAAGTTCTCCCATGCAGCATGAGCCTGAGTGATAGTTTGGGGAAGAATCCTGATATCATGAATGATCTCCAGACTAAGCTTTCTCATCTACCTCCTGAGGAAAGGCAGGAGTTTTCGGCATTACTGCAGGAGTACCCGCAAGTGTTCCGTGCCACTCCAGGAAGAACCACTGTGTTGATGCATGATGTCGATGTTGGAGATGCAAAAGCCAATTAAACTGCCTCCTTACTGTGTGAACCCAGTGAAAGTTCCTCTCATCCAGAAGGAGCTTGGCTACCTGTTGGACCACAAGATGATTGAGCCCTGTCAGAGCGAGTGGAGTTCTCCTGTCACTCTAGTCCCTTAGCCAGGTGGGTCACAGTGGCTTTGCATCGACTACAGACGTGTTAATCAGATAACCAAAACAGACACCCTCTCCCTCGCGTGGAAGATTGCATTGACAAGATCGGAAAGGCTAGGTACATAAGTAAGTTTGATTTGTTAAAGGGATACTGGCAAGTACCTATGACTGAACGTGCTAGGGAGATCTCATGTTTTGTAACACTAGGAAAGACTTTTGCATGTTCTGTAATGCCATATGGTGTGAAGAATGCACCAGCCACATTTCAGAAGCTCATGAATGTTGTAACAGAGGGTTTGGCAGGGTGTGTTGTTTATATTGATGATGTATTAATCTTCAGTGACAACTGGAATGATCACCTATGCCATGTCAGTAAATTTCTTGAGCGTTTGGTTCAGGCTAATCTTGTTGCTAATTTATCAAAGTGTGAGTTTGGTCAAGCTAAAGTTCAGTACCTTGGGTATGTAATTGGTGATGGACATGTTGCACCACCAGGAGCTAAGGTTCAGGTTATAAGTGATCTTCCCAGACCTAAAAGTAGGAAAGAGCTACAAAGATTTTTGGGAATGGTAGGTTATTACAGGAGATTTGTTCTTAACTTTTCTATTCTTGTATCACCACCTACAGACCTACTGAAAAAGGGAGTTAAATTTGTCTGGACCGATAACTGTGAATCCTCTTTCAGTAAACTTAAAGCTATCCTATTAAGTCAGCTAGTGCTCGCTACTCCAAATTTTGCTAAGCCTTTTAAGATGGCTGTTGATGCAAGTGATACAGGAGCTGGGGCTGTTTTGCTTCAAGAGGATGATCAGGGTATTGAACACCCTGTATCTTATTACAGTAAGAAGTTCACTCCACCTCAAAAGAACTACTCAACTATTGAGAAAGAGCTTTTGGCCTTGATTTTGGGTTTACAGCATTTTTCGTTTTATTTGTGTTCTGGTTTTGACCCCATAGTCATTTATACCGATCATAACCCACTGAAATTCCTTAGTAAGTTTAAAGATAAAAATCAGAGATTGACAAGATGGAATCTACTTCTTCAGGAGTATTCATTATACATACAACATATCAAGGGGAAAGAAAATGTTATTGCAGATTGCTTATCTAGACTTTAGACAGATTGTTTTAGAGTAATAAGAAATTTCCTTTGTAAATTTCTTTTTCTTTGTGGGGAGGTGTTACATAGCTTATGATTTCATCATCCTTTGTATAATTCTAACGTACAGTATGCTGCTTGTTTGATCACGATTCGCCTCGTGGCTTCTATAGTGACCGGACTTGCGTGTTCTGCCTCACTCCCCCCTTCTCCTCCTTGTAGTAGAGTAAGTCGTTCTTTCTGTCGTTCAGAGCAGGAGTGTCAACTCTTTGTCCCCTATGGCTTCATTTGCACGTCCTTCTTACAAGTTGTATCAAGCTCTGCCGGTCCCTATATAATGAGCTCAGTCTCTGCATTAATTGCCACTTAGATCTACTCCTCATTTTGTTCACATCTCTGTCCTCCCCTGTACAGTTGTTATTATTTTTTTGAGTACTCAGGAAGTCTCCAACCATCTAGCAGCTGTGTAATTTGAGTATAAGTGTTATTACATTTTTTCCTGTACTGTATAGCATAAGGTGTTAATTCGTAGGCCTAGTGAGGTTTTTGTGATTAATGTAAAGTTTTTACTGTCAGCCAGTAGTAATAATATTTTGTATCTGTAATAATGTATCTTGCATTAACTGAGCATTATCCGGTTTTCTCATTTTATCAGGGCTGACTTAGATAAATTTACTCTTGGTAATTTCGTGTTAATAGAGGCTATTGCAGTTAACCATATATTTAACCTGTTTTTTGCCATTACATTATCCTTATGAGTCCTGAATGTTTAGTTGTTAGTTTGAACATTAAACTTTAACTTGTAATTTTACCTAACTCTTTTGTTTTGAACCTGGAACGTTGCGGGACAGTAGTGATTTAGTATTCTCACTTGAAGTGTTCATTATCTCTCTCTGTTCCGTAACAATATATATATATATATATATATATATATATATATATATTGTTTTTCCCTATCGACTATTGGGGCCCAGGCCCCTGGTCATTAAGACATATATAATTATAACTCTCTCTCTCTCTCTCTCTGTATATATACAGTATATACATGCATGTATGCAGACATACCTTCATACACACATTCATGCACAGAGAGAGAGAGAGAGAGAGAGAGAGAGAGAGAGAAATTCTACTTCTATTTTTATTATTTTGTCTTTTTTACATTATTACATAACATGCTGTATATAAAAATTACCTAATCTCAAAACCTTAGAAAAAGGAACTTAACAGACAAATCGCTAACCTATACTAATGTTTAAAGATTCAAATAGTTAAACCTACACTAATGGGAACAATACCACCACCAACAAAACGCCACGGACTGCAGATGTGTAATGCCTTCCTAAATTACACACGTGCACTCATCACCTGCTGGCTGTTGGTCGAGGCACATGGATTGATATAGGGGACATCAATATATGAAAGAGAACCAGAGGAGTCCAGAACTATTCCATATAAGTCAACTGTCGGCCCTAATTAAGAAAAATTATAAAAGTATTTGTAAAGCATTTACATATTTACAAGAGGTGAATTACCTCGTCCAACAGAACACCATCGACTGACTCTGTCCAATATTTTTCTATATTGCACAATTGGACCCATGAAAATGTTGACTGTCAGGCGAGACATTTAGTTTAATAGACCGGACATCAATATAAGAAATATATCAGTCACCAGCAGGAACGATATCAAATACGTCAACTGTCAACCCCTACTATATAATACATTATATACATATTTACATTCGATTGAAAACATAACCACATAGTAAAAAAGCCACATCACTCCGATACAGCCACAAATTCATGTCATAATAATATCCCTATCGCCCAGGCTGGTGGAAAGGATGAAGGGGACATCTGCTGTGATGCAGTAATTTATGAGCAAAGCACGTTCACGAATAAATCGCCAACTATGCAGGATATGGCTGACAGATAACACTGCATCACAGATGTCACAGTGCAGTGGAAAACATCTTTCGATATATGGCAACATATGGGTGATACGGGTGTAGTTCACCCGCAACCTAGCCAGTATTATTTCTTTCTGGCGACTGGGATGATTTACAGCGTCCTCGTCCTCAAGGGGTGGCTTTACAGCTGGTAAATTCAGTCTGGTCTACTGACCTTGCCACAGAAGATTTAATGATTTTTTTCCGAGAGAGAGATCGTGCTAGAAGAGTGAGAGAAGAGTTCTGGACAAATGTAGAAGTGTGCATGGAAAAGTTTGGAAGGAATGATAGAGTGTTTTTGATTGGTGATATGAATGGTAAAGTTGGGAATGTGAAAGTGGATGGAATAGTTGGTGAGTGGGGTGTGCCTGCTGAGATAGATGAGAATGGGAGTGCGTTAGTGGACATTTGTGCTGGGAGGGGGTTGGTGATAGCCAATACCTTCTTCAGGCATAAAATGATCCACAGGTATACATGGCGAGTGATGAGAAGGGTGGGTGGTGAATTGAGTGAAAGGAAGGCACTGATTGATTATGTGTGTGTGGATGAAAGGATGCGAAGATGTATATTGGATGCAAGAGTTTATAGAGGTTGGGGGAGTGGACTTTCTGACCACTACTTGGTGGTGGCCAGAGTTAAAGTTCAAGTAAGATGGAGGAATAGAGGAAGGGAAAGACGAGGGGAGGGAGAAGTTGCAAGGAGAGTGGAAAGGTTACAGGAGGATGAGAAAGGGGCAGAGTATAAGGGAGAAGTGGAGGAACGATTGGGCAAATATGAGTTGGAGCAGATGGGGGATGTGGAAGGTGTGTGTAGAATATTTACAGAAGAAATATGTGCAGCATGTGATGTGGTGTGTGGAAGGAAGAGAAGACGGAGGGGGGTGCAAGGAACAGCGTGGTGGACTGAAGAGGTGAAACGGGCTGTGGCACAAAAGGAGAAGGCATACAATGAATGGATGAGAAATAGGGGCGTGGAAGAAGTTGAGAGGCGGAAGAGAGAGTTATATGTAGAAAGAAAGAGAGAGGTGAAAAGATTAGTAAGAGAGAGTAAGAAGAGAGTGGATGAGGAATTTGGAAGGAATTTGAGTGTAAAGTGGAGGGACTGTAAGAAAATGTTCTGGAAAGAGGTGAAAAGAGTAAGACAGGGTGGAAGTGGAGTTAGCAGGGGAGTGAAAGATAAAAATGGTAGATTACTAGTGGAGAAGGGAGAAAAAGTGAGCAGATGGAGAGAACACTTTAAGGAATTGCTGAACGTGGAGGATGGAAGTAATGCGAGTATAAGTGGCTGGGGAATGGCTGGAAGAAGGAGGGAGGTGAGAAGACAGGAAGAAATCAGTAGGATAGAAGTTGTGGAAGCAATGAAGAAAGTTAAATCAGGGAAAGCCCCAGGAATTGATGGAGTGTGTGGTGAAATGCTGAATCATGGGGGAGAGATAGTAGTAGAATGGATGTGGAAGATGTGCAGATTGGCCTGGGAGGAAGGTAGACTCCCGGAGGATTGGAAGTCAGGTATAATTATTCCCTTGTACAAAGGAAAAGGGGAAAAAGAAGTGTGTGGTAATCATAGGGGCATTTGTCTTCTTAGTATAATAGGAAAAGTATATGGTAGGATACTTATTGACAGAGTTAGAGAAAGAACAGAGAAATTAGTTGGAGAAGAACAGGGAGGCTTTAGGAAGGGAAGAGGTTGTGTAGATCAGATATTCAGTCTCAGATCTTTAGTGGAAAAGTTTCTAGAGAAGGGAAAGAAGTTGTATGCGGCTTTCATGGATTTGGAGAAAGCATATGACAGGGTGGATAGACTAGGATTGTGGAAAGTGTTAAGAATATATGGAATAGATGGGAAGTTGTTGAATGCTGTGAAGAGTATGTACGATGGTGCGAAGGCTGCAGTGCGTGTGGATGGGGAACTAAGTGAATTTTTATCTTTGAAAGTTGGGTTGAAGCAGGGATGTGTCATGTCTCCATGGTTGTTCAATCTGTACATGGATGGGGTAATAAAAGAGGTACAAGGTAGGGTAGTGGATGTTGGAGTGGCCCTGGTGAGAGAGGATAGTGTTTGGAAACTCCCTGTACTGTTGTTTGCAGATGATACCGTGTTGTTGAGTGAAGACGAAGGGGAGCTGCAAGGCTTGGTGGATGAGTTTGAGAGAGTGTGTAAGAAACGGAATCTAAAGGTGAATGTAGGGAAGAGTAAAGTGATGGTCTTTGAGAGAGGTGAAGTCAGTGAATGTACAGCGAGGTTGGATGGTGAGGAATTGGAAAATGTGAGTACGTTTAAGTACTTGGGTAGTGTGATGAGTAAGGATGGAGGTTTGGAGGAAGAAGTGCTTGAAAGGGTACAGCAGGGAAGAAAGGTTGCTGGTTCTTTGAAAGCAGTGATAAGAAACAGGGAAGTGAGCATGGAAGTGAAAAAGTTACTACATGACAGTATTGTGATACCAACTCTAACGTACGGAAGTGAAGCTTGGACGTTGTTGGAAGGACACAAGTCAAGAGTGAGAGCCGTGGAAATGAGTTATTTAAGAGGAGCCTGTGGAGTCACATGGAGAGACAGGCTGACGAATGAGGATATAAAGGAGCGTTGTGGTGTTGATGTGGATGTGATAGGAAGCGTTATGAGGAACACACTGAGGTGGTTTGGCCATGTGGAGAGGATGGAGGGTCAAAGACTGACGAAGAGAGTGTATGTGAGTGAGGTGGAGGGGAAAGAGGGAGGGAGGCCGAGGATGAGATGGAGAGATGGGGTGGAGAGGTATATGAGAGAGGGGTGTGTGAGTTGGGAGCAGGGGAGTGAAATGGCGGGGGACAGGGCGACTTGGAGGCGATTTGTTTGTGGCCACCCCAAACGGGATTGAGGCGTCTGGCAATAGATAGATAGATAGATAGAGACTCTACGGTAGATCACGAGAAACGTCCCAAGTCTCCTCGAGTTCCACAGCCGACTTCACAAGCAAGTCAGCCTGCTCATTGCCAAAAATAAGTCAATGACCAGGCACCCAGATCAGCGTGAAGGACTTGTTGCATAAATGCAGTTTATTAACAGTGCGGCCCTGGATCTCATTACAGTCAGTAGTGGAAAAAGCAACTGCCTGAAGGGCTGACTTAGAATCTGAATAAATGACAAAGAAGTCATATTGAAATTTTATTGCATAGTCTATGTCTTTGTCAATAGCAAAAAGTTCTGATGTGAACACAGATGTTTTAGTCAGCAGCCAATATCTGGGGGCACATTCAGTCGACCACACACTAGCACCCACATATTCACTCGACTTGGAACCAACATTGTACAATTTGTGGGACCCCAAATGACTCACGATAATGTTACGAAACAAGTAATGGACCTCCGCCTCTGGCGCCTTGGTCTTTGGTCCCGGGAGCCATGAAATATCAACAGCAAAGCTGGATGGCTCCGAATGTGCTGTATTTTTAATCACCAACTTGTCACAGTCACCGAGGTCCACACCAAGCTCCTGAGTCAATAAGTGGAGGTGAACAGCAAGTGGACAACGAACCCCCCTCATAAGATGGTGGTGTTGACGAAGGGGGGCACAGGCCACATTGCCAATATCATTTTTCCTGGTAGTCCGAACGCCATGATATAAAATTAGTTGGTCCTGGCGAATACGGAGGGGAGGTGCATTTGCCTCCACTTCCATATAAACTACACGGGTACACCGTAAGGCTCCGAGACTCATTCACAAACGTTTTTTCCATAAAACATCCAACCTTCTCAATGTGGATTCGGATTCTGATCCATACACCTGTGCACCATACGGTAGTCTAGCTTGGATCAAATAAGGAACTTAAACACCATCAATAAATGTTTCCTGCCGGCGCCACAAGTAGTACCAGATAGGTACATGAGGACATTCAATGGTTTATTGCAACGAGCAAGCAAATTATTAACATGAAATTTAAATTTCAATCTCCAATCAAAGTGGAGGTCTAAACACTTTACAGAAATTAGTAAAGGTACCGCCTGATTATCCAAAGTCAGACACAAATCGGGGACGTTACGATTGGTGAAAACTGCAACGGCAAACTAAGGACGGAAAACTTAAATTCCCACTGCAAGGCCTTTTGGTGGATGGAATCAAGGGCTGCTTGAATCCGCCTAATAGAAAACTGTACATTACGGGAAGAATACCATATTGCACAACCGTCAGTATAGAGCGAATATTTAAGATTCTTCGGGATGGGGGATGGGAGCTGATGACAGAATATTACTGATCATAACACTACACAACGTGGGACTAAGCACACATCCCTAAGGCACCCCGTTTTCATGGATTAATATATCCAATGCTACGTTACAAGGTAATATGACAGATAAACTCTTGTCTCTTAAAAAAATATTAAATAATGGGCAAATTACCTCATAACCATAAGCAACGAGCTTCATTAGTATACCGTGTCGCCATGTCATGTCATAAGCTTTATGGATGTCCAAGAACACCCCTATCATGAATTCTTAATTGGAAAACGCCTCTGAAATGCAATGCTTCATATTCATTGAATGATCTAGTGAACATTTGTATTTTCAGAAGCCACACTGTCAGTCATTTAACATATTCTTCCACAAGTAAACAAAAAGAAGCCTATTATTAACCATTAGTTCCATGGCCTTACATAGACAAGAAGCCAACACAATAGGACGAAATGAAGTTGAATTCATAAGACGACTAGCGTGTTTGAGTATCGGTATGAGCTGCACAAAGTGCCATAAGTCTGGGAACGTACGGGACGCCCAAAGCTCATTGTACATTGCTGACAGCTTGATCATGTTGTCCTGATTAAGATGCTGGATCATACTGTACGTGATGGTGTCTGGTCCAGGACTGGTGTCTTTACAGGATTTAAGGGCAAGAAACAGTTCTTCTCTTGTAAACTCTTGGTTGTACTGGGAGTCTGTGTCTTCTGTGGCAAAGTCTAATATTCATAGCTCAGTCGTGCGTTTTTGTTGTTGAAAACGCTGGTTGTAATTGGCTGAGCTACTTGGCTGAGCTACTTCAGTTGAATAAAATCACCTGACGTTAGCTACAGGAGTATACATGAACTGTCTTAATCATGTGAAGGCTATTGATCACTTTTTTAAAAGGTAATGCTTAGCTTTTTGATAACAGCTTCATTAATTTTTCAGTATTAGTCAGTGTTATTTTCTTCGCCTCGACGTTATACCTTGATAACCCTATCAGGAGCATCTGAGTCCTTGACTAGGCTTCTCTGTCCTGACATTTAGTCAATAATTTCCAGTCATGTGATAGCAACACCACAAGCATCCTTTTTATCTTAACCTCTTCAGAAGGAGCCCTTAGGGCCACTCGATCTTAAGTCGTCAGTCTGTTGATTGTATGGTTATCCACCCAAAGAAGTAAACTTTTTTTTTTTTTTTTGGATCGGAGGACACAGTCTGGCTAGTTACTAGGTTTAGAATTGCCTATGAAAGACGTAATTGTAATGAAGAGATTTTAGAAAGCCGTCGCTGAGACGGGATTTAAATGATGCCATGGTAGTGAAAATGTTAAAAAGACTTTATGGTAGTGAAGTGGTTAAAAAAAAAAGTCTTGGTAAAGGAGTTAAAAAGACATCATGATTGTGAAGGATTTAAATGACATCATGATAGTGAAGGGGTTAAAAAGACATCATGATAGTGAAGGGGTTAAAAAGACATCATGATAGTGAAGGGGAGAAAAGGGGTCATGGTAGTTAAGGGACTATAAAAGTCATGATAGTGAAGGATTTTAAAAGACGTCATGGTTGTGAACTGGCTAAAATATGTCATGGTAATGAATGCGATAAAAAGACGTTAAGGTAGTGAATGCGTCAAAAAGACGTCATGGTAGTGAAGGGGCCAAAAAGACGTTATGGTAGTGAAGGGGATAAAAAGATGTCATGGTGATGAAGGGGATAAAAAGATGTCATGGTAGTGAAGGGGTTAAGAAGACGTCATGGTAATGAAGGGATTAAGAAGACGTCATGGTAGTGAGGGGGTTAAGAAGACGTCATGGTAGTGAAGAGGTTAAGAAGACGTCATGGTAGTGAAGGGATTGAGTTCGATGACCAAAATTCTGAGGATGAAGTTTCTGTTGACACTCCCTTATATTGGCAGCTTCCTCGCTGGATCATGAACTCACAGGATGGGAGGGGGAGTAGTGGAGGAAGATGAAGAAGAGAGAGAGAGAGAGAGAGAGAGAGAGAGAGAGAGAGAGAGAGAGAGAGAGAGGGGACAGACTGAAGAGACCATGGCTAGAAAGGGAGGACGATTAATGAGATGAAACGCGAGAAGAGAAGCAAGAAAAGTCGATATGTGGAAGGAAGCAGAATAGGAAGGCAAGAGCGAGGAACGAAGATGAATAGAAAGACAAGAACGAGGAAGGAAGGAAGAAGAGAGGGTGAGGGAAAGGACGATTAGAAGAAGGAAGATGAGGGGACAGGTAACACGAAGGGGCGAATGGAGGGAGGAGGGAAGCAAGGAAGGAAGGAGTGAAGAAGGATATGAGTAAGACATAGAGGTGGAAGGGGAATGACTGGATTTTTATGAAGAAAGGGAGGAAGTAGGATGGAGAGTTGACTGGGTGATAAAATGGAGAAAGCGTGAGCAAGAGGCGAGGGGAGGGGAGCACCTGCAGCCAGAAGAACGAGGGAAGAGAATAGAATGGATAGATTGATAGAAGGTTAAATAGAAAGATAGAGAGAGGTACATAGATGTATGCATGCATACAGACACAGATGAATAGCTAGACAGAAACAAAGATACATAAATAGAAGGATAGATACGAAAGAGAGAGAGAGAGAGAGAGAGAGAGGAGGAAAAGAGGGGGGAAAAGTAAGAAGAGGAGAGTAAAAGGACAAGGTCAAACACCATGTTTAGTCTCTGTCTGCCTGTCTGTCTGTCTGTCTGTCTGTTTGTCTGTCTGTCTGTCTCTCTCTCTCTCTCTCTCTCTCTCTCTCTCTCTCTCTCTCTCTCTCTCTCTCTCTCAAATTTATTGATTTTCCTTTCCCTCCCGTCTCCTATTACATTTCTTTATACCGCTCTTCTTTCTTCTTCGGAGTCTTCTGACCCGCTTCCACATGTACTTCCTCCTTTTCCAGCATTCTTTTCTCCTTTCATCCTTGGTTATTTACCATATTTTCGTCCCATCCATTTATATCTTTCTCCTACCTTTCCTCCTTCCTTTCTTCCATAGTTCTCGCCGCCTACCTTCCCACCTCGCAACCCTCCTCCAGTGCTTTGATTGAGTAAGGAGAATACCATAACACGGGATATCCCAAGGTGAGTCCGCCATAGTCTATCTATCTATTGCCAGACGCCTCAATCCCGTTTGGGGTGGCCACAAACAAATCGCCTCCAAGTCGCCCTGTCCCCAGTCATTTCACTGCCCTGCTCCCAACTCACACCCCCCTCTCTCATATACCTCTCCACCCCATCCCTCCATCTCATCCTCGGCCTCCCCCTCCCTCTTCCCTCCTCCACCTCACTCACATACACTCTCTTCGTCAGTCTTTCACCTTCCATTCTCTTCACATGGCCAAACCACCTCAGTGTGTTCCTCATAACGCTTCCTATCACATCCACATCCACACCACAACGCTTCTTTATATCCTCATTCGTCAGCCTGTCTCTCCATGTGACTCCACAGGCTCCTCTTAAATAACTCATTTCCACTGCTCTCACTCTTGACTTGTGTCCTTCCAACAACGTCCAAGCTTCATTTCCATACGTTAAAGTTGGTATCACAATACTGTCATGTAGTAACTTTTTCACTTCCATGCTCACTTCCCTGTTTCTTATCACTGCTTTCAAAGAACCTGCAACCTTTCTTCCCTGCTGTACCCTTTCAACCACTTCACCCTCCAAACCTCCATCCTTACTCATCACACTACCCAAGTACTTAAACGTACTCACATTTTCCAATTCCTCACCATCCAACCTCGCTGTACATTCACTGACTTCACCCCTCTCAAAGACCATCACTTTACTCTTCCCTACATTCACCTTCAGATTCCGTTTCTTACAAACTTTCCCAAACTCATCCACCAAGCCTTGCAGCTCCCCTTCGTCTTCACTCAACAACACAGTATCATCTGCAAACAACAGTACAGGGAGTTTCCAGACACTATCCTCTCTCACCAAGGCCACTCCAACATCCACTACCCTACCTTGTACCTCTTTTATTACCCCATCCATGTACAGATTGAACAACCATGGAGATATGACACATCCCTGTTTCAAACCAACTTTCAAAGAGGAAAAATCACTTAGTTCACCATCCACACACACTGCAGCCTTCGCACCATCGTACATACTCTTCACAGCATTCAACAACTTCCCATCTACTCCATATATTCTTAACACTTTCCACAATCTTTGTCTATCCACCCTGTCTTATGCTTTCTCCAAATCCATGAAAGCTGCATACAACTTCTTTCCCTTCTCTAGAAACTTTTCCAATAAAGATCTAAGAATGAATGTCTGATCTACACAACTTCTTCCCTTCCTAAAGCCTCCCTGTTCTTCTCCAACTAATTTCTCTGTTCTTTCTCTAACTCTGTCAATAAGTATCCTACTATACACTTTTCCTATTATGCTAAGAAGACAAATGCCCCTATGATTACCACACACTTCTTTTTCCCCTTTTCCTTTGTACAAGGGAATAATTATACCTGACTTCCAATCCTCCGGGACTCTACCTTCCTCCCAGGCCAATCTGCACATCTTCCACATCCATTCTACTACTATCTCTCCCCCATGCTTCAGCATTTCACCACACACTCCATCAATTCCTGGGGCTTTCCCCAATTTAACTTTCTTCATTGCTTCCACAACTTCTGTCCTACTGATTTCTTTCTGTCTTCTCACCTCCCTCCTTCTCCCAGCCATTCCCCAGCCACATATACTCGCATTACTTCCATCCTCTATGTTCAATAATTCCTTAAAGTGTTCTCTCCATCTGCTCACTTTTTCGCCCCTCTCCACTAATAATCTACCATTTTTATCTTTCACTCCCCTGCTAACTTCACTTCCACCCTGTCTTACTCTTTTCACCTCTTTCCAGAACATTTTCTTACAATCCCTCCACTTTACACTCAAATTCCTTCCAAATTCCTCATCCACTCTCTTCTTACTCTCTCTTACTAATCTTTTCATCTCTCTCTTTCTATCTACATATAACTCTCTCTTCCACCTCTCAACTTCTTCCACGCCCCTATTTCTCATCCATTCATTGTATGCTTTCTCCTTTTGTGCCACAGCCTGTCTCACCTCTTCAGTCCACCACGCTGTTCCTTGCACCCCCCTCCGTCTTCTCTTCCTTCCACACACCACATCACATGCTGCACATATTTCTTCTGTAAATATCCTACACACACCTTCCACATCTCCCATCTGCTCCAATTCATATTTGCCCAATCGTTCCTCCACTTCTCTCTTATACTCTGCCTTTTTCTCATCCTCTGGTAACCTTTCCACTCTCCTTGCAACTACTCCTTCCTCTCGTCTTTCCCCTCTTCTATTCCTCCATCTTACTTGAATCCTAATTCTGGCCACCACCAAGTAATGGTCAGAAAGTCCACTCCCGCCATAGTCCTGTCAGTTATATTGCACGGGCTTTGGTATCGGTGTTGGCAGTAGGTTTCGTCGTAGTGGGAGTCGGGGTGTTAGGCAGTAGTAATTCAGTAAGATAAATGTAAGTTTTTTAGTGTCAAGGAATCAAGGTTTTCGATATTAGGGGGTCGGTATCAGGAAATGAGTAGTATTAAGTATTAGGAAATCTATGGTTTTCGGTATAAGGAAGTTAATCTTTTGATAGTCAGCGTGTTCGGTAATAAAAAGTTAACAGTATTCAGTACTTGGGATTTGGTATGTTTGATGTCGGGGCGTTCGGTGTTACCAGGTCAGTAGGGTAACTTTCTTGTTCTCGTGTTTTGGAAGCTCTGTTTGAAGATATGATTAGGAGTCCACATCCTTCACTGTTTGCCCGCTGTCATTACTGGGAAGCTAGCCTGGGGGAGGCGATGGCTGAATCGGTAGAGAGGCGGCCTGCAGTCCTGATGGACCCAGGTTCGAATCCCGGCTGAGGCAGGGAACAGTTTAAGGATTTGAATTTCATAAAATCAGACTTTCCTGATCTACCAGATGACCCGCCGGCATGTCATAAAAGCACCCCCGCTAATACCAATACACCAGTCCTGTATGAGGCAGCCCTAGCATGTATTCAATATGGACGGTGGGTGTTAGCGCCGAAGTGATGACATGTAGAGGTGTATGGTATGTAGGAGGTCTGCTGGGCCTTGATAGCAGGCTGTGAAGCCTATGGCCAGAGTCGGACACATAAAAAAAAAAAAAAAGTGGGTTTGAAAGGGCACGCAGCAGCCGTCTGTCTACACACAGTCTGATAGCAACCGTCTGTCTACACACAGTCTGATTACGCACCTCTTTGACCACTCCAGTATGATGGTGCCTTCCATAACTTGTTCATTTTACTTTCAGACACTTTCATTTTTACTTAACAAATCTTTTCGAACTGGATGGGTTAGATACAGATTTCGTTAGCCCCTTCACCAAAGAGCGCTTTTCTATGGTGAATATAATCTCCTAACAACAGACAGAATGAAACAAGAAGAAGCATTCTGAAAGTGAAACACCCGTGACCACCAAGTGGTCCCAGGGCCGAAGCATTTTGGAGTCAAAATCGACTTACTTTATTCCTACATAAGCGTTAATCCTTCCACAAACTTTGTTTCAGATAAGATTTTGCCTGGTGACCTTGACCTGTGAACTTTCCCTGTGATCTTGACCACTGACTGTTCTCCAAAGTAAACTTCTTATCCTTTTTTGAACTTGACCATCCAAAAGGTATAATCTAAATCAGATACCGTAAAGGATGTTTAAGCTGACTTTGCCATATGATCTGACCATTCACCTATTGTTCTTAAAAACAGTAGGTGATCAACTTAGTGATCCTCAACTCATCCACCATACTTGATCCAAATTAGATAATAATTGTTTAAGTTATTTTGTTCACACACACACACACACACACACACACACACACACACACAGGAATAAAACTTTGACCTTGTCTTGTGACCTTGACCTTTGCCTGATTGTTCTCAAAACTGATTCCCTTCATTCTTGCCTGACCCATAACACTTATAAAATTTTAGTTCAGCCTAGATCAAAACTGTTTGCTATAATCTTGGCCTGTGACCTTGACGATTGTCCTTCCTCTGTAAAATTTACTTTTGACTGAATGTTCTCATAACTGAATTCTTTTATTCTTGTGTTAGCCTCAGCCCTAGAACAATGTTTTGTCTAACTCATAAAAGAAGCTAGTGCAACTGATCTTGCCTATAAACCTTACCTTTGAGCTATTGCTGTAAAAAAGAAAGAGAGAAAAAAAAAAGGGTACTCCTTCACTGCCGCTCGATCAGTACACAAGCTTGGCTAAAATCGGATGAAATCGATTTTGTAAACAAACACACAAAAGGGTCGAACTTTGACTTTGTGCAGTTACCCTAACCTTAGGTTGATTGTTTTCAAATTGGATCGCTTAAAGCTTACCTTTACTTCAGTCCTTTCATTTGGTTTGATCTTAATTGGATAACAACTGCTCAAGGTGGTTTTGCTAGGTTCAGACTTTGATTTCATCCTGGATGTCATAAATAGACGTCCTCAGGTTGAAGAGGTTAATGCTTGAGCCAAGCGGTATTTTCATTCCTACGTGGTAAACCACTGACCAACATAGGAACGATAATTTTCCTTATTTTCCTATACACCTTACAACCATTACTCTTTTCCCAGCCCATCAACATATCCTTCACTCTTGCTGTCCCCCTTTTCCCCTTATTTCCCCACCTCCCTTCTTCCTTTACCCCTCATTATCCATCTCCCCTCATTCTCTCACCTTTTCTTCCTTCTAGCGTCACTCTTCTGACCCCCTCCCCCATTCCCTAACACCATTCATTCTTTCTCCTCTTACTTTTTAATTCCTGTCCTCTCTCCTACACCTTCCTTCCTTCCTTCCTAGTCCCTCCTCCCTTCCTCTCCCTCTCTCCTTTTGTAACTCACTCGTTTCCTTCCCTCTTTCCTTATCCTTTCTTTCCTGCTTCCTCTTCCCTTCCCTATATCTCCCTCCTCCTTACCTTCCTTCTCCTTCTTCCTATCCTCTCCCTCTTTACTCCCCTACCTTATTAAACCCGGAGAAACATTTGATTCAGACCAGATTAGGTCGTCTGTCTTCCTCTCTCTCATTTTCCTCTCCGCTATCCCTCCCTTTCCAGCCCTCCTCCCCACTTCCGTGTCGACCGGTCGCAGGAAGGATCAATCTACCCCCAACTGCCTCACTTTATTGGCTGTTGCTTAACTCCCGACATCATTGCCTTCCTCCTGGTGCTGTTCTGGCTTCCCAGAAATTACTGATTATTAATTGTTTCCTATCTGTTTTTTTTTTTTTCCCAGGCGTTGTTTCTCTTTCTTTCTGGTTGACTGATTGTGTGTGTGTGTGTGTGTGTGTGTGTGTGTGTGTGTGTGTGTGTGTGTGTGTGTGTGTGTGTGTGTGTTTGTGTGTATTGAGAAAGAAATAGAAGTGATGAGAATAAGGAGGAGATAGAAGGTGACAGGAAAGTGGGTGAAATGAGAAGTAGGAGGAAACTGTTAAAAAGGGAGAAAGTTGGGGAGGGGGGGGTGGAGGGCGGAGTGAGAGAAGAAGGTCAACATTTAACAAACTGGGAGAAGACTAGGGAAAAACGAAATAGGATATAAAGCAAGATTGAGAGATATGTTCTTCCTCACTCTTTTTCCCTCGTTTATGAATGCTAATCCTTTAAAAGCAATGTATCCTGCCATTTATTCAGCATTCTTAAGATTGAAACCATTGTTCCGTCATGTTTGCACCAGTAAAGTTTTTTCTTCACTCTTCTATGCTTCATTAATAGCCAGCACTTTTGCTAGATTTTCCCTCTCTCGCCATCGCTTTTCCTTCCGGGTGACGTGTGTATTATCCTCTGTTTTATCTTTTTATTTTCCTCTCGCCTCCTCATCCCTCCTGCACTTCACAACATCTGATTCATAGCTCAACTCTCTCTCTCTCTCTCTCTCTCTCTCTCTCTCTCTCTCTCTCTCTCTCTCTCTCTACATTGGCTCTATTTCTTTCTGTGTCCAACGTTCCTTCGCTGTATTACTCTTTCGTTTTCTTTCTTGTTTTAGTCTCTCTCAGTCCTCCTTTATATATTTCCACACGCTTTCTTCTATTTCGTTTTTCCCTCCTCTTCTCTCAGTTTGATAAATATTGCCCTTCTTTCATCCCCTCCCTCACCCTACTTTCCCCCTCTTCTTTAACGGTTTCCTCTTACTTCTCATTTTACCCAATATCCTCTCTCCTCCTACCCCCTCCTTACTCCCATCACTTATTTTCTTTCTCCCACTCTCTTGTTCCTCCGATTAACTGATTTCGCCGATATTTTTTTCTCGCAACCTCATTTCTACCTGTAGCGAAGCCGACAAGTCTATAAATGGTAGCCTACACCTGAGAGATCTTTTTTTTCTCTCTCTCTCTCTCCTTTCAAGGATAGTTCGAATCTTTGCTCTTGGAGATTTCTGGGCGATTTCCCATGATATACAACATTACTTAGCTTGAAATTTTTACCTGATTTAACATGTCAGCTGTTGCGTCAGCTGGCGCATTAACTGGCAATTACGATATTTTAATTTTTTCTACTTCAAAGAAAGTTTGAGTATCTGCTCTTGGTGAGCACTGGAAGATTTCTTATAAAATATAAAGTTGTTGACCTTGAAGTTTTAAGTTGATTTAACGTGTCAGCTCTTGTGTGTGTGTGTGTGTGTGTGTGTGTGTGTGTGTGTGTGTGTGTGCATATATATAGTAAATCTATCTATATCTATAGATAGATAGACAGATAGATAGATAGACAGGTAGGTAGACAGATATAGATACAGATATAGATATAAATGTATATGTATGTATGTAAATGTAGATACATATATATAGATGTAATGTATATACTGCATATACTGTAGAGAGAGAGAGAGAGAGAGAGAACCTCTGTGGTACAGTGGTAGAGTGTGCGTTTCGCACGCTGGTGAGCGCGGGTTCGATTCCCGCCAGAGTTGTAAAAAGTTTGGGAAGCGTTCAGCAAGCCACTTGCTACTTTGGCGGACAAAAGGGGTGCTTTAGTTGAACCAGTGTCGCATACTAGTATGCTTGCACCCAATCGGCTTAAGCCGGGCCTATTACACTTGGTTCACAGACTACACACACACATCTAAAGCTACTACAACACTACAATTACACTTACAAGCACTTCTCACCCTACATACAATCTCTACCAGACAGCCTAAGCCACTTGGTAGAGATACAGTGGCTGTATCGTCCCTGCTTCGGTAGGGATAGGCCGGTCCTGCAATGGTCCTCAACTGCTGATGATATATACAGTACAGTATATATTTATATATATGTATATATATATATTGTGGTAGGTGGGGGAGCTCACCATCAACTCACTCGATGTAGTACTGTCCTCGGGTGTCTGCCCTTTTCCTCTCCATCATTCTTTCCTTCCATTCTCTTCTGTCTTTCTTTCCTTCATTCTTTCCACTTCCTTCAGCCTTTGGGTGACTCTACACTGAGTGACAAGCCAAATGGTTTCCTGTGCACCAGGAAACCATTTACTTCGCTGGCTGGTAACCACATAACCAAATTTTGGCGCCTGGTGGTTTAGTGGGTAATTATTGCGCTTCAATCGGATTGAGCCGGAGAAGGTTTATATCCAAGGGATGGTTGGGGTTGATTGCTCATGTAATGCCACTCAGGGATGAGTGAGGCTGGTCACTCTCATCTTAAATGTCGGGACCAACTGCCTAGCCCTGGGCTTCTACGCTCCTCATGGGGCAATGTAGGATTGGATGATGGATATATATATATATATATATATATATATATATATATATATATATATATATATATATATATATATATAGCTATCTCTCTCTCTCTCTCTCTCTCTCTCTCTCTCTCTCTCTATATATATATATATATATATATATATATATAATAACCTCGCGTCCAAAATGGCAATATTGTCGCCTGAGGGTCCCGTCAAGGACGAAAATCGTCATGGACCAACACAAGACATGGAAAAAATTAATATTGTCACAAAATCATCGAAAAGTGCCCCTAAAAATATCAACCTTGACCTATTTTGGCATCAGAATAAATTTCCTCACCTTGAAAGTGTGTGTTTCTGAACTTATCTCCAGCTTAGTAGCTCAGTTATCTCCAGCTTAGTATCCTGGGGTAGATTGCGGCGCTTCAAGGAGTTAGCAGACGATTTCCTAGGCATGGTTACATAAGGAGAGGCAATAACCTAGGAGCAAATGCTGAATGCAACACGCTGTAAATGTGTCCACGATGTTCATCACGTGACCAGATGCCAATATTTTATTGGACAACATCTCAACCACGTCACTCTCCCAGGCGCGGGAACAGTGTAGGACCGGGTGAGACCGTCTCCTCGGATTTAGGCCGTTATGAACCGTTGGTTTCGTACTGGACGCATGCAACCATCTAACAGCAATATATTGGATTATTATTTATGGTCTTCTTGGACGCGAAACGTCTTGGACAAACCCATCTTGGACACACACACACACACACACACACACACACATATATATATATATATATATATATATATATATATATATATATATATATATATATATATATATATATATATATGTGTGTGTGTGTGTGTGTGTGTGTGTGTGTGTGTGTGAATGCTGGGAGAATATATATATATATATATATATATATATATATATATATATATATATATATATATATATATATGTGTGTGTGTGTGTGTGTGCGTGTGTGTGTGTGTGTGTGTGAATGCTGGGAGAATATTTCCATTGTTGCATGTTGGGTTAAACACGACAGTATATTAGCAGTTGTTAATCTTCTTTCTAATATTTTCAATTCTCCCCACTAATACTCTTCCTTCGTGGGAGTGAGCGAAAACCAGCTCTCCAAAGTGTTTCATTATTCGGCGTTTCGTCTACTGAGGAATTTAGACCACATCCACATCTGGGAATTAAATATGTTTACATAGATAAGTGTAGACAAACGTAACCACTGGAGCAAATGAGTACATAGTTTAAAGGTACTGCACATATAAAATATTTTAAGTATGACTGAGTAACAATTTTCTATATTCTTTTTACAAGGGAGTATACACAAAGAATGGCACATGCTACATAGACAACCTGCTTAAATAGCTAAAATACTTACTGAATATTTTTCAAGACACATCAAAATTTAAGAATATACTTTTTATCTAACTTACAGGAATATCATATTCACAGAAAGAATAATAAAAAAAAGCATTTTCACTAATCTCTGCAATGTAACTTATTCAGTTCTTCAAGATAGTAAAGCACCTGTAAATATAAAAACACCATACAATTAATTACTTTATACAGGAAATATACATCAAGACAGTGCAGGTGATACCTCGTGAACTACATACTGATACTGTAAAACTAAAACTATGCATGCGTTGTTCCTGCATCTGTATTTATATTCGACACACCAGTTGTTGGTCTTGGGCGTGGCTAGACTGGATGAGGGCTGATCTTTTCAAGCATGTGGGGGGTGGGATTGGCGGGGGTTGGGACAGGGGGAGGGTTGAGTGGATTACCTAGCCTGTGGTGAGAGTGTCGTTGTCCCTTGTACTGCCGCATGTAGCACTGTCAAACAGGGATATGTTCGTAGTCATGTTAGTTTGTATATTAATCATCTGTGCTATTTCTCTTATATACATTGTTTCTAACATATTCAGTTTTCTCCGCTCATTGCAGTGTGCAACAATTTCGGTGTTCCTGGCTATATTATCTCTATCAACATCAGTTCCGTAATGTCCTAGATGATGTTGTTTGATGGCTTCATCCTGTACATGTACATATCTCTGTTTGATAGTGCTAAATGCCGCCTTGCAAGGGGGAACGACACTCTCACCTCAGGCCAGATAATCCGATCAACCCTCCCCCTGTCCCATCTCCCACCAACCCCACCCCCCATATGCTTGAAAAGATCAACCCGTATCCAATCTTGCCGCACCCAAGACCAACAACCTGTGCGTCGGGTATAAATACAGATGTTGGAACAACGCATGTCTGGTTTTAGTTCTACAGTATCAGTATGTAGTACATGAGGTGTCACCTGCACTGCCTTGATGTATCTTTCCATTTTAAAGTAATTAATTGTATGGTATTTTTGTATTTATGGGAAGTTTATTAGCTTATAGTATCGAATAAGTTATGTTGCAGAGATTAGCATAAGTACATTTTTTAAAGTTATTCCTTGTGTACATATAATCTTCCTATAGGCTAATTTAGGTAAAAAGCATATTCCTAAATTTTGATAAGGGTCATATGAAAATCATTAAGTATTCTAGCTACTTAAGTAGGTTGTATATATAGCATGTGCCTTTCCTTATGTATACTCCCTTGTATAAAGAGTATAGAAAATTAGTATTTAGACATGCATAAACTATGTTTGAAGTGTAGTAGCTATAAATTAAGTATTCATTTGCTCTAATTTTTACGTTCCTTTACATTTACCTGGGTAAACATATTTCATTCACAGATGTGGATATGGTCTTTCCATTCCTGATGATGCCTCTCTATAGAATGTTCCATTCCTAATTATGTGTCTCTGTAGAATGTTCCATTCCTGATGAGGTCTCTCTGTAGAATGTTCCATTCCTGATGAGGTCTCTCCGTGGAATGTGTTGCATCGATATATTCACCACGAAAACACTTTATATGTTGCTGGAATGCTTGTGCAAAACAAGAAATACGTAAAATGAACAAATTCAGTACATGATATGTGTACTCATAAAGTAAAATATAATTATGAATGTTTTCCATCCTTTTTATGTATATAATGTTTCCTCCTGTATGGAGTGGTATAGTGCGTGTGGAAAGAGAGGAGACGGATGTTATTTTTAGTCTGTTTCAAGAAAATGGGTGTATCTGTGTGTTCTTAGGGACAGCGGTCCAAACATCAGTTCCGTAACGTCCTAGATGATGTTGGGCCAGGGAAGGAGGGGGTAATGGACTGTGAGGTAAATTGTAGTTGCGAGTACATTAAACAAGGCATATGAATATTTTTTCCTGATAATACAAAATAATAAGAGGATAACAATACAACGAAAGAAATATTGACACAAATAAAATGAGTAAAGGAAAAAAAAAAAACCTTTTATGCTTGTACGGTAGACTTGTAGGTTGTAGTGTGGGCAGAACTAGCAAGTGCGAGGGATGCTGATCTCTCTTCCTTCCCTTCCCAGGTCAAAAGCCAACATTGATAAGCAGTCACAGTCTGGGAAACACACTTTCTTGACTTATTTTCTTTTCTTTACTTACTTGCTTTCTTGTTCTTACTTACACTAACACCTGATGGGAGCAAATGACGGACGTCCACTAATGACTGATCCACGAGAAGTATTGACCGCCTGAGTGATTTGGAGGGTAGAGTAGGTCAGTGTCAACATCTTCCAGGCCTTCGTTCCTTTTCGTTCCCAAAAACGTTAGCAGTTTTGTACAGATCGCTCCGCATCGACGCCACCGACCATGTTACGGTAAAACGTTGTTCAGTGCCGACAACCATTTATGGTCTGTCAATTTTATGAAGCGTGTTTAGGCGTTGTCCCTCTTGGGAATTTCCTTGGTCGCCTCTCTGCCAAACGTGTACACCTGTCTGTCTCATGTCAGCTATTTACTACTTGTAAATGATGTTTATTTACAGTATATATATATTTAATTCTCTAATAAGGCTATATAGTGTTATAAATGTCTCCTTTTTTCTAATGATAACAATTACTTTTTATAATTACCACAATACTTGGCAGAGTTGCTTTCCAATGTTGCCACGCTTGTAAGGGTAGAGTGACCATGTTAATCCAGGTCATTTCCACTCTGGCCGCCACCTGAGATGCATGCTCTTACTCCTGCTACTCACTCTTGTGTGCTCCACAGTAGAGAAAAAGAACTTATTTTACAACGTAAATAAGTATTTTTTAGAAGAGAAGGCAAACAGAGGACCTATAATTGTTCCCTCAAAATCTCTTGATTAGGCCTCCTGGGGAAAACTTCTGTAAAAAAAAAATGCGCCTTGACTTTTACCTCAAAGGTGGTGTGGAAAAAAAGTCGAAATTATAAAGAACGAATATAACATCATACTTCAAGGAACATATCACATTCATAAGAAAAACACAATGTTGACAGACAGACAGTAACAGAGAGAGAGAGAGAGAGAGGAGGGAAAGGGAATGGAGATAAGGTGGATAGGGAGACAGCGAGGGATGGAGGTTGGAGAGGCCTGAGATAAGGGAGAAATGGCAAGACGGAGGGAGGGAGGGAGGGAATGTGGTGGAAATTGAATAGGAGTGCAAAAAGACAGTCAGGAGGCTTTTCCTCATCCTCAGAGGTGATGTGGAAACTAAATCGAAATTATAAACCACAAATAAAACATCATACTTTAACCCCTAAACTGTGGGGTTGTTTTGGCGTTCCTTGCGTGTCCTGCGAGAATATGCCCGCTCCAACAAGCTTTGTAAACATATTTGCCAAAAATCAGTTATTAATCCTAGAATATTATAATTAAATGTGCTTATGGCACATACCTTCAGCTTTCTCCTGGGATGTTTGTTGAGCCTTTGTCGAGTACCGTAGGACTTGTGGAGACTTCTGAAGTTGGGTAACGAAGTCTCCACTTTACACTTCCCGACACCTCGTAATATGATTACTACAGCCTGATATTATCACTAGAAACACTATTCTATGATTTTCAAATAGTTTGGAATCCATACTCCAAAAAAAAACACTGTGAAAGCAATGAAAATTATGAGTGCGTACGAGCTTCCCACTTGCGCTTGTTTCCCGCTGGTACTCTGTCATTTATTATTCATAAAAACACTCACACTTTATATTCCTATTACTATATAACACTTATATATATCTGCAGTCTTTATCCATAAGTTTCTTTCAGTAATAGTAGTTTATTGTCACTGTAGGCATTCAATTTCTTTTACAGGAAAATATGTAGAGAGCCAAGGTTTCACTTTCACTGTCATAACTTCAAGTATTTGTACACATATTCTTATATTACTAATTATTTACATTTCTATTTACATTTTCTATTGTATTTTCAATATTTACACTTCTATTTTACTTACACTATGTTATGCACTGTCACTTGCAGTAACTTATAAAACTATATATCACACTGTTCCATCATATTTACATCCATTGCTTGCACTTGCTATTTACACATTACTTACACATTATTTACACATTATTTACATTTTCCACTTGCACTTTTAGAACTGCTTCAGGCTGTGGTAATCAAAAAAGCAGGTAACACAGAGGGGAACCTAGCACTCAGTGTATTGCCAAAAGGTGCGTTTGTGCTCAGGTGTGCATCGGGTGGTATGTGCACACACCTGGCACCTGCTGATCGCAGCCCTCCTCTTGGTTGTGGCAGGCATTTGCACCAGTCTGTGCCGATCCATGTACGCCCTCTGCTCAAGTCTGTCGGGAAGTTTTATAGCATGGCGCCTTGGAGCTGCTGCTGTCACCCTACCGTATCTCTCAAGCAGCTGCTGAACACAAGTCCTAGTGAACAATCTCATGGAGAAGGACTTGCGTGGCTTTACCTTCATCTTGTACAGGATGAAGGAGTTCAGCATCGCCATGTCAATGAGATGCAGAAAAACTTTCCTATACCACCTAGTATTCCTCCTGAGGCAGTCGATCTCTCCAATCATCATGTCGGACTTGTCCACCAGCCACATGTTGATATTATAGTCTATGACAGCATCAGGTTTCCTCACAGGTTCCCCTGTCCTACGATCGACCTTCCCACTGTCTTTCAGTTCCCCCTTGTGTATGGTGGTGAGCATGTGCACGACCCTCTTGTCATGCCACCGTATTGCCAACATCTTCTCAGACTTGCGTAGGTGCAAGTCTCCTCGCTGCGAGTTTCCTGCCTCTGGGAATTTGGGGAAGTTGTCACGATTGCTCTTCACAGTGTCGCAGGAGCCGATGCCGTGCTCTGAAAGGTATTTAGCAAGTTTCGGTGCTGTGTAATTGTTGTCAGTATACAGCACATGATTCCCACCAAAATACACAGTACAAAGAACTTGATTCCAAAGCGATGGCATTTGCTTGGAATGTACTGTACGAACCTAAGACGTCCTCTGAACAAAACCAAGGATTCGTCAATGACAATCTTCTGAAAAGGGTGGAAGAATGACATAAACTTATTCTTCAGTCTGCTCAGAATCTCCCGGATCTTCCAAAGTGGGTCGGTCTGGGAAGGTACATCGTTGTTGGCGAAGTGCAGGTTTCCTATGATGTTATGGAAGCGATCTCTGGCCATGTACTTATTGAAGGTGGGTGAGGGTAGTAAGGGGTCCATGGACCAGTATTCTTCCAACTCATGCTTCTTTGAATGTGACATGAGAAGCATGAGGACGAAGAACACATACAGCTCCTGTACTCCCAGCATGGTCCACTGTTGCTTCTTCGCTTCACCTGCACCACTTGCAGCACATTGTGATTCGTACCTGTTTGTCTCATCACATCGGTGCTGCATGACTTCGTCATCGAGGAAGGCCAAAAGGAAGTCCACACACTCAGCATCCTCGTCAAGAATGAAGGCAGGCTGTATCCCTGAGGAACTCGTGTTGAAATGAAGATGTTCAGGGACGAAATCAGAACCTTCTGTCCACACGACGGCGTCCAGGATTCCCTGTCGTGGCGGTGTATGGTGGGTGAGGGTGGAGGGTGGCTGTGGGACAAATTGGGCTGTTTCAAGGTCACTCTCACTGACCCTAGGTGGCCGTGTAGCACTAGCAGCCCTTACTCTACTTGCTACTCTACTTTTACGTATCAGGGATTTACCTCTTCCCCTATGGCCTGCTTTCACTGTAGGTGCTGGTGGAGACTCTGACGATGAAGACTCAGGAGAAAATTCTGCTGAAAATGAGGAAGAAATTAGTGAAGTGGGGCTGGGGGAGCTGGGAGGTGATTCACTTCGGGACTCATGGCGGGCTGGGTCACACTGGGCCATTGTTCAGTGGCTAACCCGCCGCCTTTTCCTCCCTTCCCAAATTTCTTCCCTTGCTGCATTAAGGGCTCCTTTCCCTTGGAGCTAGGGATAACCTGGGACACTGAAGCACTCGTACTAGGAGAGTCTGTCATGAATTCCTCCCCAGGCTCATCACACGATTCACCCGAAGGCTGAAAGTCGCTATCCATCATTATCGATGATAATTCTACCAGTTCACGTTGCACTGCTGAGTCACTTAGTCCTTTACTGCTTCCCACACAAGTTTTTCTAGGGGTAAAGGTCACAGGGACCTTTGCAATGGGCGCAGAAGCGGCGGAAATGGCGGGGCTCGAGTGTGACATGGTTTCACCTCAGAGGATGACAAGAAACTGAATGATCCGGCGTATATGGGCAGGCAAGGGTTGACAATGTCAATAGGGTGACAGCAGCTAATTTACATGCTATGAAATGATTGGTAGGAAATCTCGACAATACATAAAAAAGCAGGTAGTTCCAGGTGAATGTAAATATCACTTAGGCTTCTCCCTTCCTTTCTTATATATATTTTCATTACGAGAATAGATTAAAACGGCATACGTCAAGGGGAAATTACCGTGGGAAATTAGCGAACGAGTGCACATGAGGTGTTGTCAGGTGATAATTAGCCAATTCCAGGTGTATGGCACTATCACTTACCTTATTTCTTTTTTGTATATATTATTTTGTATAAGAATAGGGCATAGGGCTTATTTCAATGGATGAAATCAGTGGAAAATTCCGGGGAGGATTTGCTAAGCACAGTGCAGCCAGGCAGGCGAGAGGAGAGGGTAATGGAGGGGAGGTATGGAGGGGAGTCAAGAAAGAGGAAAAATACCTAAATTGTCAACAATGGATGGGAGTACAGATGAGATTAGGAGTGCTGACTATTGTTGGACATTGGCAGTACTGATAGATGATACAAGCCACCACTTGTAAGCCCGGGAGAATTCAAAATAACACAGAACCACAAAAGTGATGCCCCGCAGTATGATTCATTGCTCCCAAGCGTCACAAAAGTGACACCCCGCTGTTGAGAGGTTAAGGAGAAAATCACAGTCATAATAAACAAATACTGTTAGAGAGAGAGAGACAGTCAGTCAGGATGCTTTTCCTCAAACTCTAGTAATTCATAAAACCGTATAGACTTTTTATAGAAATAAATCTACAAAAAATGCAATTTCTGTATGCAGAGAAGAGAGAGAGAGAGAGAGAGAGAGAGAGAGAGAGAGAGAGAGAGAGAGAGAGAGAGAGAGAAAGAGAGAGGAGAGAGTGGTGTGCTGGGAGGAAGAGTTGTCATTAGCGCCTTGTCTCTAATCCAATTAAGTTGCCCAGTACAAAGTATGGCAACACTGTGGGACGGGGACTCCCCAAGAGGGACAACACCCAAACGCTTTTCATAAAATAGACGGCCCACAGAAGTCAAGCCGTGAGCTACATAAGGCTTCCCCTAATATGAATCAGAACATAAAATAAAAACATTACGGCATCAAAAGCAATAAGTTACTCTTAGGTACTGTGTTGTTCACATGAGCTTGAAGGTTCATTAACATACATTCGGTTGTGTATATTAGAAGTTTTTTGCTGTGTGATCGTGTTTCATTTTCATTTGCCTTCGTCATAGCTTTGCCATAAAAATTCCTGCTCATTTTTTTTTTTCGTTCTCATTTTACCGAGTTGGTGGAGGAAGTGAGGGTGAGAGGGAGGCAAGGAAGGAAGAAGGAGGAGGGAAACAAACATATGAGCTACAAATATCAGAGAGAGAGAGAGAGAGAGAGAGAGAGAAAGACAGAATGACACACAAAGTGTATGAACATATTGCCTGATCGGTGCAATTATCAGATGAAACAGTTAAGAAACTATTTACATTTCTCTTTAATTATATCTCTGAAAAAAAATGTCAAAGATGTTTTTTAAGAAAGTAAAAATTAGCCAAATCATGCATAGACGCCTAATATAAGATAACAACAAAGTGTGTAATATACAAGAATAACAAACCATCCACACCCGCGGCGGCCGTGTCTGTCAGTAATAGTTATGCTGGAATAGAAGGTATACTGTAGAATAAAGGGTGGTTTAGTAAAACTTTATTCATAGTAGAGTGTCATAATTGTGACTGAGCTGCAGTTCATGTTGATTAATATGAACTACAGATAAACGTCTTGCACGTTCATCAAATCCGTTAGATAACATGTCAAGAGCCTGCACCTTTCCTCCACAAAACATTCCCTGAATCTTAAAAGTGGAGGTACCACGCACACATCAACAATACTTATGGTGGTGTTCTCTGACTATGTACACATTTTCTTCAGATCCGATTTATTCACTCTGATTCGGTAAAACACTCATTACATTGCTGGTTCTCTCATGGTGCCATCATAACTAGCAGAGTCTCTTCTCAAGTGAGTGTGACTACCTTGTTTAACACATTATGTAATTTATGGATAATTCATTGTTATGTCCAGTCATTATCCTGTGTAGCCTGTTAAATAAAAATGTTGATAACTTATCACAGAGATAAGATAAATGTTAATGTAAGTCGTTTTTTAAACAATGATCAGATCATATTTGCTAAGACTTGATAGCCAGAGGGCTACTGATATATATATATATATATATATATATATATATATATATATATATACACACACATATGTGTGTGAGTGTGTGTGTAGACAGGTAGGTACAAATATGTGTGTGTGTGTGTGTGTGTGTGTGTTTGTGCCGACCCACACACACACACACACACACACACACACACACACTCACTCACTCACACACACACACACACACACACACACACACACACACACACACACACACATACACACACACACACACACACACACACACACACACACACACACACACACACACACACACAAAGTTTCCAAGTAACTGGCGCGAAACAAACAGAGACTCTGAGACTCCCGGCAGATTCACCTGGATATTAAAATGCTCTTCCATCCAATATGAAATGAGATACCCTCGATGGTAAAAGGAGCCAGAGTCGTTACTGAGAAGGAAAAAAAAAAACGGATATAAAATGGTTCCCATCTCGATATATACAGCCAGGGAATCTTATAACTCAGTGTTAAAACAAGCTTTCACATAGTATTAAAATTCTTAGATGATAAGGACTCTTAACCCGCCCCATCCCGTCGACGTATGGGTACGTTGCAGCGATTTGCATTTGCCAGTCCCGGCGACGTACCAGTACGTCGTGCAATTGCAAGGTCCCTAATTTGCACAATTTTCAATTTTCGTGCTTGATTTTTTTTATGTATACACGGGACACCTTCCTCTATTCCTCTACAAGATGCCAAGTGGGGACAATGCCTTACACCGCATAACCTCCCCCCTCCCCCCCTCACACCATTGTCTTGGCAAAGGACCTGTTACCAGTGACCTAGCTAGTAAAGATATTCAGGGCCAGAGTGATTCCCCAATCGATGACAATGTGGAGGACAATGTTTACATAGCATTAGAAGAAGAAACAGCCAGAAATAATGATCAGGTAATGTGGCAAAAAAAGGTCAGGTATGGTGATTAGTTAGTGAGTGAAACAATGCTTATAATGCCTTTATTACTGCTTGAAAACCAATATACTCTCATACTACATATACATTCGTACCAAGTAGATAAATAAATACCGTTTGTGAGTGGATAAAATAGTTACCCTCCCATAGAACTCGTTTTCTTTGGTGCCAGCATGTTAGAAAACCCAGTCAGGTAAGGAGGAACTCCTACCTGGATTGGGTACTTTAAACCTCAGGTGAGCAATTTCTCTATGAATTTTTGATGTTTCTCACCAAAAAGCGAAGGTTTTAGCCAAAAAAAAAAAAATCTAAAATACCTCGGGACTGGGGGATGTCGGAGGTGCGGAAAACCTCGGGACATGACAGGTTAAAGTTGATATTAATACACTCTCAACCCCTCCACTCAGAAGACGTCTTTTCCTTCTATTCTAACTCTCAGGGAGTTTTTAATCAGCTTTCGGGAAACTTAACGAGCTGTAGGGTTTACATGTGAACTTCATTTAATCGCTTTATTGGTACAGACAATCCTTAACTTAGCTAAGGGATATTGACTGGTGACATCCAGATTGAGAAATATAATTTTTGACGGGGCTGAGATTACATTAAAACACTCAAAATTTTGATTTTGAATACCCTTGATCTGGTTTTTGAAATACTCTTAATCGTTTTAATAAGGTACTGTGAAGGCACTCAATAAATAATGCCTTTGGCCTGACTTGAAAACACCTTGTATCCCAAATGAAATAACTTGGTGTTCCTATACTCAACATAATTTCTTCTGTTTGCACCTTTTTAGTACTACAGCGACTTTTTTTCCCATTTTGTTATGAAACACCCAGTAAAAAAAAATATCATCCAGATGGTAGCAAGAATTGAAACGGAACTGTGATTGTAATGAAGAGCTTAATGGGGGTTATATACATATTTTTGGTAACAGAGTTCCTTCTAACCCTCAATAAATCGTCTATGGGGAGGAAGACTTAAAGGGAAAAAATCATGGCAGTGACGCAGTGGGCATAATTTGTTTTAATTCTTTTAGTCAGAGGGGTACTTTCTGAGCTGAATGAATTCATTTGAAAATGGTAAGAATGGAATTTGACATCGAAGTGATGGAGTTCATGCAAGTTGCTTTTATTCTCATTGGGTCAGAGAGGTCGTAATTTGTCTCAATAAAATCATTTGGGGATAGTCAGTGTCGTGTACAGGTGTCACTATTGCATAAAGAATAATGGAGGGTATTTTAAATCACTTTAGTAAGAAATGTCTCTTTTCAAATCAAAAAAGGCATTTGGAGGCAGCAAAGATAAATTCTGGAAGATGTCATCACAGGAATGGTTAAGAGAAGTTGTTTTCAAAACCATTGTTTGAAGAGTTCTACTGAAGATAAGTAATATGGTCTTACAACAACAAGAATATAATAAAGCTTCTTCCCTGTCCACCTATGCCGGCCATGCTATGCACGGAAAGGGAAAAAATCAGCTCGAAAATCTTAAAAGGAAAAGTTTGGAATTCGTGTGTTATGCAGTTTTTCAAGTAGCTATCTTACCAAGTTTACTGCGGATTTCTGGACTTGTCCTCAGGCGATCTCAAGCCAAAAACTGCTGAAACATAACCTCTCGTCAAATTAATTGTAAAGTTGACTCGTAGTGCTATTCTTATTCAAAATAAAACTGTGCTTTTGTATATTTGAGTATGTGTATCTCTCTCTCTCTCTCTCTCTATGTATATATATGTGTGTGTGTGTGTGCAGAAATTTCTGACACTTTCAAGCCCTGTCTTAGACTTTAGGTATAAAATCTCTACCTATAGGATGTTATATATTTCAGCAATTGTTGTGAATTTCTGCTCAGTCAACTATATAGCCCCTTCACGCGGATGACATAATTTTCATTTCATACATTCAGCTTCTTGAGGTGTTTCGCAGACATTAGTGCTATTTCTATGTTTTTTTTTTTATGCGAGGAAGAAGGAACAAAGGGTCACGAGCCAGCAGAAACTATTCCTTCCAAGAGAAAAACAAAATACAAGAGAGAGCCAAATTCAAGATCCGATCATTTCGAGATGCCTGGACACACTGCGTTTGAAAGACTGGAGATCATAGGAAGCGGGAAATACAGACAGAGGGAGACAGTTCCGGAGTTGACCTGTTCCATAAATGAAGGACTGGGAGTAACGATTAACTCTTGCATTAGAGAGATGGACAGAAAAGGGATGAGAGTTCGCTGCTAGATGGGTGCTATGTGCCTGTCGTAGAGGTGGAGGAATGCAAGCAGATAGTTCAGAAGAGCAGTGACTATTGAAGTTGCGATAGAAAAGAGATAAAGATGCAACAGTGCGGTGATGAGACAGAGGTTGAAGGGAGTCAGTAAGAGGAGGAGAGTTAATGATACGAAAAGCCTTTGACTCCACCCTATTGAGAAGAGCTGTATGTGGGGAACCTTCCCACACATGAGAGTTGTACTCCACACAGGGGCGAATAAAACCTGTGTATAGAGTCAACAACTGTGCAGGGGTAAAGAAGGAACGGAGTCGGCTTAGCACACCTAATCTCTTGGAAGCAGATTTTACAAGAGATGCAATATGATCTTTGCAAGATAAGTCCCGAGTAAATGAAACCTCAAGCATGTTCAAGGATGATGCAGGATTAAGCTGAATATTATTAAACATTAGTGGGTACACCTGTGGAAGATTTTGTCTGGTTGATAGGTGTAAGAACTGAGTCTTTGATGCATTAAAAACAACAAGATTATGTTTACCCCGATCAGAGATACGAGCCAAGTCGGACATTAGTTTTGACATAGCCTCATCCCTTGTCTGTTGAAGTATCTGCTGAGATGGGCGTTGCGGGAACAGAATGGAAAGATGAAGGGTGGAGTATCAGTGTATGAGTGCAAAGATTTAGATGTATAGCTTAGAAGGTCATTGAAGAATAAAAGAAAGAGAGTTGGTGATAGGACAGAGCCCTGAGGAACACCACTGTTGATAGATCTAGGAGAAGAACGATGGTCGTCTACAACAGCGGCTACAGACCGACAAGAAAGGAAGCTAAAGATGAAGGCACAGATAGAAGGGCAGTTTGGAAATTAAAGATTTATGCCAGACTCGATCGAAAACCTTTGAGATGTCAAGTGCAATGGCAAAGCTTTCCCCAAAGTCCCGAAACGAGGATGACCAGCTGTCTGAAAAGTAGGTGAGAAGATCGCCAGTGGAGCGTCCCTGACGGAACCCATACTGACGATCAGAAAGAAGGTTGTGATAGGAAAGATGCTTTACAATTTTTCTATTAAGAATTGACTCGAAAACTCTTGAGATATAGGATATTAAAGCAACTGGACGATAGTGAGAGGGTTGGGAATGGTCACCCTTTATTGGGACTGGCTGAATGAAAGCAAACTTCCAGCAAGAAAGAGAGAATTCCCCCAAGGTAAGTAAAATCGTCCGGGGATGCCAGAATAAGGCATAAACGACATTATGGGAGTGACCAAGTCAAGAGATACTGGTATTTGTAAATTTTCGCTCATATAGATGAAAAAGGAGTCCACTAGATCCTATATTTCTTAGATTTTTATCTTGGCGTGTTATTTTTGTTAGAGGAAGCGATTCATATTTTCTTCTTGCAGACACCAGATGATTCTGTTTAACTTATGATAGCACAGTCATAGTTAGGTTACATCTAACCCATCCAGTTGAGAAAGTCGCTCATGAGCTAATTAAAATTACCCGAAATTGCAGCAGTACAGCGTAATTGATGTTATGATACTAGAATAATAAAATTATAAGATCTGTGAAGTGATTAGAGATATAATTAATCATGTATGTAAAGTCTTTAAATTTTTCTTTCGTGTGACCGTCAGATGATCCTAATCAGCTTAGGAGAAACCTTTGATGTTAATGGGATTAGAATGAGTCTGTTTATTTTCAATCTGTCGTAAAGGATATGATGCAAAGTGGAGTAGATTTAACCCCTTCAATATGATGACACTGTTTTAATTAGCAACACCAGAAGTTTAACTTTTGTGATGAGTTCCCATCTATGTATGTATCTATGTCTGTATGATTAGAATACATCCCATGAATGCTTTATGTGATTTCAATGAAAATTGGCACATATGGGGTTTGTGACACTAGGAATAAGCTATTCTATGTCTTTCCAGTTCGATCAAACATCAAGGTCACTGAAGTCACTGTTCAAGATTAAAATTCGGAGTGTGTATTCGTAGTGTGTATTTTCTCATAATTCAAACTTGGCACATAAATGTGTGTGAAGGGGGAGGAGTTGTAGGATGAATTAATTAAATGCTGGTGCTGATTCATCAAAGAACAAGGTTACGAGCCTAAGTAAAACTTCGGGAGTGGTTTCGATGTGCTTTCTCAGCACATTTTTACTTGCTTTGTTCTAGTCCCTCAGGTGATTTGCTGCTATTTTCTACGCCTTTCGCAGTGAAGGGATTAAGAGAGATTGTTCATGATCCTTTCATTTCATTTTAGGTCTCACCTATGCTGAATTAAATGAGGTAGAGATGACAAGATTAAAATGATGGGCGATATCACCTTACCCCATGGGATACAGGAGAGAGAGAGAGAGAGAGAGAGAGAGAGAGAGAGAGAGAGACAGAGAGACAGAGAGACAGAGAGACAGACAGACAGACAGACAGACAGACAGACAGACAGACGGATAGACAGAGAGACAGACAGACAGACGGACAAACGGACTGACAGGAGGACGGACAGACCGACGGGTGGACGGAGGAACAGACAGTTACAGGCAGACATAGTGTACATCAGTGGTTCCGAACCGGTGGTCCATGGACCCCAAGGCGTCCATGGAAGAATTTCAATGGGTTCATAGGGATTCTATATATTTTAACATTTTTATTCTACTGGAATTAAGAGACATGCAGTCCAGTATAAAATTCAGACTATACAATACTTAAAACAGAATGTTAAAATGCTAGTAGAATTTTTCTACAATGTATAATGTGCAACTGTTTCTGGGTTTGCCTGATGATTGTAGTGCTGACAAAACATACTGAAAGTTTTGCATCGACCATTACCATACAGTACAGCAGTGGAGGTACATCTTTCGTTTTCTTTCGTCATACAGTACCATTGGTCAAATCCAAGAATAGAGCTGTGTTTTACGCTTTGCATCGTTTCGCATTTCCATAACATCCAGGATGTGATAAAAAGGTTCAATAAAATATTGAATTACTTAAACACACATTTGTACTTGGAACTGCATACTCAGCAGTTCCTTTTTTACCTAAGTGACCTGGGAGTAGCCAAGTCGCACCATCTTGCACGTATAAAAGAGGCGAGGACAGTGTGGCTCACGCAGTGGCAGTGCTGATCCAGTGGATGAAGAAGAAGTGTGTGTTGACGAGTTATTCTTTTACTGGCCTATTATTTGAAATATGCAAACCGGGGATTGTAACCGTTTACTTTAATTATATTATTGTCTGTTCCATATTCAGCAGTACATGCGCTTATCACTGCTTGGAAATAAGTTCAAGGGAGGATAGGACAGTATTATAGTAGACTACTGTTAGAGTCAGAAGGTTATGTGCCATCCAGCATTAAGCAGATACAGTTTGCATTTCTTTACGTGTCTGTTATTATTTTGCTTGTATTTTGCTCTTACCAGTATCTGGTTAAACACAAACTCAGTTTGCTTTTTGCATCCACAGATAGTGTACAATGTCGAGTAAGAAGAAAAAGTTCTCAGAAGATTACCTTCAGTGGGGGTTTACTTCTATTAAAAAAAAATAGTGTAGATCTCCTAGAGTGTGTGATTTGTTTTCGTATCCTGGGAAACGATTCACTGAAACCTTCAAAATTACAACTTCACCTGGCCAAATGCGACCCGGAGTATGCTAGGAAGGAAAAACATTTCTTCAAGAGGAAAGCTGAAGAAATGAAGAAGCAAAAGCTCGATGCAACTGGTATCTTCCATGAGATGAGAGGGAACATCGTGGAAGCACCATACAGAGTAGCTTATTTAGTAGCACGGAAGAAGAAACCGCACACAATTGCAGAAGAGTTGATCCTACCTTGTGTAAAAGAAATGGTCAGATTGGTTCTAGGAGCAGAAGCAGCACATAAATTAAGTGATGTATCTCTTTCGAATAACACTATCCAACACAGAATTGGTGACATGTCAGGTGATGTGAAAGATCAAATTATTCAAGAATGAAAAGCATCCCTCATTTTTGCCATACAGGTGGACGAGTCCACTGATGTAGCAATGTCGTGTCAGCTGTTGGTATACTGCCGATACTGGTTCAGTGGCAGAATCAAGGAGGAATTCATTTGCTATCAAAATCTTGAAACGTCAAGCAAGGCCACTGATGTGATGGATGCTGTGTCATTGTTTTTCGAAAAGCATGGTTTAAGTTGCCATACTCTTGTTGGAATCACAACGATGAAGCTCCAGCCTTGCTTGGGGTTTCAAAGCAAAAGTCAAAGCCAAAGCACCTAATGCAGTTGGTGTGCAATGCTTCTTTCATCGGGAGGCTCTGGCTTCTAAATCGCTTCTTCCTGGGCTTCTGCCAATTTTCACTGGTATTGTGAAGGTCGTGAACTATGTGAATAACTCTGCCCTCAACAAGAGACTTTTCCAGCAACTTTGTCATTACATGGAATCCGAACATATTTCCTGGCTGTTTTATAAATCAGTCAGGTGGTTGTCTGCAGGGAAATTCTTGTCCCGTTTCTTCTCTCCTCGCCAGGAAGTTGAGATGTTTCTTGAAGTACACGAAAAAGGCGACTTGTTGGAGGTATTCAAACCAGAACACTTCGAGCTCTGCCTTGATTATCTTGTGGACATATCTGAGATCTTCAGTCAGTTGAACTTGAGACTTCAAGGAAAGGATTCAAACCTGCCCAACCACTGCCACTCAATATATGCCCATTTGGCCAAATTGGAGCTCTGTTAGAAGAGAGTGAGTGTGGGAAAATTTATGATGTTTCCTTCAATGAATGAAGTTCGCTGATGGTTAGCTTCAAAAGACCTTGTTCAAGGAAATCATGGATCACCTATCTCACACAGAAGATAATTATCGCCATCACTTTCCTGACTTAAGCCCTCAGCATGCAGGATTAACAAAAGAATCCATTCTTATGTCAGGTGGATGATGTTTCAGAAGACATACAAAAAGAGTTCATTGAGCTTATCCATGATTCAGCAGCCAAGAATGTGTTCCAGTCAAACTCCCTGTCTACCCTCTGGTGTTTGATGATGGAATCATGTCCAAAAATAAGTGACCTTGCAGTTCGTGTTCTTTTGCCTGTCGCTTCAACCTACCTATGCGAAAGTGGGTTTTCTGCATTACTTGCAATAAAAACAAAGCCAAGGAACAAGCTGTCTGTAGAAGATGACTTGTGGTGTGCATTGGCTGCCACTGAGCCACGGTTTCATGAACTGGTTGCTCGGAAGCAACCACAAAAGTCCCACTGAGGAATAAATGGTTGAGAGATGATTTTTGCAGTAAGTATAAAGTTTCACTTACTATTCTTCATTTTCTGTAACTAATAAAAAATAAAAAATAAAGATCCTGGAGAGTTTGTTGTGTGGTGACATTTTGATGTGTAAATATTCTTTTTCATACCTTAGAGGTAATATTAGGGATGTATTTACCTTGTTAGGAGAGTTTAAAAAAAGATAATTATATGTCCACTGAGTAAGTGCACTACCAACTTAGCAATGATATTGCTAAAGCTATGTGATTTTGCTTTGATATTGATTTTGAAAATCAAGTGAAACTTATGAGTTTGATTTTGTGCTGTCTTAGCGCTTTTTATTTCATATATATATACAGTATATATATATATATATATATATATATATATATATAGATATATATATATATATATATATAAAACTTCTCTGGAATATTTAAGTAAGGTAAACATGAGACTGATAGTTTTCGCCTACATAATATATACAGTATTAAGCAATACTATTCCTATGTGTTTTAGTTATTTATTGCTGGTCCCTTGAAGGACGTGATAAGAAATGGGGAAGTGAGCATGGAAGTGAAAAAGTTATTACATGACAGTATTGTGATACCAACTTTGACGTATGGAAGTGAAGCTTGGACGTTGTTGGAGGGACACAAGTCAAGAATGAGAGCAGTGGAAATGAGTTACTTGAGAGGAGCCTGTGGAGTCACATGGAGAGGCAGACTGAGAAATGAGGATGTAAAGGAGCGTTGTGGTGTGGATACGGATGTGATAGGAAGCATTTGGAGAAACACACTGAGGTGGTTTGGCCATGTGGAGAGGATGGAGAGTGAGAGACTGACAAGGAGAATGTATGAGTGAGGTGGAGGGGGAGAAAGGAAGGGGAAGGCCAAGGATGAGATGGAGGGGTGGAGTGGAGAAGTATATGAGAGAGGGCGGTGTGAACTGGGAGCAGGGCAGTGAAATGGCGGGGGACAGGGTGACGTGGAGGCGATTTGTTTGTGACCACCCAGTATGAGGGATTAAGGGGTCTGGCAATAGATAGATAGATAGATAGATTTTACTTTAAAAAATAAAGTGTGCTGAATTGAATGTCTCCTATTATCATAAACATGCAGTTTAAGCAGCATTACAGTGCATGGTGTGTGACATATGAAGGTATGTATTTGTTGCCGAATTAGCAGCTATCAGTTTTGCTAGCTGGACCTACTTTGTTGTAGGGGTCAAAAAAGGTTGGGAACCACTCCTGTACATAAATACAGACACACGGAAAGTCAGACTGACTAACAGACAAACAGGCGGAATACGAGACAGAGATAGAGACAAGTGATGGAAGATAGGCATGTGAAGGGAGGTAGTAGGATGAAAGTGGGTAAGTTTGACGGTGATTTAGCTTCAAACGAAAGGAGGATCCCTAGTAGTGAGCAAAATATTTTGTTTTAATGAAAGTGGAATAGATTACTTTAACCCAGACAATAATGTTCAGTTTTAGAATGAATTTACAAACGACGTGCATAATACAGCTTCCAACAACGTCTTCCGTACGAGACGCCATTTACTGAGCCAAATATGATCGTATGATTGTAAAATAGAGAATTAGTTAAAGTAAGACGTCCTGGAAGTAGAAGAGTGAAGAGGAGAGATTTGAAGAAGTGGGGGAGGGGAGAGAAAGATGGAGGGTGAGTAGGGAGGGGGATAGAGAGTAGAAAGATAGATGGGGGAAGGAGAAAGATAGTAGAGGAGGGAGGGGGTGGAGGATAAAGACAGAGAAGCGAGGGAATGGGAAGGTGGGGGGGGGGGGATATGGAAAAGTGAAGTAGGAAGAAGGTAAAGCTGGGCTCAGACAATATGAGGCGCTTAGCCGTGGTGCTCATCACCGGAAGTGATTTCTTTTTAACCTGTATATGACCTAGGATACAAAGACACTTTTTCATCCAGGACAACGAAGATAAATCCCTTAGCTGTTGCCTTAGGTGCTCATTTTACCTGGCAGACCACAAAAGGTGGACATACACATTACTCGTGTGGTATCAGCTGCCCGCTCAAGAATTCGAACCTGTGTGTTATCGGACTGGCAGCTTTGTAATTAGAAACGCTGACCTCTCACCCAGTGCAACAGATAGAAGGGAGGGAGAAGAGAGACTGTGAAGGAGGGTGAGAAGATGGGTGTGTGGAGGAAGGCAATGAGATGAAAGTGGGTGGCAAAAATGATAAGTAAGAGAGAATGATATGAAGGGAGGGAAGGAAGGTTGAGAAGTAAGACAGATGTGAAGAAAATGAGTAAATATGAAGATAAGAAAAGATGAGGCGGGAGAAAAGATATGGACGTCGGTAAGAAATGCGAGATTATAGCCTCTTCCATCTGAGAACACTCTTTAACACTGAAGTTTTGTTACCTACAGGAAACTTCGTTACACATAAGTGATAGCCCTAGTAGTGAAGACATTACTGAAAGGATTACTAGGCCCTCTCTTTGAAAATGAGTTTCATGAGCTGAATATAACTCTCTGTCTGTCTGTCTGTCTATCTGTGTGTGTGTGTGTGTGTGTGTGTGTGTGTGTGTGTGTGTGTGTGTGTGTGTGTTGAGTGTGCGAAGTTGCAAATCTTCGTGTGATGCTCCGGTCTTCGTGACTGGATGGGAAGATTGTGGGTGGATGGGTGATGAACAGCTGAAGGTGAGTGGGAAGGGTGGGATGGGTGGATGTGGTGAGTGAATTTGGGAGAGTGGGAGAATCTGGTGGGTTGGGCAGGGTGGATGCGCTGGTGGATCCGGTGGGCGAGTGGGCTTTCTTTAGAGGTGGGTGGGTGAATGCCTGGCTTCTCTGAGGACAAGCCAGGTGATGAGCTTACCACACTGAGAGAGTGAGAATGTATATGTGTGGTCAGTTGATGGGAATATGGAGAATAATAGGTCCACTGGTTAGTGTATCTATAAAGTCAGGAGAGTGGCATGAATAGTACAACAAATTGACAGGAAGGAAAGAGGAAATAGGAAGAGAACACAGGGGGGATAGAATACGAAAGGGCAAGGAAGAAGTAGGAAGCACTACATAAAGTGAATGGATGCCGGTCGTCGTCGCCTACCACTCGTCCTTTGGGGCCATGGGCACAAGTGGAAACATAGGTCCAATGGGTAGAAAAGGACCAGAGGTGATTCAGATCCATGTAAAAAAATTGGCCCATTAGGGGATCTGGCGTGTTTCAATGGAAAGAAAATAGCCCCACTAGGAAAAATAGGGCCATAGAGAAAATGGGTACATGGAGGGAAAATTTGTTCAAGGCAAAATTAAGGTCTTGGTGAATGTAAGTCATTAAAGGAAGAATATTTCCATGGAGGATAACTGGGTACATGGCGCAAAACAGCTCCATGGATAAAAGTAGGTTCATGGAGGAAAATGGGTCCTTCAAGATAATAGGACCATGAAAATAAAAAAAGCCTAGAGAAAAAAATAGGTTCATAGGGAAAAAAAGGTCTACAGAAGAAATAGGTTTACGTCCCTACTCACAGACCTACATTCTTTGCAACCCATCATTCTTCTCCTACTCATGCACATTAGTCTCTCCTCTCCTACCTACCAGTCAGCTGATTTCCTGTCTTATCCCCAACTTACCTACCTACCTTTCACCCATCTCTCATATCCGCCTCTCTCTCTCTCTCTCTCTCTACTCTTCTTCCCCCCCCACCTCACTTCCTAATTGTCTCCTACCTGCTTACTTACCTATTTCCTTCTCTTCTCGTCTTAGCAACCTCCTACCTCCTCTTCCTACCTAATTAGCAAATAATAATAATAATAATAATAATAATAATAAAAATAATAATAATAATAATAATAATAATAATAATAATAATAAAGTAATAATAATAATACTAATATTAACACTAGTACTACTACTACTACTACTACAACTAATAATAATAATAATAATAATAATTCACTCTTCATAACTATCACTTACAGATGGTAAGGCTTGATTACTTCCACCAGCGAAGTAGGAGGAGGTTATGAGCATTCATTTAGGCCCCTTAACTCGACATTTGGTTCATCCCACAGCGCCAGTTCTGCTTACCAAAATTGGCCCACTGTATGTTTGTTGCTTGCCGGAATCGAAAGACTAGGCAAACATGTTGAACAGTTCCGTATGTTTGTCTGTCTGTCTGCTTGTTTGTCTGCTTTCTACAGGTCACAATTTTGCCCCAATCTTTCTGAAAAAAAAATAAAAAAAATCAGTAGGTAGATATCCATAAACCCTTGAAGCCTATTGTTTTTCATTAAAATCGGTCAAAGGACCTTAGCTGGGTGGGGGGTTCAAACCCCTGAATGGCCATGGGTCCGAAAATCGTCGGGACCCACTGGCCAACCCAAGCACCATTTTTTCAAATTCAGAAAATCGATTTTTTTTTTTCACTTGCCAAATTGAATGGAAACATCTGGCACACCTGGCAATGCAATTGTTAGCTTCCTAAACCCATCCTGTGCTTCACAATGAAGCTCAAATTAGTTCACCAAATGACTGCCTACATGTCAGTGAAAACTAAGCAAAACACGACTACCTACATGCCGGTGACGGATTCATCCGTCAAGCACTCTGCCTAAGGCAGTTTCATCTGTTTATTTGGTTGTTTGTCCACACGATATCTCCAATAGTTCTCAGTGAATTTCAATGAAATTTTGCGGAAGTGTGGGCCATGGGCCAAGAAAGAGTTCGTTATATTTTCGGGCAGATATGGATCCGGACTCGGATCCTGCAGTGGCATTGGGGGAGGTATGCACCCTCTGAATGCTTTGTAGTTTTTTTTTTCTTTATCTGAATGCTACATATATCGTACTTCTGGTGTACATTTAGCATTAATGGATATTTTGAGTGTCCTGATAATACTTTTTTTTTTTTTTAATGAATGGAGGAAGGAAAAACAAAGGAACAAAAATAAGTCCATGTGCCTAAAGACATCCTCCATTCAAAAAATACTTATAACAGCTGGATTTAAAATCGAGAGGATTTAATGTATGTGGGAAGCAACTCCCAGGAAGTGAATTCCAGAGAGTAGTAGTTCTGGGGATAAATGAATTTTGATAAGCTGAGGTTCTGCATTGTGGGGGAGAGAGTGTGAGTTCATGGGCGTTCCCAGCTGCCCGAGTAATTCAGGAGAAAATGTGAAGGGGAGGCACAATTGAAGCCAGTTTGTTAGAGCACTTACGGTAAAAACATCGATAAAATAGTGCTAAAGAAGCAACATCTCTACGTAATGATAACGGAGGAAGGTCCTGCGTTATGGCGGGATTATTGATTAATCTAATTGCTTTATTTTGAATTTTGTCCAACTGCCTCAATGCAACCGCTCCACATCCACTCCACAGTGGTGAACAGTATTCTATCTGAGAACGCACGACTTTTGTATATTGTGGCCATCTGCTCGTCAGTGAAGAACTCACGAACTCTGTACATAAGTCCCAGTTTTTTAGAAGCATTTTTAGCAAGGGATTTAACATAAACTGTCCAGCTTACGTTGGGGTTTAGAGTAACACCTAGGATATCAATTGTAGTGGATATGGGAATACTGACATCATTTAAAATTATGTGAGAGTCTGAGGGATTCTTTCTATTGGAGATATTAATGTATTTAGTTTTCTGAGCATTAAATGAGACCAGATTTTTTTGTCCCCATTGATTAATTTTAGAAAGGTCCTGGTTCAGAGAAATTGCAGTGTTTATTTGGGAATTTATAAAATCAAATTGTGTAAAGGAGGTAATAAATGTGAAAGAACTATGAAGGGTCGAGTCATCAGCATGAGAGTGTATTGGGTTGTGCTTGACAGAAAGGAGGTCATTTATATGAATGAGAAAGAGAGTTGGCGCCAAAACTGATCCCTGAGGTATGCCAGCATTTATTGAATGAAACTGAGAATAAATTCCATCTACCATGACCCGTATTTTTCTACTATGAAGCGTAGTAAGAAATTAGAGGACCCAGTGATGCCAGACCATAGTGTGACATCTTAGACAATAAGGCCCGGTGCCATACTTTGTCAAAAGCTTTTGTAATATCAAGTGCTACTGTGTGTGTTTCACCATGTTGGTCTATTGTTTTTTAATCTGATGGGTAAGAAGGCAAAGAATATCTACAGTTGAACGTTCCTGTCTAAATCCATACTGCCGATCATTGATCAATTATTTGATTTCTAGATGCTTGACTATATGTTTGTTAATTAGTGTCTCAAAAACTTTACCGAGAACGGAAGTTATTACAATTGGTCTATAGTTTGATGGATCAGAAGTTGCCCCCTTTTTAGGACAGGATGGATATTTGCTTCTTTCCAAGAGGCTGGAAAAATTGAGGTACGGATACATAAGCGGAAAAATTTTGCTAATACAGAAGCCAACACTGAGGAGCAATTTTTAAGTACGGTACTATTGAAGGAATTTCATCTAGACCAGTGGCTTTGTCTGCTGATAGATTCTGTAATAGGGCTTGTACTTGTTAACAAGGTATGAACTCTTTATCTGCATATTTATTATTCCCATTTCATTATTGCAGTACCCCCCCCCCTCTCTCTCTCTCTCTCTCTCTCTCTCTCTCTCTCTGTTCAAGCCAGTCTTCCTTCATGATTCCTCTTCTCTCTGCTCGCTAAATCAATTCTTCTTTCCCTTTCTCCTAGCAGTTTCCATCCCTGCTCCATCCCTTCCTACTTCACCATGTCTTCTAATGCCTTCCTTGCAGATATGTAAAAAGAATTTGACCTAGCATACTCCTTATTAGTTGGTCAAAAATGGAATGATAGAATTCCCCTGCTTGGTTCCCCTGTAATAGTTCCACTTAACACAAAAACTGAAAACTGAAAGTTTGGCACCAGTCAATTTAGGGGTCGGCCTCAACTGGTAAAGAGGATGACCTTGATAAAACAACCCTTACTGCAAATAATGAGGCCAAAGCAAACATAAGAAGAGCAAAAACAATTTTAATTGTATTTTACTCGATACAGTAAGCACTGATCACACATGATACACATGAATCAGCATAGGCGTACAAGGCATACGGTCTGTGGGGACGGCATTATTATATTCATTAATTGATGATCACTTCTTGAGTGAGGCAAACTTCGTCGGAATGAGGTGACTCTGGTGGTGGTCTGCAACAACTTTAAGCAGGAACTGGAGAAGCTCTTCCCCCATCGGCAACTTCTTATTGAGCTTCTGAACGAAAGCCCCCTACTCTTTCTGCCCAGTCACTGACGATGGAGGCAGCTGCAGTGATGGTTTTGGTCCTTAAAAACTCATTGTTGGATGACCAACTTTTGGGTGGCTGGGTCAGGAACCCCACTGGCAGACCCAGTTTAGTGAAGAATTCTTTCATATTCTTTGTAACAAGTTGACGTAGCCTGTCGTTGGCGAGGAAAGTCGACTCAGAATGCCAAGGATACTTGAGTGGTCTATCAGCAGCCTCATCCTCTAGCACCTTTACCATGCAGCTCTTCACATCCATCGAATTCAGCTCATCAAAGAATGCAAAGCCAACTGCTTCTCTGGATAGGTACCATAGGTGGGTAGATAGCTTCTTCTTTGTTGCCTTGGTGATGTTCTTGTTCGGGTATTGCATCAGCGTCCTCATCAGAGTCCAGTCATTCAACGGGGCTTTGACTGGGAGTTATGTCATCCAAGCCTTCATGTAGATGAGGACAGAAAAGAGAGAAAGATCTTCAATCCATTGTTCCTTAGTGTTTGACATCTTGAACTGGCGATGGGAAAGCCACATCTTGATAGAATACAGAACTTCAGCTATCCAGCAAGCTCAATGCATGGCATCTGCCACATAGAACTTCATGCCTTTGACAGGGACACTTCTGGGGAAGATGATGGACAGATCCAAAAGTTCTTGATAGTCATCCCCTAGATTAAATGTCTGAGATCTCGTGAAGAAAATCAGTTCAGTCGCAGACTGAGAAATTGCTTTTGGTGGACTCATTTGTCTCACGTGCTTGGAACTGGTTTTGATTGATGAAGACCGAGTGAGTCTCGAAAAAGCTTGAAGAGCAACACCTCTGGACCAATTGAGGCAGATCCCAATGTTGCTTTGAAGGTAGCTGCAAATAGCATGTCTACTGTATAACATGGTGTCTGCCTGCCAAGTACAAGAGGTCATGTCCCAGTTTTGCCTCACTGAGAGCACAGGCTCCTCCACGTTGACCTGTGGTCAATGCTGTTGTGTAAAAACACGTTGCCTTCACTTGCTCTTTAATCCTCCACTCATTGAGGCACTCCGTGACAGTTTGAGCTTGTGCTTCTCCAGTTGAGGATGGAATCTTGGGGACTCCATTCAGCTGCTTGGCATCAGGTCCCAACACAGTCATTGGGAGTCAGTCAATGTGCTTGTGAGAAGTGAGGTCCTCCATCATCCTTCCATCCCAGTGGACTGTTAAAGGACATTCTCCCTGAAGATGTTCGTTCAGTTCTTGAGCACAGCGAGCTCGATTCTCTCCTCAAAGAAGGTGAATAGGACTCCAATTGATGTTGTACTTAGAGATGTCCAAACAGAAGCTTGCAGCTGCTTTGGCCAAGACAAATGTTGTCTTCCTGGGGGACATTTGGATCCGGTCCAAGGCAATGTACTTCTGAGAAGTCATGACGTTCTTCATGCCTCCCTGTCTCTTGGGTGGGGACAAGATTTCTCCACTGGCTCCTTTGGGTGACTCCTCCTCCTTATCCTGGCTTTCATCAGTGTTGCTGGAGGATGAAGAAGCCAGGACAACTCTACTCATTGTAGCATCCATCACAGCCTCGGCTCTTCTCTTTCTCTCTGCTTCAACTTTCACATGCTTAACTTTGTTCTTTGTTTGACGAAGATAGATGGTTTCCACACCACCCATTGAGCCAGGGCGACCCTTCTGTCTTTGCAGCTGAAGGAAGTCACAGTCCTCACGATGGTGGACAAGTTTTTTGCCCTCTCTATCTGCAGTGTCGAAGAGATCTTCCTAACACTGTACGAACTCTGTCTCATTTGTTTTGTGGCTTTCACTGGTGCTGGAGGCATGCTCCTCAAGCATGTCCATTCGTTAAAGAAAGCCTCCAGCTTCTTAATGGCACAGGACTCCTGCTGGAAATGTTTGTTTTGTCCCACAGAGCCACCGTGGCCCGAACGGAGTGACAGAGAGCCTCATGGGCTGTCAGCTTCTTCTTTTGGTGGAGGAACATGAAGTACCCAAATGCTTGCCGATATGACGGCATCTTTGAGCCTTTGATACCATCCACTATTGATCAACCTACAAAATAAGGAAAAAAAAAACAATAGGTATATGGAAAGAAATGCCAGAGATGTACAACAGCATATAGGACTGTGAACTTTGAAGTGGGGACGACCTGTAAATAATATTTAGTTCAAAAGTTTTTCATATCTGACGTTTTACAGTATATATAAAATATATATATATATATATATATATATATATATATATATATATATATATATATATATATATATATATATATATATATTTCTTTCCCTCAGCCTGTGGGTGACTCTACACTGAGTGACAAGCCAAATGGTTTCCTGTGCACCAGGAAACCATTTACTACGCTGGGTGGTAACCATATAACCAAATATTGGCGCCTGGTGGTTTAGTGGGTAATTACTGCGCTCCAATCGGATTGAGCCGGTGAAGGTTTATATCCAAGGGATGGTTGGGGTTGATTGCTCATGTAATGCCACTCAGGGATGAGTGAGGCTGGTCACTCTCATCTTAACTGTCGGGACTAACTGCCTAGCCCCGGGCTCCTACGCTCCTCATGGGGCAAAGTAGGATTGGATGATGGATATATATATATATATATATATATATATATATATATATATATATATATATATATATATATATATATATATATATATGTATATGTGTGTGTGTGTGTGTGTGTGTGTGTGTGTGTGTGTGTGTGTACGAAATGACACGTGTTTTTTGTTACATACAGTGGACAATAACTGCATTGCCGATCTAAATTGCATAAGAGAAGAATATACTTAAATAAACCCATTGAAATTACAGTTTGTTAGGGGACTGTGATGAGTTATCTGATCATTGCTTCAAAATCAGGAGCAAGACGACTTTTACAATCATACAGATGGCCCAGAACTCTAAATCTTCTACCAACGTTGCCGTTGGGTGGTGCAAGAATGATAATCAAGTAACCCCACACTTTAAGAACTACAATGGCTTGAAGTCAAAAGTAAATGCACTTTTGCTACATGGAAGACCATGTTTTAAAATTGTCCAAAAAATCACCATAACCTGGGTAGGCCTACTGTCGCTTCGCTCTGGAAAAAAAAAATAATGCGATTTAAATACGAAGATAAAGAGTTCTCTTTGCCCCGAAATACCACATTGCCATACATTTAAATCCTCTATTGTTTCCAGGTCCAAAGTTATGGAATAATCATCTGTTTGTTGTCAGACACCTGCGAATTATTGAAATCCATGACAAGACTTAAGATTATTTGCATCTAGCTAGCTTTATTTCATGATGCTCATGATTCTGTGCTTTCTTCCTTTTCCCTTACCCCATTCCCACTCATTCTGAGCATTCCCTGTCTCTCTTGCTACCTTTTCCCTTGTCCATCTCTCCATTCTTCCATATCCGCTTTCCCTCCCATTTTCCATTTCCCCTCTTCTCTTTCTACTTGACTCTGGCTAATCTCTATATATCTCCCTTTCACTAGTTTTCTCCCTACTTTCACTATTGCCTCTCAATATTCCCTCATTCCTCTTCCCTTTCCCGCTCATCCTCCTCCCCCTCCCCCCTCCTCTCTCTCTCTCTCTCTCTCTCTCTCTCTCTCTCTCTCTCTCTCTCTCTCTCTCTCTCTCTCTCTCTCTCTCTCTCTCTCTCTCTCTCTCTCTCTCTCTCTCTCTCTCTCTCTCTCTCTCTCTCTCACACCACCTCTCATTTTCGCTCTTCATTCTCGCTCTAACGCTCCCTCAACACCCCCTCATTTTCTTTCTCATTCTCTCAAATTTTCTCACTGTCTCACATCCACTTATTTTCACACTCACGTCCCCTCTCAAGTTATCCAGTACACACTTTCGCCCTCTCACTGATCCTGTCTCACTTGCTTTGTTTTTTCCTTACGCCCTCTCACACTTTCACACCAAACTATCACTGTCTTTCTCACGCTCTCAAACTTTCCCTCTCTCTCTCTTTCTCTCTCTTCGGTTACCGCTCTCATATCCTTTTTGTCACGTATCCGTATGCTTTCCTCCATATGATTGCTTTACCTGACCGATATCAATGATTTCTTCTTTAGTGCCATATGGCCTTTGCTGCCTGGCACTAGTTTTCCTATTCAGTCAATCAATCTCTCTCTCTCTCTCTCTCGCACTTCATTAACTCTGATTACCTCACACGGTCAGACACTCGCACATGCTCTCTCTCTCTCTCTCTCTCTCTCTCTCTCTCACACACACACACACACACACACACACACACACACACACACACGCACGCACACGCGCGCGCGTTATTTTTTCCTTCAACCCTCCCTCCCTCAGTGTCCCTCCCACCCTTTACTTCCTCTCTTTCCCTCGTTTTCTTCCCTACTTCTCTCCCTTCCTTTCTCCTCTCTATCTTCCTTTCTTCCTTCTCTTCCTTCTTCCTTCCTCTCTTATCTCTCCTTTTTGCCCTTCTCCCTTATCTCTCCTTTATTCCTTCCTTTCTTCTCTCTCTTCGTCTCCTTTTTCTTTCAATTTCTTTTTCCCTTTTTTTATATTTCTCCTTTGTGCCCCCTTCCCTCTCTTTTTCTCGTCTTATGTATAAAAAAGAAAAGGATAAAAGTAAGAAGAAAGAGAGAAGTGACACGAACAGAAAGGGAGAGAGAAAGCGAAGAAAGAAAGAAAGGAGAAATGAAAGAAACGAGGTGGAGAAGGAAGAAGTGAGGAAGGAAGAAGCAAGGGAGGAGAGATTGAGGGAGGTAGGGTGGGAGGGAAGATCTTTGGTGGGGAGTTTTCATATGACGTTCAGTCCCCCCCGCTCCCTTCATCCCCTCCCCCTTCCTCTCCCTCTCTCCTTCCCCTCCCCTCCCATTCTCCCTTCCCTCCCTTACCCATCACTTCCTTCCATTCCCATCAATTCCTTCCCTCCCTCACCTCTCCTTCCCTCCTCCTCCTTCCTTCCTCTTCTTCACTCCTTTCCCCTTCCCCATTACTCCTTTCCCAATTTCCTTTAATCCCTCTCTCCCTCACTCCCATTCCTCCCTCCCCTTCACCCCCTTCCTCCATCCCCTTCACTCCCTTCTCTCTCCCTCATTCCCTCCTTTCCCTCCCTCCCTCCCTCCCTCCCTCCCTTCCATTCCATTTCCTCCCTCCCCTCCTCATCATTCTCTTCCTTCCCCCTTTCTCCCTTCCCGCCCTCTTATTCTTTCCTTCTTTCGCCATCACTCCCTTCCCTCGCTCAAACCATTCCCCCTTACTCCCCACCCTTCCTTCCTCCGCTTTCCTCCCCATCACACTCTCCCTCCCTCCCCTTAACTCTCCTCCCTTCCTCTCCCTTTCCTCCTCCCTGCCCTTCCCCTCAGGAAGTATATGTGTTAGTTCAGTGGTTACAGAAATCGTCTTCAAGGTCGATCCCAAATGGAATAGGAAATAGCTGTAGTGGATTAGAGTGATTATATATACTGTGTAACAAAGAATTTGTTTATTCTTTTTTTTTTTGGTCTTGCTTAACTAATTTTTCCACGCTGATTCCAGTGGATTATGTTTTGTTTGTCTAAGTTTCTGTCAACAATTGGCAATTGTTTATTTCCAGTCTTGTTACCGTGCGCCGATGTAATGGCTGACGTAATGGCTGGCCATGAGTACATCGTCGATGATAGAGGGGAAAGTAATGATGAATCACATGTTGGAGAATGTTCCGGAGACACTCCAAGCTTTCTCAATCAGCAAGAACTGGATGACTTGGTCCGAGATTTAGGATTCACCAAGTCCAGTGCTGATCTGCTGGCGTCACGTCTAAGTGAATGGAACTTGTTGGATCCTAGTTGCAAGTTGAGCTTTAGGAATCCCCACGGCAAGTTTGCATCCTTCCTCAAATTTTGTGAAGAAATTTCGTTGTGTTATTGTTTTGATGTTAAGGGTTTTTTCCAAGCCATGGGAGTGGATTACAAGGCCTCAGAATGACGACTCTTCATAGACAGTTCCGGGAAGAGCCTAAAAGCTGTACTTTTGCAGAACGGCAACGAACTCCCATAATTTCCAGTTGCACATTCTGTGGAAATGAAAGAAGGCTATGAGAATGTGAAGATTTGTCTGACAAAGATCAAGTACTAAGATCACAATTGGGATATTTGTGGGGATTTCAAAACGATTTCGTTCCTACTTGGTATGCAAGGTGGTTTTATACGAAGTACTCCTGTTTTTTTATGCTTGTGGGACAGCCGAAGCGATGCAATTCATTTCGTGAGGAAAGACTGCCCTCTCAGAGAGTCTCACATCAGGCTCGTCCAACATTCTGAGAGCTCCACTGATCTCCAGAGAGATGGTATTGCTACCTCCGCTACACATAAAACCTGGTCTTGTGAAACAATTCGTGAAAGCCATCGACAAGGATGGCGATGCGTTTCTCCATACCCAATCAATGTTTCTCAAGTTCAGCGTGGCAAAGGTGACAACTGGCATATTCAGCATGCTGCAAGTCTGAAGAATGCTTGCAAGTCGTGAACTCCAGGGTAAAATGACTGATGATGAAGAGCTCGCTTGGAATGCTTTCAGAGGAGTTGTGGAAGGTTTTCTTGGCAACCAGAGGAGACCAGATTCCTCACAGCTCGTCGATGATCTGATCAGCACATTCCACCGGCTTGGATGTAGAACGTCAGTCAAATTGCACTATCTGCATACCCAAATTGATTTCTTCAAAAGCAACTTCGGTGCAGTCAGCAAGGAGCATGGTGAATTCTGCCGATGGAAACCAAATATCAGGGTAGGTGGAACGAGGCGATGATGGGCGATTACGTTTGGGGATTGTTGAGCGATTGTCATCAAAGTTACAGAAGAAAGTCATGATCAGAAGTGCATTTCTAGATACAATGTGCCCTGCATTCTTTGCGATGTTATTGTTTGCTCATTTTCTAGTTATATTCATAATATACACCCGGAAATATATAAATTCTTCGACATTCTCAACATTCTCGAAATGGTAACAAGTTGCAGTCCCTGTCCTTGTACGATACATATGTTGTTGCATATTTCCTCTCACTCTAGATTTACACAAAAACAAATAGCATATTCGGAATCTACACATTGACATTGATCAGAAATAGCATAAAAATCAACATAAACAAAAATTTGGTTTAATTTTGTTACACAGTTACATATTATTTATTGAGTATAGTTGAAACAGACTTTACTGATGCCCCACAAGATCCACTGACAAACCATAACAACACTACCACTAATACCATCAAACCATTTCTGAATGGCACGGCCTTAGCATGTATCCGGTACGGACGATGGGTCTGAGTACCGAAGTGGTGATATGTGGAGGTGTTGATCAAGTAGGACTATTGCGCCTCAGACACATGCAAAAGCCTGAAAGTGACTGTGTGTGTGTGTGTGTGTGTGTGTGTGTGTGTGTGTGTGTGTGTGTGTGTGTGTGTGTGTGTGTGTGTGTGGACTGGGTGAAAGGGTGAGATGAGAGTGAGAGTGAGTGAGTGGGACCGTGTGGATTAAACAGAGTGAGTGAGTGAGTGAAACTGATTGACAGTGAGTGAGTCAGTGAGTGAAACTGATAGAGTAAGAGAGAGAGAGAGAGAGAGAGAGAGAGAGAGAGAGAGAGAGAGAGAGAGAGGACTGGGTGAAAGAGTGAGAATAAGTGTGTGGGTGAGTGAGACCGTGTGAGTGAAACAGAGTGAGTGAATGAGTGAGTGAAATTGACTGAGTGACAGTGACTGAGTGAGTGAGACAAGCGAGCAAGAGACTGAGTGAGTTTGTAAGTGAGTGAATGAGTGGGACTGAATAAGTAAATGATGAGACTGAACGAGTGAAATTGAGTGAGTGAGTGAGAGAGAGAAATTGAATGAAAAAAGCAGTATTCTAACAAGCCTATAGTCTCCCTGTCACCTTTCTTCTTTCCAAACAGCTTAATAAATGATGCTTTAATAACATGTTTCTGATCCCTAACATTCCTACATAAATATGGATATACTCGTAACTATGACTAACCTCTGATATTCATATCCAAAACTATTTTTGCTGGCAATCTGAAACCCAGGCAGAGGCAACCTATCAATTGGCTCGTCCAATTAGTTTGTGGGGCGCCTGAGTTAACACAGTCACCTCCCGACCAGAGGGGCATATGTTCACCACCTCTTGTTCGCCTGAGTGTCCCTGGAGCTGTGGTTTCTGCCTGTACCGTATGCGCATTCCTAATGTACCCCATCATGTCTTTGAGCTGCTTCACCTGCATGAATTTAAGTCATCTCCCATACCACTTACCACACGTATTAAGTCATCCCAGAATCCATCTTCTTCTAAATCATCCAGCCCAGCCTGTGGAACATACGCCAGTATACAGTAAATGAAAATGTGACCCCCACCTAACAAAATTTCCACCGCTATTATCCTTTCACTCACTCTCAGTACATTCACGACATATTCCGTCCATTTCTCCTTAACCAACATATCCTCACCACCATATTCATTTGTCATACCCTGCCAAAATATCTTGTACCGTATCGACAGTCCCTCCCAGTAAATTATTCTGGCTGACAATCCCATGTATCTAACCTCCTGCACACATCCAACATCCACCCACCTCCTACTCAGTGCCTCGATCATTTCCCCTGCTCTATCCCTCAAACTACCCACATTCCATGCTGCTACTCTGATCCACTCGGGTGATTTACTTTCCTCAGGCTTGCTTTGATTTTTCTCTTTTTGTCATAATCTTTAAAAAAATAATAGGGAGAGACAGACCACAGACCCCGCCCACCTGCAGTCCCAAGCCAAGGTATAGGACCTGGGACCCATAGCCCACCAGCCGTGAGCAGTGGCTGTAGCAGTGGCCTCGGGGCACCCTACCAGGACAGATACAGGGACACCCTCCAAGCGCACCTTGGCTCTGTAACTGCCCCACCATTATACACCCACTGATAGGGCAACCTCCTAGGGTGCTACCCCCTGGTTTGAGCCCATCTCTACTGGTTGGAAGTAGCAGTCTGGAAACCACAATGCTCTTTACCCTCTAGGCCAAATCTGAGCCCCATTCCATCCCGACCCTAAAAACTACTTTGGCGTAGCCTGCATGACCCCTCCCCTCAATTGTGTCGTTCATTAGGTACCGGAGGCAAAGTTATCTGGCTGCATGCCCTTACTGGCGTCAACCCTTGTGATGGAGTGGATTACATTGTGTGATATGTAAAGCATAAGTAGGGCAGTGCATGATATAGAGGAAAGTGTTTGGAAAAAATAGGCAAATATTAGTAAAATCCAACTTGAGAAAGAAGAGGACAACAAGCATAGAAATGAACATCATCTTTACTTCAAATGCTTCGACATTTAAAATGTCATCATCAGTGATCTAAAAGGAATAATAAAAAACTGTATGTCAAAACACTAAAAAACTATCACAATATTGTGTAAGTGAAGAAGAAAAAAACACACAGCCTAAAACTCTATAAAAGAGAGGGACGTGAAACACAACTAAAACAGAGCTACGTAACATAAAGAGGTACTGAAGACATTGTTTTACTTAGAGATGGGTAATGGGTCTTAATAATTATATATTGATTTAAGCAATCTTAAGTTACTGTTCAATGAAGAAGACAATATTTTAAAAAATTCTTTTTTAAGTATGATATGAGATCCACAATGGTCTCTTACTGCTGAGTGAGGAGAGGACCTAAGTCTTCGGAATGTCCGCTCGACTGACCCAAATGTTCGTCTGTCCTAACCTTGAAAGCATGGACTGTGCTACTAACATACCCAGCCTGGCAACCTGGGCAAGTGAAACAATAGAAGATAGACGAACGTAGGTCGGTCAAAACAGTGTGTTTAACCCATCCCGTCTGGCAGATGTTCCTGCGAACCCTTCCCACAGCCGGGCATTCCCGAGAGACGAAAATCGTCTGTTTAAACCTTCATATCTCAGTTAACGTGAGCGAAAGAACCAATTTTTAATGAATTATTTTGTACAATCTTAAAGTCAAATTGAGGATAAAATTTAGCATGACTCCGAATCAAACAGTCTTTCATTTGAACTAAAATATCACCCAAGTGGGGTAAACTAAGATAAAATACCTCCTTACTGAGAGCAGAGATTGCTTGCTTAGACATGTAATGGTTGTTTGGAAAATTCCTTACAAGAGGATAGAACAAGTTTTCACTACAGAAATTATTTGCAAAACTATTTTCTTAGGATGCAAATCTCATCTTGGAATAAATTATATGTATATGTGAGAAAACAAATGCCCAATATAACAAGGTTTTAACAGCATTGGTTTTAAACATTTTACAACAATAACTGAAAGAACTGCTACCCCAAACTGAGAAAGTAGGCTTACGGAACACAGAACACAAGATTTTACCATTAACTTTCTTAAAGTGGGAGACAACTGTTGGACTCTGTTTCAATCGTGAATCGTATGTTATCATGGCGAATGTTAAAATAGTGCAGAAAGTCTTGAGCATGGCTTTTATTTCCAAATATGTCAAATGTATCATCGACATACCTTCGGAACATCCATGGTTTAGTATTACTTGGCTAAACTCTTTGTCAAAATTTCTTGTAATAACATAACACGATATTAGCAAGAGTAGGTCCAAGGGTTGATCCCATAGCAAGACCACTGATCTGTTTGTGGAGTTCTATATCGATTATGAACAAACCACCCACACAAGGCCAAAAGTTCTTTGAATACATTTTTTGTCATTCCTTTCAAAGCTCAATGCCTTTGTAGAGCAATTTCAACGTTATGTGTATAGTTTCGTCAAAGGGGATATTAGTACACGGGGAAGGAACATCAAAACTGCAGATTAAATAAGTGTCAGGTATATTAACTTTAGACATAATTTGCAAACTCGTATGAATTCTTCATTGTGAACTCAGTGGGGGTTAGGACATTCAGAAGTGGGACAAGAAACTTAGATTATTTAAATGATGCAGTACAGTAAGCAACCATGATCGGACGGAGGGGAACGGATGGTTTGTGTACCTTGGGTAGACCATATAACTTGGCAGGAGTCAACCCCACAGGTTTCTTTATGAACAAACCTGATTATATCCTTCAAATGAGAGAAATATTAAATAAATAACTTCATTAAATTTACTAAACCACGGTACTCTGATATTTTCTCTTTGTCCATGAGGTTAGTAGATAAAGTGACTAGATTCATCATTAGTTTCCCTTGATGTTATTTCTTCTGATTATTCAAAAACTTGAAACCTGTGGAGTCGACTTCTCAGGTTGAGGTTCCCTACGAACACCCCCACAACCTGAAGTCAGTAATATCTAGTCAATGTCTAAAAGAAAAGGAAAGAAAACAAGAAGGCTGTCCCCCACCCACCAAATCGTCCGTTTGAACCGACAGGAAAAACACAGAAAAAAAGACATGCTTATTAGGAAGTACATAGTATAGAATTTTTTGTTGGAAAATCTGTGGAGGAACGACTATGCACTATGTACTGAACAGAACTGTAAAAGAGTATACACAGTCCCCGAAAGTTCTCATTATTAAGGAAAATTCTCACAGTTGTCAGCATACACTTCAATCTGGAAATAATCAAGACTGAGTTAGTTATACCCTTAAGTCTCAAAACATTTGTTTTACTAGCTACTGTTACTGGTAGCCTATTCCATTGTTTCCACTGTTTCTCTACACGGTACTGATTCGGTACTCTGTAGTTAGTTAATTGAATATTTCAGTTATATGAACGGCTAACTGCACGTAACAATTCAAGCATTATGCTAGGAGATATCTGTTTTGGGCCAGTTGATTTATTTGGGTTAAATTTCTCAAGATGATCTCACATTTCATGTCCTGTCACTTAGTTGACTGATTACTTATCATCTTCTGGCCCTGAGAAAACTGACTGTGTATAAAGAATGTTTATGCTGCATTATTTTCTGAAAACTCTGAAAGCAATTGTTTAGTATGGTTGCTGTCATTCTGTTACCAGGGACGATGTCACCTTCTGAGTTTAGTTGAGGGCCAATGTCATCTGCATTTCCCTCTCTCTCTTTGCCTAATGAAAAAATATTTTACGGCTTGATTTTGCTTCTCGAGTAATCTTTGGTTTTCCAAACAATTATCGTATATTACCACTGTAATTAAAAACATTCGATAGTACCAATAATCATTTCCAGTAAGAATATGCTTTTGATATGCATCTCACTTGTGGCCGATGATGTTTTCAATATCCTTAGACACCCAGGATGGTTTAATAATATGATAACTTCTTGAGGCAATTCCCTGCATCTTTTTTTTTTCTTTTTTTGGCTATGCGAATATTTTTCATATTTCTTTGGCGATATTCATCTACCTAAAGTAACTTAATCCGGTTGGTGTTAGCAAGTTCCTTTCTCATATTATTGAAGTCACTTGATTTTAAGTTAGAAACTAAGATTTTTTTATACCGGTCTTATAGTTAATGTTAACTTAAGTCTGATTATATTACGATTGATGTTGCTAAACCTTTCAGCAGCGTCTTACAGATTTACTAGGTCACTGTCTGTTACTGGGCAACGTCGAATATTATTACCATGTGTTGGTGTATTCACTGTCTGACTTAAAAACGCATCTATCATCTCTAATAACCTTTCCCATCTTTGTCTGCTCACGAATGTTTCCAATTAGTATTCTGATTATTAAAGCCCCCAGAATAATGCAACATTTTTATGGCAGATTAAATTTTGTTACACAATAAATTTTTGTTTTCCTCATCTAACATGGACAGTTTATATACTACACTGAAAGGAAATTTCAGCCTACAAAGAATATTATATTTCAGTATCCAATTTACTGATCTGTTTTGCATTTTTATGTTTTTCAGTAGATATTAGAACTCCCTTGCCGGTTTTGTGCAATCAAAATTTCTCAAATATTTTATAGTTGGGAAGAATACCTCTTGAATAAGGTGCTTATTACAAGGGGCTAACCATGACCATTACAAGGGGTTAACCTATGTCGAGGTTTTCGGCGAATGCACAAATAATTGAAATAATGCTTTTAAATTATACTTCTTGCATGCATATACATAACACAGATCTGCAAGATTAGTCATTAAATTTGTTTTAATTCTTAGTAGTTATTTTTGTTGCACTTGTGACCACAAAAAAGAAAATACATTTAGAACAGAGGTGTCAAACTGGTGGCCGGCATGCCACATGTTGCCCTCGAAGAGGAAAAGAGTGAACTGTGATGACTTAAGAGAAAAATGAGAAGTGACAAACAGAAAATCCCATAAAATTCTCACATGATCAAGTGAACAAATATTACAGCACTGTTAGAAAATATTTATTGGTAATTTGATTGATAAAAATACCATTTGAATAATTTATTCGTGATCAAATGTCACGAAACTTTTATTTAAATACTATTGACAACTTGAAGCAGAAGCCAGTGTCACTGCAAGGGTTAAAGTTGTACCGAACTTCGAACGTTTGAATAGGCTGTGGCTTTGATGTGATATGTATTATACCAGCATTATTTTCATTCAACAAGTTTCCAATTTTGTATTGGAAATATAAAATTTACATGCACTTTAATAATGTATAGTACAGTGTGGAAATATAATTCACTAATCTGATGGAATATGGAAACAGTATTTCCTATTTTGATAAATTCGGACGAAGTGCAAAATGTAAACATGTTGGTTTAGGTTCCCAGGGACACACGTACCACAAATTTGGGTGGGTTGATGCTTGTTTAACCAGTATTATCCTAAAATTAAACCTTGAGGTGTAGAGTACAACTCTCATGTGTTGGGAGGCTCCCCACTTAGAGCTCTTCTCAATAAGGTGGGGTCAAAGGCTTATCGTCTCATCAACTCTCCTTCTCTTACTGGCTCCCTTCAACCTCTGTCTCTTCGCCGCACTGTTGCATCTTTATCTCTTTCCTATCGCTACTTCAATGGTCGCTGCTCATCTGGACTGTCTGCTTGCATCCCTCCACCTCTTCGAAGGGCGCGTAACACCAATCTAGCAACAAACTCTCATCCTTTTTCTGTCCAACTCTCAAATGCAAGAGTTAACCGTTACTCCCAGTCCTTCATTTATGAAACAGGTCATCTCTGGAACTGTCTCCCTCTGTCTGTATTTCCTGCTTCCTATGATCTCCAGTCTTTCAAACGCAGTGTGTCCAGGCATCTCGAAATGACCGGATCTTGAATTTGGTTCTCTTTTGTATTGTTTTTGTTTTTTTCTTGGAAGGAACAGTTTTTTTTTTGTTTTTGTTTTTTTTTTTTTTTTTTATGCGAGGAAGAAGGAACCAAAGGCCATGGCCCGCAGTAACAGTTCCCTCCAAGAGAAAAACAAAATACAACAGAGAGCCAAATTCAAGATCCGATCATTTTGAGATGCCTGGACACACTGCGTTTGAAAGACTGGAGATCATAGGCAGCAGGAAATACAGACAGAGGGAGACAGTTCCAGAGTTGACCTGTTGCATAAATGAAAGACTGGGAGTAACGGTTAACTCTTGCATTAGAGAGTTGGACAGAAAAGGGATGAGAGTTTGCTGCCAGACGGGTGCTACGCGCCCGTCGTAGAGGTGGAGGAATGCAAGCAGACAGTTCAGAGGAGCAGTGACCATTAAAGTAGCGATAGAAAAGAGATAAAGATGCAACAGTGCGGCGAAGAGACAGAGGCTGAAGGGAGTCAGTAAGAGGAGGAGAGTTAATGAGACGAAAAGCCTTTGACTCCACCCTATTGAGAAGAGCTGTATGTGGGGAGCCTCCCCACACATGAGAGTTGTACTCCACACAGGGGCGGATAAAACCTCTGTATAGAGTCAACAATTGTGCAGGGGTAAAGAAAGAGCGGAGTCGGCTTAGCACACCCAATCTCTTAGAAGCAGATTTTACAAGAGATGTAATATGATCTTTCCAAGATAAGTCCCGAGTAAATGAAACCCCAAGCATGTTCAAGGATGATGCAGGATTAAGCTGAATATTATTAAACATTAATGGGTATACCTGTGGAAGATTTTGTCGGGTTGATAGGTGTAAGAACTGAGTCTTAGATGCATTAAAGACAACCATATTATTTTTACCCCAGTCAGCGATACGAGCCAAGTCAGACATTAGGTGTGCCATAGCCTCATCCCTTGTTTCTTGAAGCAACTGTTGAGATGGGCGTTGCGGGAACCGAATGGAAAGGTGAAGGGTGGAGTCATCAGCGTATGAGTGGATAGGGTTAGATGTACAGCTTAGAAGATCATTGATGAATAAAAGGAAGAGAGTTGGTGATAGGACAGAGCCCTGAGGAACACCACTGTTGAAAGATCTAGGAGAAGAACGATGGCCGTCTACAACAGCGGCTATAGAACGACCAGAAAGGAAGCTAGCGATGAAGGCACAGATAGAAGGATAGAAACCGTAGGAGGGCAGTTTGGAAATTAAAGATTTATGCCAGACTCGATCGAAAGCCTTTGAGATGTCAAGTGCAATGGCAAAGCTTTCGCCAAAGTCCCGAAAGGAGGATGACCAGGAGTCTGAAAGGTAGGTGAGAAGATCGCCAGTGGAGCGTCCCTGACGGAACCCATACTGACGATCGGAAAGAAGGTTGTGATAGGAAAGATGCCTTAAAATTTTTCTATTAAGAATTGACTCGAAAACTTTTGAAATACAGGACGTTAAAGCAATTGGACGATAGTTGGAGGGTTGGGAGTGGTCACCCTTCTTTGGGACTGGCTGAATGAGAGCAAACTTCCAGCAAGAAGGAAAGGTACAAGTTGACAGACAAAGGCGAAAGAGTTTGCCTAGGCAGGGTGTAAGCACAGAAGCACAGTTCTTGAGAACAACAGGAGGGACCCCATCAGGCCCATATGCCTTGTTAGTACTGAGGCCAGTGATGGCAGAAAATACATCAACTGAAGAAATTTTAATGTCAGCCATGAGGAAGTCAGAGGGGAGAAGTGAAGGAGGAACAGCACCGGAATCGTCTAAGGTGGAATTGGAGGAGAAAGTCTGTGCGAAGAGATCTGCTTTATCAGTAGAAGAAATAGCTACAGAACCATCAGAGTAGAAAAGAGGAGGGAAGGATGATGAGGTAAAGTTGTTAGAAAGATTTTTGGCAAGGTGCCAGAAGGAGCGGGAAGAATTCAAGTTGGAGAGTTGAGAGCATTTAGTATGGATGAAATTATTTTTAGTAGAGCGAAGAACAGACTTAGCACGATTCCGGGCAGAAACGTAAAGATGATGTGATTCAGGTGTGGGTTGGCTCCGGTACCTTTTGTAGGCCCTCTCCTTGTTGCGGACAGCATTAGAACAAGCGTGATTAAACCAAGGCTTTCTTGCGTTAGTCAAAGGATATGAGAAAGGAATGTATGCTTCCATGCCCGAGAGAATAACCTCCGTAATGCGCGAGGCACACTCAGATGGCTCCCGGCCATGGAAGCAATAATCATTCCAGGGAAAATCAAAGAAGTACTGCCTGAGGGCCTCCCAGTTCGCGGCTCCAAAGTGCCACAGACGACGTTTCCCTGGAGGGTCCACAGGCCGTACCGGAGTGATAGGACAGGTTAAGATAATAAGGTTGTGATCGGAGGAGCCCAACGGAGAGAAAAGATTAACAGAGTAAGCAGAAGGATTAGTTGTGAGGAAGAGGTCAAGTATGTTGGGGCTCTCTCCAAGGCGGTCAGGGATACGGGTAGGGTGCTGTACAAGCTGCTCTAGGTCATTAAGGATAGAAAAGATGTAGGCTTGTTCACCAGGTGGATCCGTGAAAGGAGAGGAGAGCCAAAGGTGGTGGCCCCTGGCCTTTGGTTCCATCTTTCTTGATTGAAAACACCATGTTTCTTTTTAAATAATATATATCTCACTTCACTATGTCTATCTATCTATTGCCAGACGCCTTAATCCCTTATACGGGGTGGCCACAAACAAATTGCCTCCACGTCACCCTGTCCCCCACGATTTCCTTGCCCTGCTCCCAATTCACACCCCCATCTCTCATATACCTATCCACTCCATCTCTCCATCTCATCCTTGGCCTTCCCCTCCCTCTCTCCCCCTCCACCTCACTCACATACACTCTCCTTGTCAGTCTCTCGCTCTCCATCCTCTTCACATGGCCAAAACACCTCAGTGTGTTTCTCCTAACGCTTCCTAATACATCCACATCCACACCACAACGCTCCTTCACATCCTCATTTGTCAGTCTGTCTTTCCATGTGACTCCAAAGGCTCCTCTCAAACAACTCATTTCCACTGCTCTCACTCTTGACTTGTGTCCCTCCAACAACGTCCAAGCTTCACTTCCATACGATAGAGTTGATATCACAATACTATCATGTAATAACTTTTTCACTTCCATGCTTACTTTCTTGTTTCTTATCACTGCCTTCAAGGAACTAGCAACCTTTCTTCTTTGTACTTACTTTATATACCTACTCCCTTTATATACTTCTCTATGTACTGTCTTCATATACCTACACTGATTTCAACAAGGTTAGGTATATTTGGCCCTCAGACAACCAACAGGACTTTATTGTGGCCCTTGGGAAAGACTGAGTTTGACACCACTGATTTAGAAGGTTTCCATCACATCACTTTTTAATACAGAATTTAAAAAAAATAATTATAATATAGTAAACCATATATTTCAGTCAATCAATACAGTATTGTTTTAAGTTAACTGAACCTGAAAACATCTACTCATTGTAATTTTATTAACATATGCATAATGGAAACAACACTACATATTCTATGACTCACATATAACTTCTCTAGTCTTTAAAACTTCTAATTTTTTTCTCCAAAACTTCGTTTGGTGGCCAGTCGTTTGTACACTTTTCCTGGTTCGCTCCTATGAATCATTCACCAGTAGTCCACAATCATACCGATACCAAACGTCCCTGGTACCTTCTTTAAACGTCCTTGATATCCTGATGGAATCTTTCACCTGTTCTTCACTCACTGCTCCAAAATTTTCGGGGGAAAATTGAAAATATAATTTTAAAAAGTGAACTTTGGGACTCACGCTGCAACCCAACTCCTTAAACTTGAGCAACAATTTCTCAATTTCTTTGTAATTTAGATCATTATTGTTACCTATATTAATATTTAGAAAATACTTCTTTGAATGATACCCAAGCCTCTCGTTCCACGTTGTTCACCGCACCATTAAATTCTGCATGAGAAATCAGTTTTCTAATAACAGGTCCAGTAAATACACCCTCTATCAATTTAGCTTCAGACAAACTAGGAAGCTTTTGGTACAAATACATAAACTAGTTCCATCTTTTGACACGGCTTTGACAAATTGCTTCATCAGTTCAAGCTTCATATGAAGCGGTGGTAGCAGCATTTCATATGGATTCACAAAGCTAAGTCTGATGATGTTTTTGGCACCAAGCTGTAGATAGATTTTTTCTATTTGCCTATTCTTTCTGAACTCAGTTTAAAACTTCGGCTCTGCTATCGCACTCACAGAGAAAAACACGGGAATTTTGTATATCCTGACTGCTGACCCAGTAAGATACACAGAACTTTCAGGTTCCCACATACGAACTAACGGTGTTCGTTGTAGCTGATTTTCTCTTGAAGATTTCCCAAACTGTGGTAGGTCTCTCTTAAATGCAAAGAATGAGCAACAGATATTGATGCATTTTTATTATCATTGTGATGAAGTACCCTTCAGGCTTCTTTGAGATGATTGTATAAATTGTCTCCATTCTTCTGCATTATAATTCCTGCAGAGTTTCGGCACTGGGCCACTTATGTCAGTGCAATAAGCCTAATATCCATCTCTCTTAAAATATGGTGCGAGCTTTTCTCTCTCTTGTTTCGGTAGCAAGAGAAAATTTTGTCTGAATTAAAAATATATTTGTCTTGTAGTCGGGATCCCAAGGGCTCTGCAGCATCTTTGGGGAAATCGAGGTCTCTTACTATATAATTAGGTTTATCCTGAGAGAATATCTACGGCTCATTGCTTGAACACGTTGGGACAAATTCTTCATCGTCTACCGCAGCACTTTCTTCCTGTGAATGAGTTTCTACATGATCAGAGCTATCAGGTGGAGTAGGGATTGGAAGATCAGGTCTGTGTGGTACACGACATATTGCTGATGGAAGGTTAGGATTCACAATTTCCTTCTGATTCTTTTTGTTGTGCCAGACGCCTCAAACCCATAAGGGGTGGCCACAGACAAATCGCATCTACGTCTCCCTGTCTCCAGACATTTCAGTGCCCTCCCTCCAGCTCACACCCCCTCCCTCATATACCTCTTCATTCCATCCCTCCATCTCATCCTGGGTCTCCTCCTCCCTCTTTCCCCCCGACCACCTCATTCACATACACTCTCCTCGCTAGTCTCTTCAGTGTATGTCTTCTAACCCTTTTTATCACATCCACATCCACACCACAATACTCCTTCACTTCCTCATTTGTTAGTCTGTCTCTCCATGTAATTCCACATGCTCCTCTCAAAAACCTAATTTCCACTGCCCTCACTCGTGATTTGTGTTCATCCAACAAGGTCCAAGCCTCACTTCATACGTTAGAGTTGGTATCACAATACTATTATGCAGCGACTTTTTTACTTCCATGCTCAGTTCCCTATTTCTTACCACTGCTTTCAAAGAACCAGCAACCTTTCTTCCTTGTTGCGCCCTTTCAAGCACTTCATTCTTCAGGCTTCCACCCTTATTCATCACATTACCCGAGTACTTACAGGCACTCACATTTTCCATTTCTTCATCCTGCAGGCTCAGAGTACATTGAATGAATTCATTTCTCTCGAAGACCATAACTTTACTCTTCCCTACATTCTCATTTATATTCCGTTTCTTACACACGCCCCCAAACTCATTCACTAAGCCTTGCAGTTCCCCTTCGTCTTCACTTTAAAAATACAGTATTATCTGCAAACAACAGTACTAGAAGTTTCCAAAGGCTGCCCTCTCTCATTAGGGCCACTCCAACACCCACTGCTCTACCTTGTACCTCTTCTATAACCCCATCCATACACTATTGACCAACCATGGAGACATGACACATTACTGTTTCAATCCAACATTTTGGTGGAAAAATTCATGCAGGTCACTATCCACATCCACGGCAGCCTTAGCACTTTCATACATACTCTTCACTGTAATCTACAACTTTCCAGTTACTTCATAATTATGTTCTTATTATTTTCCATAGTCCTTATCTAACCACTTTGTCATAGGATTTCTCCAAACCCATAAGGACAGCATACAACTTCTTTCCCATCTCTAGAAACATTCCCACTAAAGACCTAAGGGTGAATATCTGATCTACACAACCTCTTCCCTTCCTAAAACATCCCTGTTCTTCTCTAACTAATTCCTCCGTTATTTTCCTAACTCTGTCAGTAATATCCTACCATATACTTTTCCTATTACACTATGAAGACATGTGCCCCTATGATTACCACATACTTCTTTTTCCCAATTTCCTTTGTACAGGGGAATTATTATACCTGACTTCCAATCCTCCAGGACTACCTTCATCCAAGGCCAATCTTCAGATCTTCCATACTCATTCAACTATCTCTCCCCCATGTTTCAGCATTTCACCACACACTTCATCAATTTCCGGGCTCACCCAGTTTTGGCTCTCTTCATTGCTTCCACTACTTCCATACTACTGATCTCTTACTCTTTTCACACTACCCTCCTTCTCCCAGGCATTCCTCAGCCACTTATACTCACATTACTTTCATTCTCTGTGTTTAACAGTTCCTTAAAGTGTTCTCTCGATCTGCTCACTTTTTCTCCCTTCTTCACTGTCACTCTACCATTTTTATCTTTCACTACTACTAACCTCTTTATCACCCTGTCTGCTGTATATCTCTTTACCTCCTTTCATAAAATTTTCTTACATTCTCTTCACTTTACACTCAAATTTCTTCCACAGTCCTCATCCACTGTCTTCTTACTCACTCTTACTAATGTTTTTACCTCTTTCTTCCTCACTACATATAACTCTCTCTTCTGTCTCCCACCTTGCTCCACTCACGTGTCTCATCCACTTACTATATGCTTTCTTCTTTTGCTCCACAACTTCCACCATACTGCTCCTTGCACCCCCTTACGACTTCTCTTCACCCCACACACCATCCCACATACTGCATAGATTTCTTCATTGAATATCTTGCATACACCTTCAACCTCCCCCATCTGCTTCAAATCATGTTTACCCAATTTTGCAGGAACAAAAATAATCATTACTATGATTTTTAGGTTTCCTCCATATCATCGAAATGCCAAATGCATGAACGTTCCATTTACCTTTTGTCCATTGTCTTAGTTCCACAATACAATCAGAGCAGAGATTATGAAGGACCCACATTTTGACCTGGTCACATAGTTTTATTCCATAGTTGGCATAATAAGCTTTGTTAAGAAAATGTTACTTTCTGTCTCTTTTTTTTTTTCACTAAAAATTTTCCACAAATGTAATAGAAAAGATCAGGACAGTCCACACAACCTCTAGATGCCATAATATGATCGTAAAAAATACAATTTTTAAATTTATCTGTAAAGAAAAAACTTCAAGAAATATCACTGCTTCTTTAATAACACACCATTATTTTCAATAAATATCTCTGTGATAAAAAAAAGAACACTCAACTGAAAGTAATTTACAAGCACACACCTGGCACCTGCGGATCGCAGCCTTCCTCTTCGTTGTGACAGGCATTTGCACCAGTCTGTGCCGATCCATGTACGCCCTCTGCATAAGTCTGTCAGGAAGTCTAACGGAATGGTGCCTTGGAGCTGTTGCTGTCACCCTACCATACCTCTCAAGCAGCTGCTTGAACGGGGAAAAATGGCTAAATTGTCAATAATGAATGGGATTACTAATGACATTAGCAGCACTGTCTATGTTGGACACTGGCAGTACTGATAGATGATACAAGTCACCACTTAAAAGCCCGGGCGAATTAAAAACCACACAGAATCACAAAAGTTACTCCCTGTGGTATGATCCATTGTGCCCGAGCATCACAAAAGTGATGCCCTGCGGTTGAGGGGTTAACAAACATCACTATGGACTTCCATCATTCTCCTGAGAATTAAAGAACCAATGTCAAATCTTGGTAATAGACCACATACAACTAACTTCCTATGGCATTCCTTAAACTTCCTATTAATGTTATAGTAACTCCTAAGTAGCACCTTTGACCAACCTTAAGCTACATTATTAGTCACTACCATAGTAACAAAGACCGAGTCCTTGGGGGTATTGCTGAACACCCACCAACTCTCTCAGTCATGTCCTGCATCCAACACCCAAGGAAACAAAAACATGTCCTCCTAGAACCCTTGTACAAAACTCCTTTTAATGACGCCTAATCAACGAATCTCCATCAAGTATGAGGCTAAACTCATGTTCCATTTAATCATCAAGAACCTGATACCTGTTCCTACTTGATACGCTCATATCGGTGTTACTTACTTTGGCCTTGCACCCGCCCTTGACTGGGTGGAAGCCTTCACCATCATCTAACCTGGTCTCAATCTTAACTAGCCAGTTTCTAAGCTATCTACCTTGCCAAACAATTTTTCTTTCGCTTCCTCATCATGCACTGCCATAGCACTAACCATACCTCACTTTTTTTCTAATTTCTCAACTAAATCTACTGGCTAACTAACACAATAAACAACAAGTTTACACACCCTCGTCTTTCACCAGGCAGCCTCTAATAAACCCCTTAGGACAAACATAGCAGGAGAATCGTTGCACTGGTGCCATCGTAACAGGGGGCATGGGAATAGCTCCAAAGCATGTTTTCACCTCAGTGGGTCAGAGAGAAAGATTAAATGTATGGTAAGGTAGGATCTTGGTGCAAGAAGTAATGGTCAGTAAAAATACAAAGGAAGAGCAGAAAGTGAAGAGGGGAAAAAACAGAAAAACTTGAACTTTAGTGAAATTCGGTATTAAAGACTGACGTGCCAGACAATGAAAACGCAGAAAATATATAAAGAGTGAAAAGCTAAACTCAGCAAGAGAGAGGGAGAAGAGGGGGACGAGGAAAAGGTGAAAAGGTGGATACGAAGGAAAGGGTGCGGAAATGGAAGGAAAGGAGGAAGGAATCTGAGATGGGGCTAAGGTAATATTAGCTGAAATATTATCAGAGAGAGAGAGAGAGAGAGAGAGAGAGAGAGAGAGGTGTACAGGGAGTCAGTACTGATAAAGCAGTGATGCATATTCAACCTGTATTACCATAAATCAAGTTCACTGTAATAACAAGTCACTCCATTGCTCCACCTCATCCTTGGCCTTCCCCTCCCTCTCTCCCCCTCCACCTCACTCACATACACTCTCCTTGTCAGTCTCTCGCTCTCCATTCTCTTCACATGGCCAAAACACCTCAGTGTGTTTCTCCTAACGCTTCCTAATACATCCACATCCACACCACAACGCTCCTTCACATCCTCATTTGTCAGTCTGTCTTTCCATGTGACTCCAAAGGCTCCTCTCAAACAACTCATTTCCACTGCTCTCACTCTTGACTTGTGTCCCTCCAACAACGTCCAAGCTTCACTTCCATACGATAGAGTTGATATCACAATACTATCATGTAATAACTTTTTCACTTCCATGCTTACTTTCTTGTTTCTTATCACTGCCTTCAAGGAACTAGCAACCTTTCTTCTTTGTACTTACTTTATATACCTACTCCCTTTATATACTTCTCTATGTACTGTCTTCATATACCTACACTGATTTCAACAAGGTTAGGTATATTTGGCCCTCAGACAACCAACAGGACTTTATTGTGGCCCTTGGGAAAGACTGAGTTTGACACCACTGATTTAGAAGGTTTCCATCACATCACTTTTTAATACAGAATTTAAAAAAAAATAATTATAATATAGTAAACCATATATTTCAGTCAATCAATACAGTATTGTTTTAAGTTAACTGAACCTGAAAACATCTACTCATTGTAATTTTATTAACATATGCATAATGGAAACAACACTACATATTCTATGACTCACATATAACTTCTCTAGTCTTTAAAACTTCTAATTTTTTCTCCAAAACTTCGTTTGGTGGCCAGTCGTTTGTACACTTTTCCTGGTTCGCTCCTATGAATCATTCACCAGTAGTCCACAATCATACCGATACCAAACGTCCCTGGTACCTTCTTTAAACGTCCTTGATATCCTGATGGAATCTTTCACCTGTTCTTCACTCACTGCTCCAAAATTTTCGGGGGAAAATTGAAAATATAATTTTAAAAAGTGAACTTTGGGACTCACGCTGCAACCCAACTCCTTAAACTTGAGCAACAATTTCTCAATTTCTTTGTAATTTAGATCATTATTGTTACCTATATTAAAATTTAGAAAATACTTCTTTGAATGATACCCAAGCCTCTCGTTCCACGTTGTTCACCGCACCATTAAATTCTGCATGAGAAATCAGTTTTCTAATAACAGGTCCAGTAAATACACCCTCTATCAATTTAGCTTCAGACAAACTAGGAAGCTTTTGGTACAAATACATAAACTAGTTCCATCTTTTGACACGGCTTTGACAAATTGCTTCATCAGTTCAAGCTTCATATGAAGCGGTGGTAGCAGCATTTCATATGGATTCACAAAGCTAAGTCTGATGATGTTTTTGGCACCAAGCTGTAGACAGATTTTTTCTATTTGCCTATTCTTTCTGAACTCAGTTTAAAACTTCGGCTCTGCTATCGCACTCACAGAGAAAAACACGGGAATTTTGTATATCCTGACTGCTGACCCAGTAAGATACACAGAACTTTCAGGTTCCCACATACGAACTAACGGTGTTCGTTGTAGCTGATTTTCTCTTGAAGATTTCCCAAACTGTGGTAGGTCTCTCTTAAATGCAAAGAATGAGCAACAGATATTGATGCATTTTTATTATCATTGTGATGAAGTACCACTTCAGGCTTCTTTGAGATGAATGTATAAATTGTCTCCATTCTTTTGCATTATAATTCCTGCAGAGTTTCAGCACTGGGCCACTTATGTCAGTGCAATAAGCCTAATATCCATCTCTCTTAAAATATGGTGCGAGCTTCTCCCCCTCTCTCTCTCTCTCTTGTTTCGGTAGCAAGAGAAATTTTCGTCTGAATTAAAAATATATTTGTCTTTGAGTCGGGATCCCATGGGCTCTGCAGCATCTTTGGGGAGATCGAGGTCTCTTACTATATAATTAAGAGTATCCTGAGAGAATATCTACGGCTCATTGCTTGAACACGTTGGGACAAATTCTTCATCGTCTACCGCAGCACTTTCTTCCTGTGAATGAGTTTCTACATAATCAGAGCTATCAGGTGGAGTAGGGATTGGAAGATCAGGTCTGTGTGGTACACGACATATTGCTGATGGAAGGTTAGGATTCACAATTTCCTTCTGATTCTTTTTGTTGTGCCAGACGCCTCAAACCCATAAGGGGTGGCCACAGACAAATCGCATCTACGTCTCCCTGTCTCCAGACATTTCAGTGCCCTCCCTCCAGCTCACACCCCCTCCCTCATATACCTCTTCATTCCATCCCTCCATCTCATCCTGGGTCTCCTCCTCCCTCTTTCCCCCCGACCACCTCATTCACATACACTCTCCTCGCTAGTCTCTTCAGTGAATGTCTTCTAACCCTTTTTATCACATCCACATCCACACCACAATACTCCTTCACTTCCTCATTTGTTAGTCTGTCTCTCCATGTAATTCCACATGCTCCTCTCAAAAACCTAATTTCCACTGCCCTCACTCGTGATTTGTGTTCATCCAACAAGGTCCAAGCCTCACTTCATACGTTAGAGTTGGTATCACAATACTATTATGCAGCGACTTTTTTACTTCCATGCTCAGTTCCCTATTTCTTACCACTGCTTTCAAAGAACCAGCAACCTTTCTTCCTTGTTGCGCCCTTTCAAGCACTTCATTCTTCAGGCTTCCACCCTTATTCATCACATTACCCGAGTACTTACAGGCACTCACATTTTCCATTTCTTCATCCTGCAGGCTCAGAGTACATTGAATGAATTCATTTCTCTCGAAGACCATAACTTTACTCTTCCCTACATTCACATTTATATTCCGTTTCTTACACACGCCTCCAAACTCATTCACTAAGCCTTGCAGTTCCCCTTCGTCTTCGCTTTAAAAATACAGTATTATCTGCAAACAACAGTACTAGAAGTTTCCAAAGGCTGCCCTCTCTCATTAGGGCCACTCCAACACCCACTGCTCTACCTTGTACCTCTTCTATAACCCCATCCATACACTATTGACCAACCATGGAGACATGACACGTTATATACTGTTTCAATCCAACATTTTGGTGGAAAAATTCATGCAGGTCACTATCCACATCCACGGCAGCCTTAGCACTTTCATACATACTCTTCACTGTAATCTACAACTTTCCAGTTACTTCATAATTATGTTCTTAATATTTTCCATAGTCCTTACCTAACCACTTTGTCATAGGATTTCTCCAAATCCATAAGGACAGCATACAACTTCTTTCCCATCTCTAGAAACATTCCCACTAAAGACCTAAGGGTGAATATCTGATCTACACAACCTCTTCCCTTCCTAAAACATCCCTGTTCTTCTCTAATTCCTCCGTTATTTTCCTAACTCTGTCAGTAAGTATCCTACCATATACTTTTCCTATTACACTATGAAGACATGTGCCCCTATGATTACCACATACTTCTTTTTCCCAATTTCCTTTGTACAGGGGAATAATTATACCTGACTTCCAATCCTCCAGGACTACCTTCATCCAAGGCCAATCTTCAGATCTTCCATACTCATTCAACTATCTCTCCCCCATGTTTCAGCATTTCACCACACACTTCATCAATTTCCGGGCTCACCCAGTTTTGGCTCTCTTCATTGCTTCCTCTACTTCCATACTACTGATCTCTTACTCTTTTCACACTACCCTCCTTCTCCCAGGCATTCCTCAGCCACTTATGCTCACATTACTTTCATTCTCTGTGTTTAACAGTTCCTTAAAGTGTTCTCTCGATCTGCTCACTTTTTCTCCCTTCTTCACTGTCACTCTACCATTTTTATCTTTCACTACTACTAACCTCTTTATCATCCTGTCTGCTGTATATCTCTTTACCTCCTTTCATAAAATTTTCTTACATTCTCTTCACTTTACACTCAAATTTCTTCCACAGTCCTCATCCACTGTCTTCTTACTCACTCTTACTAATGTTTTTACCTCTTTCTTCCTCACTACATATAACTCTCTCTTCTGTCTCCCACCTTGCTCCACTCACGTGTCTCATCCACTTACTATATGCTTTCTTCTTTTGCTCCACAACTTCCACCATACTGCTCCTTGCACCCCCTTACGACTTCTCTTCACCCCACACACCATCCCACATACTGCATAGATTTCTTCATTGAATATCTTGCATACACCTTCAACCTCCCCCATCTGCTTCAAATCATGTTTACCCAATTTTGCAGGAACAAAAATAATCATTACTATGATTTTTAGGTTTCCTCCATATCATCGAAATGCCAAATGCATGAACGTTCCATTTACCTTTTGTCCATTGTCTTAGTTCCACAATACAATCAGAGCAGAGATTATGAAGGACCCACATTTTGACCTGGTCACATAGTTTTATTCCATAGTTGGCATAATAAGCTTTGTTAAGAAAATGTTACTTTCTGTCTCTTTTTTTTTTTCACTAAAAATTTTCCACAAATGTAATAGAAAAGATCAGGACAGTCCACACAACCTCTAGATGCCATAATATGATCGTAAAAAATACAATTTTTAAATTTATCTGTAAAGAAAAAACTTCAAGAAATATCACTGCTTCTTTAATAACACACCATTATTTTCAATAAATATCTCTGTGATAAAAAAAAGAACACTCAACTGAAAGTAATTTACAAGCACACACCTGGCACCTGCGGATCGCAGCCTTCCTCTTCGTTGTGACAGACATTTGCACCAGTCTGTGCCGATCCATGTACGTCCTCTGCTCAAGTCTGTCAGGAAGTCTAACGGAATGGTGCCTTGGAGCTGTTGCTGTCACCCTACCATACCTCTCAAGCAGCTGCTGAACACAAGTCCTTTCGAACAACCTCAGGGAGAATGACTTTGGTGGCTTCACCTTCATCTTGTACAGGATGAAGGCGTTCAGCATCGTCATGTCAGTGAGATGCAGAAACACTTTCCTGTACCATCTAGTTTTCTTCCTGAGGCAGTCGATCTCTCCAATCATCATGTCGGACTGTCCACCAACAGCATGTTGATATTGTAGTCTGTGACAGCATCAGGTTTTATAACAGGTTCGCCTGTCCTACGGTCGACCTTCCCACTGTCTTGGAATTCCCCCTTGTGTATGGTGGTGAGCATGTGCTCGACACTCTTTCATGCCACCGTATTGCCAGCATCTTCTCAGACTTGCATAGGTGCACGTCTCCCTGCTGCGAATTTCCTGTCTTGGGGAATTTGGGGAAGTGGGCACGATTACTCTTGACACTGCCGCAGGAGCCGATGCCGTGCTCTGAAAGATATTTTGCAAGTTTCGGTGCTGTATAATAGTTGTCAGTATACAGCACATGATTCCCACCAAAATACCTTTCAAGCAGCACTTTTACTGCACAGCCTGAGAAGCCAAGGGGGTGTGTTTTGTCCAGATCAACAGTGCTGGCTGAGTAGATGACGAAGTCAAGGATGTACCTCATCTTACAGTCGCACAGTACAAAGAACTTGATTCCAAACTGATGACATTTGCTTGGAATGTACTGTGCGAACTTCAGACGTACCAAGGATTCGTCTATGACAACCTTTTGAAATGGGTGGAAGAATGACATGACTTTATCCTTCATTCTGTTCAGACTCTCCCGGATCTTCCTGAGTGGGTCAATCTGCGAAGGTACATCGTTGTTGGTGTTGTGCAGATTTCCCATGATATTACGGAAGCAATCTCTGGCCATATACTTACTGAAGGTGGGTGAGGATAGTAAAGGGCCCATGGACCAGTAATCTTCCAACTCATGCTTCCTTGAATAGGGCATGAGAAGTATGAGGGCGAAGAACACATACAGTTCCTGCACTCCAAGCACGGTCCACTGTCGAATTTTCTTTGCACCTGCACCACTTGCAGCACATTGTGACTCGTACCTGTTGGTCTCATCACATATGTGCTGCATGACTTCGTCATCAAGGAAGGCCAAAAGGTAGTCCACACACTCAGCATCCTCGTCAAGAGTGAAAACAGGCTGTACCCCAGAGGAATTCTCGTTGAAGTGGAGTTGTTCCTGGATGAAAACGGAACCTTCCATTCACATGAAGGTGTCCAGGATTCTCTCTCGTGGCGGTGTAGGCTGGGTGAGGGTGGATGAGGGTGGCTGTGAGGCAGACTGGGCAGTTTCAAGGTCACTCCAACTGACCCTAGGTTGCTGTGTAACACTAGTAGCCCTTACTGTAGAAGCTAGTCTACTTTTACGATGAGTAAGGGATTTACCTCGTCTCCTACGGCCTGCCTTCACTGTAGGTGCTGGTGGAGACTCCAGCGATGAAGACTCACGAGAAATTTTGGCTGAAGAGGTGGAAGATATTAGTGAAGTGGGGCTTGGAAAGCAGGGAGGTGATTCACCTCGGGACTATTGGCGGGCTGGGTCACACGGGGCCATTGTTCTGGGGCTAACCTGCCTCCTCTTCAATCCCTTCCCAAATTCCTTCCCTTGCTGCACTAAGGGCACTTTTCCCTTGGAGCCAGGATGAACTTGGGACACTGAAGCACTCGTACTGCCAGTTTCTGTCACCATTTCCTCCTCAGGCTCATCACACGATTCACCCGAAAGATCAAAGTCACTATCCATCATTATCACCGATAAATCAGCCAGTTCACATTCAGCAGCAGAGTTACTTAGTCCTTTACCCCTTCCCACATGAGATTGAGTAGGGGTAGAGGTCTTGGACCCTTTGCAGTGGGCACAGAAGCAGCAGAAATGGAGGGACGCGAGTCTGACATGGTTTCACCTCGAAAGACGACAGTAAACTGAATGACGTGGCGTATATGGGCAGGCAAGGGTTGACAATGTCAGCGTGGTGACAGTTGCTCATTTTTATGCTATGAAACGATTGGCAGGAAATCTAGACAATACATAATAAATTAGGCAGTTCCAGGTGAATGTAAATATCGCTTAGGCTTCTCCCTTCCTTTCTTATATGTATTTTTATTATGAGAATAGGTCATACAGCATATTTCAAGGGGAAATAAGCAGGGAAAAGTAGCGAACGAGTGCACGTGGGGTGTTGCCAGGTGATAATTAGCCAATTCCAGGTGTATGGCACTATCAGTTACCTTTTTTCTTTTATGTATATATTATTTTGAATAAGAATAGGGCATAGGGCTAATTTCAATGGATGAAAACAGTGGAGAAATCCAGGCAAGATATGTGTAGCACAGCGAGGCCGGGCAGGCGGGATGAGAGGGTAATGGAGAGGAGGTAGGGAGGGGAATCAAGAACGGGGAAAAATGGCTAAATTGTCAATAATGGATGGGAGTACTGATGACATTAGCAGCACTGTCTATGTTGGACACTGGCAGTACTGATAGATGATACAAGTCACCACTTAAAAGCCCGGGCGAATTAAAAATCACACAGAATCACAAAAGTTACTCCCTGTGGTATGATCCATTGCGCCCGAGCATCACAAAAGTGATGCCCTGCGGTTGAGGGGTTAACAAACATCTCTATGGACTTCCATCATTCTCCTGAGAATTAAAGAACCAATGTCAAATCTTGGTAATAGACCACATACAACTAACTTCCTATGGCATTCCTTAAACTTCCTATTAATGTTATAGTAACTCCTAAGTAGCACCTTTGACCAACCTTAAGCTACATTATTAGTCACTACCATAGTAACAAAGACCGAGTCCTTGGGGGTATTGCTGAACACCCACCAACTCTCTCAGTCATGTCCTGCATCCAACACCCAAGGAAACAAAAACATGTCCTCCTAGAACCCTTGTACAAAACTCCTTTTAATGATGCCTAATCAACGAATCTCCAACAAGTATGAGGCTAAACTCATGTTCCATTTAATCATCAAGAACCTGATACCTGTTCCTACTTGATACGCTCATATTGGTGTTACTTACTTTGGCCTTGCACCCGCCCTTGACTGGGTGGAAGCCTTCACCATCATCTAACCTGGTCTCAGTCTTAACTAGCCAGTTTCTAAGCTATCTACCTTGCCAAACAATTTTTCTTTCGCTTCCTCATCATGCACTGCCATAGCACTAACCATACCTCACTTTTTTTCTAATTTCTCAACTAAATCTACTGGCTAACTAACACAATAAACAACAAGTTTACACACACCCTCGTCTTTCACCAGGCAGCCTCTAATAAACCCCTTAGGACAAACATAGCAGGAGAATCGTTGCACTGGTGCCATCGTAACAGGGGGCATGGGAATAGCTCCAAAGCATGTTTTCACCTCAGTGGGTCAGAGAGAAAGATTAAATGTATGGTAAGGTAGGATCTTGGTGCAAGAAGTAATGGTCAGTAAAAATACAAAGGAAGAGCAGAAAGTGAAGAGGGGAAAAAACAGAAAAACTTGAACTTTAGTGATATTCGGTATTAAAGACTGACGTACCAGACAATGAAAACGCAGAAAATATATAAAGAGTGAAAAGCTAAACTCAGCAAGAGAGAGGGAGAAGAGGGGGACGAGGAAAAGGTGAAAAGGTGGATACGAAGGAGAGGGTGCGGAAATGGAAGGAAAGGAGGAAGGAATCTGAGATGAGGCTAAGGTAATATTAGCTGAAATGTTATCAGAGAGAGAGAGAGAGAGAGAGAGAGAGAGAGAGAAAGAGGTGTACGGGGTCAGTACTGATAAAGCAGTGATGCATATTCAACCTGTATTACCATAAATCAAGTCCACTGTAATAACAAGTCAACACACACACACACACACACACACACACACACACACACACACACACACACACACATTTTTTTTTCCTCCTACGCAGAGATATATAGTCCACGACCACTTATGTACATTATATGGTTATATACGTTTTTACATATTCATACTCGTGATCTCACAAACAAGTCCATATAGCTGTGGCTGTATTTGTCAGTATACACTTGTGCGTAGGAGCTTGTGGTCATGAACATTTCTGTGTTACCGGAGGTGACTGCAGCCAGGGAACCGGCAGGCCTGAAATACGATAACGAGATAAGGACAAACGACATGCATACTAAATGTATGACAAGTAGCTAAATAAATGAATAATGAAAATAGCAAATTGGGTAAACGATATTAACATTTTAAGAGAAAGCAGTGTTAATGAGCAAATAGTAACGAGATAAGCAATAAAATATGTAAATGTGAAAGGAAAGTAGACGGACATATTGTAAATATTAAATAATAAACACTGAGATAAAGTATACCTCCTCCATCAGTACACTTATATTTTCCCGCATCCGAATCCAGATCCACCTCAGAACCCAAACAGACGATTACCTTTACGGTCTTTCGTAGTCAGTTCATTCTACATATTTAGTATACCCAGTTCCATTATGTTGGGCAGCACATACTTCTGGCCATGCCAGTAAAATTTACGATTTATTTATGAATTTGGAACCAGATCCACTTTTAAAATATATCTTTCACCGACTGCACACTCATCTACCACTTTTTGCTGAAATCCAATAATAACTTTATGAGGTCCCTTGTAGACAATCGGCAGCAGCAAGCGGTTGGTATGGTTAGGTGACACCACTTTGAGGCTTCTATTACATAACATGTTAAGGGAGCATTTGCATATGCATGGAGGTATTCTTATTTTTTCCCCGAAGAAACAGAATAATGATAATACGAACGGCAAACATTATTTGGTTTTATTTATAAATTTTCGGAAATAGTTAGGGAGAGTATCAAAATAACTGATACTCCACCCAAAAATACTCGTATTGGCACTTGATGTAAAATGCACATAATAAAAACCCTTTGTATCACATCGAATGAATAATTCATTGGTATCGCTCATCACGCCGAATGTGGCTACAGTTTGCAGTTGAATAATCAAATTTCATAGCATTAGTTTTACCTCCATAAGCACTAAAAATACACTAAACCCCCATGATTGTCTTCAATTAAAGCTTTATAAATATCAAATACTTATTAGCAAAATACTGCGTAAATGATTTGGGCTTAAGGCGTTTTTTGAGGTTAATACCAACAGTATGAAATATGAATACTGTACCTCCTTGCAAAAGCAAATGCTCCCTTAGCACGTTATGCAATAGAAGCCGAAGTGTGATGTCACCTAACCATACCAACTGCGTGCTGGTTCTGATTGTCAAAAGGGATCTCATAAAGTCATTACTGGATTCCAATTAATTATGGTTACTAGGCAAGGGATGAAACTATGGTACACCTAATTTCTGGCATGGCTTATATCACTGATATGGGTGAAAATACTCTTGTTTTTAATGCATCAAAAACTCAGTTCTTACATCTACCAACAAGACAGACTCTTCCACAGGAGTACCATCAAGTTTTTAACAATATCCAGCTCAGTTTACCATAATCTTTAAACATACTTGGCGTTTCATTCCCTTGGGATTAATTTTGGATGAAAATAATACCCCTCATGTAAAATCTACTTCCAAATGATTGGGTGTGCTGAGCTGACTCTGCCCTTTCTTTCCCCGTGAGCAGTTGTGGATTTTATACACGAGTTTTATTTGCCCCTGTGTAGAAAACAATTCTCCTGGGTGGGGAGGGTTCCCATATTCAGCTCTTCTCAACAAGGTGGATTCAAAGGCTTTTCGTCTCATTAACTCTCCTTGCTCACAGGCTCTTTTCAACCTCTGTCTCTTCGCCGTACTGTGGCATCTTTATCTCATTTCTATCGCTACTTCAATGGTCACATCTCTTCTGAACTGTCTGCTTGCATCCCTTCACCACTAAGGTGGGAGCATAACTCCTGTCTAGCAAAAAATTCTCATCACTTTCTGTTCCAACTCTTTAATGCAAGAGTTAACCGTTACTCCCAGTCCTTCATGTATGCAACAGGTCAGCTCTAGAACTGTCTCCTTCTGTCTGCGTTTCCCCCTGCCTATGATCCCCAGTCTTTCAAAAGCAGTGTGTCCAGGTATCTCAAAATGAATGGTTCTTGAATTTGGCTCTCTGTTATCTTGTTTTTGTTCTTTCTAGGAGGGAACAATTTCCAGGTTCCTGGCCTTTGGTTTCTTGTTCCTTGCATATATATATATATATATATATATATATATATATATATATATATATATATATATATATATATATATATGTATATATATATATATACATATATATCCTCAGTGGTAGAGTGTGCGTTTCGTACACGGGTGAACAAGGGTTCGCGCCCAGCCAGGGTAATAAACTTTGGAAGTGTTCACCAGGCCATGTACTGCATTGGCGGACACAAGGGGTGGTGTGGTTGAACCCGTGTCGCTTACTATAGAGTATGCTTGCACCCAGTTGGCTTGTACTGGCCAATTACACTTGGTTCACAGACTACACACACATCCAAAGCCATTCCAACACTACAGTTACACTTACAAACACTTCTCACCCTACGTACAATCTCCACCAGACAGCCTAAGCCACTGGATAGAGATACATTGGCTGTATCGTCCCGACTTCGCTCGGGATAGGCCGGTCCTGCAGTGGATACTCAAACGGCTGATGATGATGATATATATATATATATATATATATATATATATATATATATATATATATATATATATATATATATATATATATATATATATATATATATATATATATATATATATACCTTCCACGGGTTTAAAGGGTTGGTAATTGTGATGTGGTAAATTACGCTGAGTTAAATCGTCTGTTGTTAGTTAGGATTTGTTATTATTTATGCTTTTCATTTTTCCACTCCAGTGTGTGTGTGTTAGACATGGTATGTCTTCAGACAGATGATGATAATGAAGAAGCGTCTAGCAAAAAGAAATGTTGGATATCGATAGACCTCCGATGGACTAGGGTTTTAGGCAAGGAGAGATCCCCATGTGCGGCGCCGCATTGGGCAGTAGCCCCTATGTCCCAGTCAAACCCCATATACGCGGTCATAGCTTTTATCTAAGAATACAGTTTTCTTTGTAGCCTGACAGATCTTCATGCGGATTACATTTCGGCAGGATGGGAACTCTGAGGTCCGCCTTTCCCTCACATATTCGGTCTCTCGTCGTTCTCGAACCCCTACCGCTCTACTTCCCTGTGTCTAATGTATCTACTGTACTTGTCTCCCTTCTTCCCTCGCCACCTTCTCCATGTTAATGATTTATTAATTATGTCCATTAGTTTGTAGCTTAGATCTTCCGTGTTAGGTGCAGTGCGAATGGGGAGAGGGAATGGAAGGGGAATGGAGAGGGGTGAGCGGTGGAAAAGGATAAGGAAGACGGGAAAGAAGGTAAGAAGGAGGGGAACGAGAGAATGAGGGAGAAAAGAAATGGACAGAAAGGAGGAAGGAAAGCTAATATACTGAGAAGAAAAAGGACATTAGAAAAAAAAGACGAGCGGGGAGGAGGGGAGAAATAGAAGGTACCAAGGAAGGAGGAGAAAAAGGGTGACGGGTAGGAAGGAGATTACAGAGGTCTAGTTGAGACAGATTGTCACAGAGTAGACTATGGTTATGGTCTCCAGCTCTATGAGTCAAAGATAAGGATCGTGAAGCAAGAAGGGTTCTGTACCCAGCCAACCCTGCAAAAGCTGGCATGAAAAATAATAAAGTATCACAATGTACAAAAAAAAAATGGAGTTTCATAGGAAATTATAAGTGGAAAACTATATTCTAAACTACTTCTATAGTCCCTTAATCTGTAGGGGAGACTTAACGTAAAGTCCCAAACGATTTTGTGCTATTGTAGTTTTAAGGATTTGAAAAATAGGGAGTTTTTGTTTC
>NC_137054.1:34854961-34905222 GCF_032717465.1 Coenobita brevimanus
TGCCAGGCTGCTCTCCGAGGCCAAATAAAATCGTTTAGTAGAAGGAAGAATAAACTACAAAATACATTTTAGGGTTGAAGGATTAACTTTAACATTCACTGCATTTTTAACATTTGTGTTCAACAGGTAAACGTGAACACAGATGGCCTATTCTCTGGTAACTCGACCTATGAGGGTAAATCAGATTATCAACGAATAGGCCTAACCGAATTCGAAATTGTCCGTTGAATGTTAATGCTCCATCCGTTATCAGTTTACAACTTCCAACTTAGGTATTCCTTCCTGGTTATCTCTAATGATTTTATTCATATGATTAAAACCACAGAATGTTGAAGGATTAACCCTTTGCCTAAAAATTCCCAGCTTCGTGTTTTATTTAGGACAAGGTCAGATGATTTTTGTTTTATTCTTTTAGGAAACCTAGGAGACAATATATTAGCTAGTATCCCCAAGGGAATCTAAGAAGATCCTCAATCTGTGAGTTTACATGGCTTGAAATTTGAACACATACATCACTTTCAAAAGACTAATTCAGAAATATGAAAACGGTACGTGGGGGTATTAGAAAGGAACAACTGTGTCATTTCTAAAGCGAGCCGGTGAAGAAATAAAGCAATGGCACCAAGTTGAAAAATATTTGGAGTGAAAGAAAGAACCAATGAATGAAGAAGAAGACATCGTAGAAGAAGAATGCAACGAAGAAGAAGAAAAAAAAAACGAAGAAGAGGAAGAAGAAGAAGAACAAGAAGGAAGAGGAGGAGGAGGAGGAGGAGGAGGAGGAAGAAGAGGAGGAGGAGGAGGAGGAGGAGGAAAAAGAAGAAGACGATGATGATGATCAAGAGGAAGAAGAAGAAGATGAAGAAGAAGAAGAAGAAGAAGATGATGAAAAAGAAGGAGAAGGAGGAGGAGGAGGAGAATGAGGAGGGGGAGGAGGAGGAGGAGGAGGAGGAGGAGGAGAAGGAGGAGGAGGAGGAGAAGGAGGAGGAGGAGGAAGAAGAAGAAGAAGACGATGATGATGAAGAGGAAGAAGAAGAAGAAGAAGAAAAGATGAAGAAGTAGGTGGAAGAGGAGGAGAAGGAGGAGAAGAAGAAAAAGAATAATAATAATAATAATAATAATAATAAGAAGAAGAAGAAGAAGAAGAAGAAATGATAAAATACAGTAGATCTTCACACTGTGGTGGAGACCTATCAGTCTAAAGAACTATCACAAGTAACGTTTTAACTGAAAAAGAGGAACTTAATTTATTTCCCTTTACACAAAATGACTGTATTTAGCTCAGAAAATGTAACTTCACCAAACGGATTAAATGCATGTCAGTAATTGCTTATAATCAATAATAAACCCATTTACTCCGGGTGTCTTCCTTAGGCAAAATAAAACGTCTAGTCTGTAACACAAACAAAACTGGGTAAAATAACCAAGCTGTTTTCTGTCAGACCCTTTTGGAAAGAACTAGTAGAAATCTGTAATAACCAGTTAAATTACATAAATAAATAAAATAATAATTAATAGATCTCTTTGAGAATGTCTGCCCGTGTTTTACTGGGTTCTTAGACCAACAAGGCTAAGAGAAAGGAGGCCCAAAAAATGCCACTCAGTTCTAGACGAGGAAACTTTTGGTGTTCATGTTGGACGATTCTTGGAAGGCATCTCCAACTGTCCTGGAGGTTCTAGGAAGTTGAAAAGGGATAGTTTTAAATCAATAAATAATTCACTAATTTAGTCATTGTCATTGTCATATATCTTGGCCATACCCCTTGGAAATTTCGAGAATAAGACGTAATCATACTGCCAGGGTTAGTGGGCAGTGCTACTAACCACTGTATGCTATGAGATTTCCATATAGTTGAAGAAAATGGTTTGTCAGTGACATTAATCACAATATAAAAGGAAGTTTTATATCTGTATACCTTAAAGGAAATAAATTTATAATCGTCAGTGAACAGCAGTATAGGACATTACTTAGAGTGGTGGTCAATGACACTTCCACACAACATGACTCAGAATTCATTAAATGAGAGTACACGTCTCCCACCTTACTTGGATATTTGTTAAATTAAAGTTAACAAAATCCCTTTAGGTTTTGACGCAATTGCGAGCCATATATCGTAAAAGAATGGTTTGCATTTTGTGTGCATAGATGACTTTAGCCTGCTTACCAGTACTCTTTTCAGTCTGAAGGTATTTTTCTTCTATTCCCGTTTGGTATAAACTACGTAACTGAAATTTTGAAGGATCTCCACTAACAAAAGAGTTAATAAGGTTTAAAATTATATGACCAGCCAGTACGAAAAATATATCCCAATGTGAAAATAACTGACTGGAGACAGTAATAAATTAACTGAAAAGACGTCGTCGCGCTGAAATGCTTAACCTATACAAATATAACATGCACCAGTTGTCCAGCTGGAAGTCTCCTACAATTAACCTTCAAAAAGACAGTCACGAACATCCTTCTGATTACTCTGCCAAACACTTCTCTTTGTTCAGCTCCTGTGTTCATAATGTAGATTAATGACCTGTCTTGTGACTTCAATGAAGCATTGGGATCCCTTCATCAAGCGACGTCTGTGACTCCTCTCTAATCAGTTGTATCTTCGTTGATTATTTCACTTGGAAGGTTTAGATATAGCCTTCACTAACCCCTTCACCACCAGAGGGTTAGCTCATATAGTCAGAGTTGTGTGGCTGCAACATACACAAACTACAAATAAATGCAAATGCATTGTAAGAACATGTGGAGAGAATGGAGAATGAAAGACTGACTAAGAGGGTGTATGTAAGTGAGGTGGAGGGAGGGAGAGGGAGGGGTAGACCGAGGATGAGGTGGAGGGATGGAGTTGAGAGGTATATGAGGGAGGAGGGAGTGAGTTGGGGGGAGGGTAGTCAAATGGTGGGTGACAGAGCGACTTGGCGGCGTTTTGTCTGCGGCCACCCTTTGCGGGATTAGGGCGTCGGGCTATAGATAGATAGATAGATAGCATTGTAAGAAGTATTAACATCCATTACCTCCATCAGTATTCTAATATCTTCTATCATATCCTTGCTACCAAAAGACAAAAATTATGCATCTTTGCACTCTTGAGGTCACGGCCCTTATATCATCAAAGTTAGGATGAAAAACACTTAATGAAACGCGCTGGAACATGAGCATGCTGAGGCAGAATTCATAATTAGTTTCTTTTCCCCGAGTGCTTGTCGATGAGATGTAGTTTTGTTGTTTTGAAACCTCTGTCATCAGACATAAAAAGAAAAAGGCTGAATTTTCTTATGAACACTCCAATCTGAATACGACGATGAATGGAAACCACCTTTACGAACATATGTTACAACTGTAAAGATCGCCTCCTGCTCTCACTCTACTGCCTATAATTGATGAATTAAAATAAAAATGTATGGATGAAAAGAAAATTCTTGAATGTTAATGTAGTAATAAAAATGAAATAAACCTATTAGTCTCATATCTGAATTAGATTTAACTAAGTATCTGAGTCAGTTAAATGTTTGAGAAATTTTGATTTTTATTGCAGGATCGCACAGTAACTGTCTTTACAAAGAAGAAATTTTTTTTTTTTTTTTTTACAATGTACAGTATATAACTGAGAACGGCAAATGAGACGTTTCTCACCCAGAACACCCGGACGATAGCAGTTCACTTCCCACCCACGTTGTATCGTTTCATTTTTTTTTTTTTATGGTATGGATGGAAAGAAGGTATCTCTTTGAGCCTAATGCAACAACCAGAAATGAAATAAACACAACAGTCCCAGAGCTGATTAAATTTTAAGAGAATTCTCCAAGCTGCACATGTCATCGTTTACAGTTATCGCTACTGTATTTATACAGAGTTTAAACCAACAGAATTTTGAAGTGTTTATTTTATTTGCAGAATGATACAGAACTAGTCTTTACGAAGAGGATAAAAGGAATTAGATGTAATTGGATCCATACACAGTTTTTTTTTTTTTTTTTTTTTTATTAACTGAATACATGTATAAGGCATTTCTTGGTAAGCTCAGCTGTGTTTTTCAGGCAATTTCAAGGTGGTCTCATATATCCTATAGAGATTTCATTACTATTATATCGATATGTACAGTATATGAAGTATGGATTATACTCAGCATATCAATACCTAATAAAATTTTGCAACTGGTGGTAGGTGGTGGTGACCGTCATCCACTCAAATTTAGTGCTGCATAATTCTTCCTTCACTTTTAGCATTCTTTTTCTGCGTCTGCCCTAATCTCTTCCCATTTCTCCCATTTTTCCTGTCACTTTTTATTGTTCTTCTTTCCTTTTCAGTTGACTTTGCAATGAGTGACAAGTTTATTCGTTTCCTGTAAGCCAGGAAACTATAACTATGGGCGGTAGCAATATACCCTACCCATACGTGGTCCCTACGTGTCTGCATTTGGGTTGGTGGAGGGTCAGTGCCCCTTCCCGTAAAATAACTAACTCAAAGACAAACGGCCACCCCTTATGGGATTATGGCGACTGGGTATAGATTGGTAGACGGAAAAAACAAAAAGTTAGAGAAGTGTGAATATCGGGCTTTCATGTAGGGCGAAGGTTGTGTTTTCAAGGTCTTTTTTTTTTTTTTCATAGACACTGGTGGAAATCAAACATGCTTTATAGACAGTAAACTTTCAGTGGATGTGGTATCTCATATGGAAGCTACGTAATGTTGCACAGGTTAGCTGTATGTACTCAAAGTCAACTTCTATGTAAACACTCACAAGAAAAATAAACATCACTTTTTCCTGTTTACATTTACTTCTCTTGGTTACCAGGCCATCAGTGCTTGTTCCACCGGCAAAATGACATACAAAATGCCAATATTTATGCACCTTTCCGTTCACACATGTTATTACTACTCGTGCACAGTAGCCAAAAATGAGCAACTGATCTACCTGACATGCTCAAAAAAAAAAAAAGGCAAGAATGCTCCTCGTTACAGGCTCCAATCAACCATATGAGGTAAAATTCAGCTTGTTCGGTGGTCAGATACCATTATTTCATTCCATAAATGTGGAACAATGTCGAAATGACCTGGAAACTGTTGTATATTTCCCATAAAGCGATTCTAGACCATAACGAAAACGAATCACTTCAATACATATTTCTTCCTTCCATGTCCATACCACAGCACCACTTAAAAAAGACTCACATCACACATTCTTTTCCATTATATGCTTCGAAATGAGCAATTGCACCTTTATGGTTCGCTATACTTTTTTCTCTTTCACTTCAACTTTGTGCACTTTCTGATTAATATTTTGCATAATTCTTGACACAGTTCTCTCCTATATTTTGTAACCAAATTCAATTTATGGAGAAATAATGGCCACCAACCACTAGTATACTCTGGAATACATTCATCACATAAAAATAATGTTGCCAGTGATCAATGACATGAGTAAATAACTAACAATAAAATAATTTCTCATGCACTGATAATGAAATAAAGTAGCTAGCGACACATGTCATGACGAGTTAAGGGTCCAAACTTTCACCACTACAGGCAGAAAGAAGCTTGACTGCTTTGGCAGGAAGTAGGCAGTCCCACATTCGTTTGTGGTGTCCGATATATTGAGACTTTGTTGATAACTAATTTATCCAACAGCTGCGTGTGCGCAATGATGTGTAGCGAAAATTGAAAGTAAGCAACCACAGTATAGCCGGGAAGGTGCGATACCAAGGGATGCGTGTGGTGTCCTCAGGGATATGTTTTCCGTAGTTATATTTTTACGCAGTGTCGTGTGTCGGGCCCCAAGGGTTTTAAAGGAAACCTGGTAGTGAAAGGGTTAAGGCAAGTCAGCAAAAAGTCTTGGTTCATCTACAGTTCTGCATGGAGCAAAGCCAGAAGATTCTAACCCTAATTCTTCCACTAAGATTGTTAGGAAATATGTTGAGGCATTGCTCTTATAATAATAATAATAATAATAATAATAATAATAATGATATTATTATTATTATTATTATTATTATTATTATATTAGCATTATTATTATTATTATTATTATTACTATTATTATTATTATTATCATAAAAATAATAATAATCATAAAAATAATAATAATAATGATAATAATAATAATAAGAAGAAGAAGAAGAAGAAGAAGAAAAATAACAATACTAACTAGAATTCTGAAACTGAAGAAGCACTATTCAACGAGCTCCTCATTCCAGACGAAAATATTTTTATTATTATTGCAGACCGAATATTAAGGGACTATTGGTATGACTCAAAAAGTAATGTATGAGTTTTGACCTGTGACCTTGAGATAAAGGTCAAAGTCATGCAGATAATTTCCACTCATTACCCACTACATTTCCACTGAGTTTGGTCAAAAATGTCCAAATAAGTTCCGATTTAGTAGTTTCAGGCATGAGGTGGCCATTTTGATTTTACTCAGTATCTGAAAAAGCATTTGATGGATCTCAGTATCAATACCCTGGTGCACCAGTACAGTATCTGTTGACGACTACACACTGGAACATTTGCAAAGCAATCGATTCAGTAGTTTTTGCTGCTCATGAGAGCGAAAATTGAAAAATAACGTAGATGGCGTTAGTGCGGCGCTACTGCTAGGGATAAAAAATCATGTCAGTAGAATCCTGCAGCCAAGATACACCATCCTTGAAAATTTCAAGTCTCTGTCTCGAACGGTTTTAGAATGCTAGCCTTCTAGATCTTCCCTCCTCCCCCCCCCCCAAAAAAAAAAAAAAAAAACTATATTCAATATCAATATCAATGAAATGAGAAATTGTAGAAGGGAAAGACAGGAGGGAACAGTCCATACAAGGAGGTTAGAAAAGTTACAAGAGGATGGGAAAAAAGCAGAATATAAGAGGGAAGTGGAGGAGTGATTGGGTAAATATGGATGGGAACAGATGGGGGACGTGGAAGGTGTGTGCAAGATATTCACAGAAGAAATCTGTGCAGCATGTGAGGTGGTGTGTGGGGTAAAGAGAAGATGAAAGGGGGTGCAGGGAACAGCATGGTGGAATGAAGAGATGAGAGAGACTGTGACACAAAAGAAGAAAGCATATAGTGAGCAGATGAGAAACCAAGGTGTGGAAGAAGTTGAGAGACAGAAGAGCAGTTATATGAAGAGAGGACGAGAGAGGTGAAAAGGATAGTAAGAGAGAGTAAGAAGAGAAGGGATGAGGAACTTGGAAGGAATTTGAGTGTAAAGTGGAGAGAATGTAAGAAAATGTTCTGGAAAGATGTAAAGAGAGTTAGACAGGGTGCCAAAGACGTTAGTTGGAGAGTGAAAGATAAAAATGGTATATTACTAGTGGAGAAGGGAGAAAAAGTGAGCAGATGTAGAGAACACTTTAAGGAACTGTTGAACATAGAAAATGAAAGTAATGCAAGTGTAAGTGGCTGGGGAATGGCTGGGAGACGGAGGGATGCGAGAAGTGAGGAAGAAATCAATAGGATGGAAGTTGTGGAAACAATGAAGAAAGTTAAAATGAGGAAAGCCCAGGAATTGATGGAGTGTGTGGTGAAATGCTGAAGCATGGGGAAGTGATAGTAGTAGCATGGATGTAGAAGATGTGCAGATTGGCCTGGGAGGATGGTAGAGTCCCAGAGAATTGGAAATCACGTATAATTATTCCCCTGTACAAAGGAAAAGGGGAAAAAGAAGTATGTGGTAATCAGAGGGGCATTTGTCTTCTTAATGTAATAGGAAAAGTATATGATAGGATACTTATTGACAGAGTTAGGGAAATAACAGAGGAATTAGTTGAGGAAGAACAGAGTGGTTTTAAGAAGGGAAGAGGTTGTGTAGGGCCGATATTCATTCTTAGATCTTTAGTGGAAAAGTTTCTAGAGAAGGAAAGAAGTTGTATCCGGCTTCATGGATTTGGAGAAAGAATATGACAGGGTGGATAGACAAAGAATGTTTAAAGTATTATGAATATATGGAGTGGATCGGAAGTTGTTGAATGCCGTGAAGACTATGTATGAGAGTGCTAAGGCTGCAGTGTGTGTGGATGGTGAACTGAGTGAATTTTTCTATTTGAAGGTTGGATTGAAACAGGGATGTGTCATGTCTCCACGGTTGTTCAGTCTGTATATGGATGGGATTATAAAAGAGATACAAGGTAAGTCAGTAAATGTTGAGCGGCCCTAGTGGGAGAGGGCAGTGTTTGGAAACTCCCTGTACTGTTGTTCGCAGATGATTCTGTGTTGTTAAGTGAAGACGAAGGAGATCTGCAAGGCTTGGTGGATGAGTCTAGGAGAGTGCATAAGAAACGGAATCTAAAGGAAATGTAGGGAAGAGTAAAGTTATGGTCTTCGAGGGAAGTGAAGTCAGTGAATGCACAGTGAGGCTGGATGAGGAGGAAATTGAAAATGTGAGTGCGTTTAAGTACTCAGGTAGTGTGATGAGTAAGGATGGAAGTTTAGAGGGTGAAGTGCTTGAAAGGGTATTACAAGGAAGAAAGGTTGCTGGTTCCTTGAAAGCAGTGATAAGAAACAGGGAAGAGAGCATGGAAGTGAAAAAGCTACTACGTGACAGTATTGTATACCAACTCTAACGTATGGAAGTGAAGCTTGAACATGGTTGGAGGGACACAAGTCAAGAATGAGAGCAATGGAAATTAGTTAGTTGAAAGGAACATGTGGCGTCACATGGAGAGACAGACTGGCAAATGAGGAAGTGGACGAGCTTTGTAGCGTAGATGTGGATGTGACAGGAAGCGTTAGGAGAAACACACTAAGGTGGTTTGACCATGTGGAGAGGATGGAGAGTGAGAGTTTGACGAGGAGAGTGTGAGTGAGGTGGAGAGGGGGGAGAAGGAGGGGGAGGCCGGCGGTGAGATGGAGGGATGGAGGGGAGAGATATATGAGAGAGGAGGGGTGTGAGCTGGGAGCAGGACAGTGAAATGGCATGGGACAGAGCGACATGGAAACGATTTGTTTGTGGCCACCTCTTACAAGGTTAAGGCGTCTGGAAATAGATAGATAGATAGATAGATGGAATAAAAACTCCACGGAACGCGGATTTTTAAAAAAAAAAAAAAAAATAATAATAATAATAATAATAATAATAATAACAATTATTATTATTAGTAGTAGTAGTAGTAGTAGTATTTTGCATTATTATTATTATTATTATTATTATTATTATAATAAGTATTATCATTAAAATTATTATTTGTATTTTATTATTATTATTATTATTATTATTACAGTAGTAGTAGTAGTAGTAGTAGTAACAGTAGTAGTAGTGGAAGTAGTAGTATCATCATCATCATCATCGTTTATACAAAAAGAACAGTTATGCTTCTCTCTGTACATGTGTGTGTGTGTGTGTGTGTGTGTGTGTGTGTGTGTGTGTGTGTGTGTGTGTGTGTGTGTGTGTGTGTGTGTGTGTGTGTGTGTGTGTGTGAATTTGCAAGTCATCTTGCTGGTGGAGCTTAATGAGCAAGTGGGTGGGGTGAGGAGAATGAGCTGGGTGGATGGGGTGAGCCGGTAGGTAGGCAGAGTGGATGTGTGTGTGGCCAGAGTTGGTTGGGTATGGGGAACTGTGAATGGGTGGATTGGCTGGGGAAGAGTGGATGGGAGGACAGAGCAGCTGAGGTATGATGGGTGGGATTGGTTGGGGAAGTGGGTACGGGGCATGGGGTTTAGTGGGATGGGTATAGGTGGGTGAATGGGGAACTGGGTAATCTGGCAGGATGGATGGTTGGGATGGGTAAATACGAGAGTAGGTGAATGGATGGGGTGGATGGGTATGACTGGGATAACACTTCTGAGATTTGGTCCATGTGGTGAATAGGTCCCTTGGTATAAATGTACGGTAGGATTCGATTCAGGCGGGAAAAGAGGTTCACTGGATTATCCCTCTTGAAATGTGCCCCAGTAGGAATGAAGATGGGTCTAATGGGTAAAGTAGGACCATGATGGAAGTAGGTCCATGGAGAACACAAATACATGTATGGGAATTCTGTGTTTCTTTCTGGAGGAAAATAAATTTATGGGTTATAAGTGGACCATTAGAGAAATAGATTCAAGGGGAAAAATAGGTCCATGGAGGGAAAGTATTTCAGTGAGGAAGTAATGCATCCCATGTTCGAAAAGGAAGTCCATAAAAGAAAGCGGTCCATATGGAAAAGAGTCAAGGAGAAAATAGGTCCATCCGAGGAAATCAGGTTCATTGGAAAGACAGATCCATTAGAAAACTAGGATTATAGGGAAAAATATTTCCATAAAAAAAAAAAGAGAGATTCATTGTGAAATTAGTTCCATGGTGAAAACAGGTCCATGAAAACAATGGATATATGGAAAAAATTTGTTCATTTGAAAATACGTTTCTGAGCAAAACGAGTTCCATGGAGAAACTAGTCCAAAGTGTAAGGTTGGTTTAGTGGGAGTGATAGGCCCATGGGGAAATAAAACATCCATAAAGAGAATGAATCCATGGGGAAAATGTGTCCAGGAGGAAAAATTTGTGTGTATGAAAATTCCAATGGGTTAAAATATGTGGCTGTGGGTTGATACTTATGGGTTGTAGCCACTGACCGATCTATGTGCTGGTTATTATTCTTACTGTTTTTTTTATTATTATTATTATTATTATTAAAAACAATTATTATTTTTTTATTATTTTTGGTTGGTGGGTTCCTCATGATCCACTCATTCGATGTGGTGCATCTTAACAATTTTTTTTTCTTTTTTTATGTGACCGACTCTTGGCATAGGCTTCACAGCTTGCTTCCAAGGCCCAGTAGTCCTCCTACATACCATACATCTCTACATGTCACCACTTCGGCGCTAAACACCCATCGTCCATACTGAATAAATGCTAGGGCTGTCTCATACAGGACTGGTGTATTGGTATTAGCGGGGGTATTTATTGATGCCTGATGGTATAGCGGTCACTAGTGTGTCAGTGTCCTCTAACCTGATAGGACTCGTACAGGCAAAAGACACAAGTATCTTCCCAAGGTTTGACGAATACGCAGAGGAAAAGTCGAACCATCTGAAACACGCACTAGCAGAGATAGGGTTTTCAGTATACTTCACCAGTTGTAAATTTTCTTCACATGGAGCTGGGGAGATAGCTGTGTCTTTGACTGTACAGGGTTATATCCAAGAGATGGTTGAAGCTCTTTGCTCACATAATTCCACCCGAGGGCAAACGAGGTTGGTCACCCTCACTTTAAACGTCAGGATTAAGCAGTCTAGCCCCAGGACCGTACGATCCTGATGAATCAATGATGGATTGTGTGATGATGGGTTAATGATTATTGTCAGGTACTAGAAAGAGGACCTGCATTACCAGTAGCAGTTATTCTTTAATTCTGACACACCCAAACGATTGTGCAGTGTGTGTGTGTGTGTGTGTGTGTGTGTGTGTGTGTGTGTGTGTGTGTGTGTGTGTGTGTGTGAACAAACTTGTTCAGTTTTGATTCGATCTGCACCAAAATTGCTGGGTAATTGATGGTCAGCCCTGGAATTTTGCTGATGTTTTTATATCAATGAATCAAAGATCAAGGTCACACAGCAAGAGCAGCTTAAACAGCTTTGATAATTTTTTTTGGGGAGGAGTGGGGGTAATAAAACGTTGTAGAGGGGATGAGGGCAGCAAAAGACATCACAAATACACGTAACAGACATGGTTTGTTACCTAGGTGGAACAATTATAGGCAAGATTTTTGGTTTGGCTACAGAAAATGATCTGAAGGAAATAAATAACAAATTTACCAAAATTGCAGAAATTCTCTCACATCAACATAAGTTGGCTGCTACCCAGAAAACCTTAATGCTGACGATTGTAAAGAACGTAAGAAGGGCAGAAAAGTCAACGCCAGGAATTGTGGAGAAAGTAAAAGCACTAGCAGGAAACAATACACTATTCCAGCGCCTCTCAGTGATCATGGAACATACTGACATAATACTACTACTACTACAATTAGACAATACAAGAGCTCATTATCAGTCTTTCATGAAAGACATTGCTAATGCTGGTAACAGAAGGATCACTATCCATTCACAATCTCTCAAATAATTAGTCAATGCATACATAAGCATTGTTTGAAGCCTTTGTCTGAGGAAAGGAATCTGATGTTATATTATCTACATTTGGAAGCAACACTCACAACATCAATAGTAATTCATGTACCGTTTGTAACAGATGATTTTTTCACAGTCTATCAAATATACCATTTTCGTTCTAAAAAAGATTACTCATTAGTCACCATCAGAATCAAAATAGAAGCCATTATTTTCTCCAAGAAACAGGACTCTGTCACTTTCGCTAGTGAAACAACATCTGAACACAAATGTCGCACATCATTACATGCATTTCACCTTTGTCGTGTGTACGTCGTCACGTTTCAGCCAGCTGAGACAGTCCCTTGTGAAATGGCTATCATACAAGATCACGACATCCTTCATCATTGCAACTTCACATTTGTGCCAGATAAACTCATCCATCATCAGTGCACTGGACATTCACAGTTGTTCTACTTCACTCACAATACCTCGGTTTTTGTGACTTGCCCAGACACACTTCCAGCCCTTATATCAGCATCTGGTTTATACATCTCACCAGATTACTCTGCAGCTCTGACACCTACAGTACACTATCCACTTTGCCCAGTAAAAACCGCTATGCCATTCTCAACCACACACACAAGTACTTCCAGCCATTACCTATGATGAAGTTAAATATATGTGCACACATTAATTTGACTTCACCCAAGTATGAAACCATGCAACAAATAAATCAGACAATACAACCTTGGGAAGAATGCAGTAGGATTATGTTTAGCCCATATTATATATACAGCCCAGGCCCAGTCATCCTCGTAATTTTCTCCATCATATTTGCTATATTACTTTTAGCCATGCACAGAATGCAAACCAGGATTGCTAACCTGCAATCGGTGTTTAAGAACTGTTCTGTACACGTGAGACAAACTGAGTAAATATTGTAAATATTGTATACATTTATACATATATATATATATATATATATATATAACTAAATAGAGGTTACTCATAATGTAGACTTACGTTAATTATACCGTTATGTGTCATTTTTATATGATTATATATAGCAAGTCCTTCTCATATATATTGTATGATTGACCGCAGTAGACTTGTCACTGTATTGTTTTAATATTGCTATTATTTATATATATATATATATATATATATATATATATATATATATATATATATATATATATATATTGTGTGTGTGTGTGTGTGTGTGTGTGTGTATGTATGTATATAGATTAATACATGTATAGTTTTATTATGCTACAATTATATTACTACAATAACTACATTTATAATCACTGTTACAATTTTATCACAATTATGTTACTTTTACAGTATTATGTATTTCATTTAATTAGCTTACAAATTGGTTAGAATGTGTATATAATATGCATTAAAATGTTATGACAATATTTACTGTTGTTGGTACGACAGCTTTGCGTGACGGAGAAATACAGTATGTAGGCATTAAAGACACTAGTATATATCTCATAACACAATCAGCAGGATGTAGTGTGTGCTGGAGACATACATACCTTCTAACTAGGAATGACAATCCACATGATGTATATCCACACTCTTGTTGTTCCAGACCATCAAGAATGTCTTAACATACAATGTATCTTAAACAATCTCTTTGTAGTCCAGATGACCAAGAATTTCATAACTTACTGAAACATGTGGGGTAATCAGCTCTAGTCGGTTAGACCATGTGAATGGAAATCTACCAGACACTACATCATACACACACATCCTCTCCAAGCTGTATATAATGTCAGAGAGATTCCCTTCAGGTCAGAAGGGGTTAGAGAAGGCCCGAGAACACGATTGAGGATGGAAGGCTAGAGACAGGGTCAGCTAGGAGGTTTTGCCATCACGTTACGTTACGCTGTAAATCACAGTTCGATTTAACTGTGTACAATAAACTCCGTAACCCAAGAGTGCTCTGTAACTCACCTCGCTTATAATGCACAAAGGGGGAAGGTTAGAGAGACAGAGAGAGAAAGAGAGAGAGAGACCTACCTCTTCATTCTAGCCGACGACACACCATTTTATTAAGCAGCAACAAGTTTGAGACATATGACGCCTCATGACTTTATACTGGCAGTACTTCGACTATCTACAACCAACCTCCCTATCTCTCTACATCTACCCACGGCTACGCTCATCGACATTGTGTGTGTGTGTGTGTGTGTGTGTGTGAACAAACTTGTTCAGTTTTGATTCAGTTTGAACCAAACTTGCTGATAAATTAAGGATCAGCCCTGGGATTTTGTTGATGTTTTTATATCAATTAATCAAAGATCAAGGTCACACAGCAAGAGCAGCTTAAACAGCTTTGATCAGGTTAAAAAAAAAAAAAATGTTATGGAGGGGATGAGGGTAATGCAAAAATGAAGTAATTCGATTGTGAGAACAATTAGTCAAAGTTGGAAACCATAGGTCAAGGTCATATGTTTGATCGTATAACTCAGACAGTCTAGATTCGATCTGGACCAAACAATGTAGAGGGTTTAGAGCGGAATAAGTGATTCGAATCTGAGAACAGGTGTTATGTGTCTAGGCCACAGGATCAGGCCAACTCAGTCTTAACTCAACCCGGACTAAACTTAGTGTAAGGGTTTAGCATCAGACAAGGATGGCGTACTTCGAATTTGAGAACAACAGTTACAAAGTCAATGTTGATGGGCAAGGTCAATCCTGTGGCCCCTGAATCAATTTTTGGGCTCCAATGTTACAGTCCCTGAGTGCTTTTCTTGAAGTTATTGCTTGTTTTTCTGTCGTAGCCTCATCTTACAGTGTTAGACTATTTCCTCACTTCTGCTAATAACATAACCTCGATCTTACTGATGTCTCTTTCATGATGGTTTTCTTACGATTGTTTTCCTTTTTAATTCACAGGTCCAAATTATATATATATATATATATATATATATATATATATATATATATATATATATATATATATATATATATACCCATATATACAATCTACATACATACATGCGGACAGACAGACATAAGTGTGCATATATAGTACTTTTATATTATATATATATTATATATATTTATTATGTATATCTATAAACCTCACATTTGTTCTTTTTTTTTTTCCATATTATAGTACATATTATAAGAAAAATAGAAATCTAATATAATAACCTACCAGACAAATCGTTAGCCTTTACTAAAGCCTAAAGATACAAATAGCTTAACCTACACTAATGAGAAAAATACATCGACCAAGAGAATACCATCAACTGCACATACGTAATGCCTTATTACATTACACACCTGAACTCATTGCCTGTTGACCGTCGGTCGAGGTACATGGATTAATATAGGAGACATCGGTATATGATAGAGAACCAGAGGAGTCCGAAACTATTCCATAGACCTATACATCAACTGTCGACTCTAATTAAGAAAACTTACACAAACAATTTGAAACCATATATATATTTACAAATCAGGGAAATAATTCGTCCAACAGAACACCATCGACTGAAAGTCCTTAATACCTTTCTTTATTACACACTTACACTCATTAACTGGTGACTCTCAGGCGAGACACGTGGTTTTATGTAGGGAACATCAATATTAGAAATAGATCAGCCAGAAAGAAGAACTATTTCAAATATATCAACTGTCAAAACCCATTAAATAATACAATATACACACATTTACAGTTGACAGGAGCTATAACCATACAATAAAATGGTCACATCACTCTGATCAATCCGGTCTCTCGAGAAAGCCATGAATTTATCAGTCATACCAGTATCCCCATCAGCCAGGATGATGGAAATGATGAGGGGGACATCTGCTGCGCAGCAGTAATTTATAAGTGAAGTATGTTCACCAGTAAATCGCCGACAGCGCAGGGTGAGATGACAGATAGATAACACCGCACCACAGATGTCACAGTGTGGTGGAAATCGTCTCTCATTATTTGGTTTCATGTGAGTCATCATTGTGCAATTCATTCTTATTCTTGCCAATATCCTTTCTTCAAGGCGACTAGGACAACTGGCCGAGTCCCAGTCGCCAAGATCTCATTACTGGACCAAATACCTGGTTATGATTTTTTTTTTCTCATAAGTAGAATTAGGACCACAGAAAAGCAGTGATGTATTACGTAATCGCATTTTATTTTCCCTGTATGAATAATTCACAAATACCAAACATTTACTGCTCAATTTTTGTTGACTTAGTACATTTGACATCATTTATTGATGCTACTGTGGACGATGAGTCTCTCTCTCTCTCTCTCTCTCTCTCGTCGCACGTCTTCTGAGAAGGAGCAGCTAAGTTAGAGTGTTAATGATCTCTTCCACTTCCCTCTGCGATTCTTATCTTCTTCCGTTTTTCTTAGCTACTCATTACTTCTCTTCTCTCACTTCTCGAATCTGCCCTTTTTTACCTCCTGCTTCTCTAATTTTTTCTTTTCTTCTCTACTCCCAATTGTTTTGTTTCTTCTCCTCTCATCCCTACTACACTCGATCCTCGTCCCCATAGAAACACCCTTAGACCTCCTCCCCTCCCCCCTCCTGGACGTCAGTGATGGTGTGATGACTGCAGTGAGCTTCGGCACTTTAGCAGTTTGGTGGAAGCTGAGCGGGACTGGGGAGGGAGTAGGAGGTGAACGGCTATGAGACTGAGAATGAGATGGGAGTGAGGTAGGAATAATGACAAGAGAAGGAAAAGGGGGAAGGGGGGAAGCAAGCTGAGAGGAAAAGATGGGTCGAGAGTGTTGAGGAAAATGTATTGAAAAAGTTGACGCGGAGGGAAAAGAGACGAAATAAAGATGGAGAGAGAGAGAGAGAGAGGTCTTAGGATGGAATGAATTGAAGAGAGGGAAAAAATGTAGGACAGGAAGTAGATGGCGATAGTGGAAAAATTGGGATAATCAGGACGCTAAAAACAATGCAAAGTTTATAGAAGGAAAAGAGAGGGAAAGAAGAAGGGGAAATGAGGAAACGGAGTGAAAGGGAGGAGAAGAGATCGCTAAGATAATTTGGCGTATGGGGGAGTAGCGTGGATTTTTATTTGTAATCACTTGCATCAGGTGACTTATTTATTTCAGTTTACTCTTGGTATTCCAGACGACCTGACTCATCCTATATATTAAAAAGTTTTGTCGTGAGGGGTAAAAAAAAAAAAAAAAAAAGGCTATATCGTCCTCCTCCAATCCTCCAGTTCGCAAGGGCTCTCCTGATAATAACCAAATTTTCTGGCTATAATATTAATGAATCGGGGTTTATATAACCGGATTTACGAAGTTAATGACTGCAGGAAAAGTGGGGAGTTACAGTCAAAGGTAAAACTTCGCCTTCTGTCCTCAGGCGTGTACGACACACCAAGTGAAATCTTCTCACTTTCCTCCCTGACACATCATATACGTCATATAAAAGAAAATCATCTGTGGACACATAATCATAAGAAGCCTTTCTTATTTTAGTAGTATTAACGGGCAGAGGAAAGTGAGAATAGAAAAGGTAAAATATTAGGTAAACTTCCCGACTGTGTGTGGTGGTGGATAACAGAATACGTGTTGTGTAGTGGGTATTCTGTTACATGAAGGGCATGAAGGTCAAGACAGAAAGGGAAAAAAATGAAAAAGCATCGACTGAGGGTGATGGCAGAGAAGAATAAAAAAGGGAGGGTGATGGTAGGATGGAAAACTGAGGGGAGGGCGATGGTAGAATAGGAAAAACAAAGAGAATGCAAAAGAGGGAGTGAAGGGTGATGTTAGGACAAGAAAAGGAGGAAGGGCAAGCGACAGTAGAAGAAAGGAAGCAGGGAGGAGGATGGAAAGATATGTGAAATGATCGTCGGAGAGGAAAAGGGGAAAGGAGGATGATGGTCGGAGCTGAAGAAATGGTAAAAGAGAAAACGAAAAATAAATCATTCAAGAGAAGAAAGTGGTAGGAAAGGAAGACTGATGGTTGGAAAGGAAAAGAGAAAAAAGGGAGTGGTAGTAGATACAAAAAGAGAAGTGGGAGGAAAGCGTTGAGAAACAGGAGGTGACGTTATTAAAGAAAATATGCAAAGGAAGATGATGGTAGGAAAAGAATGCAGGGAAAAGATGATATGATTAAAGCAAAAATAGTGAGGTGGTAGAAAAGGAAAACTGGAAGTGATGTGTGATATAGGAGAAGAAATGAGAAAATGTAGATATTTTCTGGGTAGAGATATAAAGTCTAATTGATACCGCAGAATGGGGTACGTTAGGAAGACCATGGATTTTAGAGAATGGGGAAAGTTAGTAAGCTTGACATTTATACTGGAGAGAGAGAGAGAGAGAGAGAGAGAGAGAGAGAGAGAGAGAGAGAGAGAGAGAGAGAGAGAGAGAGAGAGAGAACGTTTGATGATTTAGTTTGAACTTTTAGATCCAAGCTTGAATGTGGAGATGCGTTCCACTCTCCTCTGGTAGATGAGGAGATTGAGGGTCGATGAAAAAAGCATGAGGGATGAGTGTGGCTGATGGCTCTTGATATTTATGAAGGTGATCAGGACTGCTAAACTTTGGTTGGCTAAGGCTGGGGGATTTGACTGAATATTAAATATGAAGGTGTGGTTCTTTCTTACTGGATAAAAGCAGAAAGTGATACTCGATGAAAGGCTGTAAGGGCTGATGAACCCAGTGTTTCACAGTAGGGTGATGCGATGGACTATTAATTTTGTGTTGACTCAAATTGGACGTTTAAAAAATTCAAAATGAAGAGAGGTGATTTTTTTTTCAGCTCGAACCATTTGATATACTGAAAGAAAAGAGACTTCCCAAACTATGTGTGCTACATGTACCATTCATTAGCCCTTTCTCAACTAGAGTGACATAAGTTGATTAAAGTAATAAAGATTCAAGAATCAATTATAGATTCATCGAAATGGAGGAGTTAGTGGATAGAAAAAGGATATGAAATAGGAGAGAAAGCCTTAAGATAAATTACATTTGATAATGACTCCAGTCGCTTGTTATTACGACGACAGGATAACATGTTGAGCTTAAGATTGATGAAATTCGAGTCGTAATTGCCTCGGGTAGCTGGCCAGAGAGAGGATTTGATGATTGGAAAGAAGGACGAGGAGGAGGTGGAGGAGGAGGAGGAGGGTCAGAAAGAAGAAGAAGATGAAGAAGAAGAAGAAAAAGAAGAAGAGGAGGAGGAGGAGGAGGAAGAGGACTGAAAAGGTAATGCTCGGAGGAGGCGAGAAAAGTGTGAGAAAAGAGGAAGGTATGCTCAAAGATGTAAGACGGGCAATGGTTTTTGGATGGGTTGTACTTCTGATCCAAAGATGATAGGTCTATGGTGATCTGCGTGGGAGGGAGGAGGACACTGATTGGAGCGGATGGTGAAGAGAAGACAATGAGTGTGATGAGGAGGAAGTTTGTTAACAGAAGAAGAAGAAAAAGAAGAAGAAGAAGAAAAAGAAGATGAGAGAGAGAGAGAGAGAGAGAGAGAGAGAGAGAGAGAGAGAGAGAGAGAGAGAGAGAGAGAGAGAGAGAGAGAGAGAGAGAGAGAGAGAGAGAGAGAGAGAGAGAGAGAGAGAGAGAGAGAGAGAGAGAGAACAAGAAATAACAAAGAGAAGTGAATGGAAGAATGTTTTGTAAACGAGGGGAGAGACTGGAATGTGGATAACAAAGGATCAGAGGGAGATGAACAGAGTCGGGGTAATAAAATGGGTAAATATCGGATATATGAAAAGAGGGAAATAAAATGACTTGGGTAGCGGCCTCTTGGTAGAAAAAAATATATAAACAGAAGGTGTATTGGTCACAGTAGTGGTAATGGAAGGGTGAATGGAAAGATGTTGTTGATGAATGGAGGTTCAAGAAGGCATTAATTTTATGAGAATGGCTTGATGTCGCTATAGAAAAGAAGTGACTCGAAGAAAAGGGATGAGATCAAGAGAGATGATAGTTTGAGGCACTTATTTTAGAGAAGGGTGAAGCAAGGGTACCATACATTAGGAGGAGAAGAGAAGTGAAGAGAGGAAAAAGCAGAGAGAGGTGCTGGGAGAACGAGGAGGGAAAGTAAAAGGGATAAAATGCCGCTGATAAGGAAGTTAGTATAAATTAGACGGAAATGGGGATGAGGGAAAGGGGGAAAAGCGGGGTGGGTAGGAAATGTAAAGGAAGAAGAAAGGGTGGTTGTTGGCTGTGAGAGCGGAAGAGGGAATAGGGAAAGAGGAATAGGAGGAAACAAGAGACGGGATGTGGAGACAGTAAAAAATAATATATTGAGGACTAAAAATTAAGAGCTAGGAGAGGACAGGTGATAAGAAAAGAACTGGCAGTTGAAGAGAGAGGAAGCGGGAAGTGAAAGATACGTTGAGAGGAATCATATATATATATACTGTATACACACACACACACACACACACACACACACACACACACACACACACACACACACACACACAATCGTGTCGCAACTTACGAAAGGGTTTCGTTCTCAAGGCTTCGTGGAAGCCAAAAATCGCTTATAGATTAAACACCTCAGTTAATGTCCCCTAAACGTTCCTAGACATAAACATTATTACCACAAGTAGAACACAATACATTTATTTCATAAAACTATTTTTTAAAGAAGGAGTTGAAGCTCGTTCGGCATTGGGCAGCACATGTGGTGAAAGTACAGTAACAGAAAAACTAACACTGCCATGGGACAAAAATCTTACTTGATGAGGCATTTACAAGCGGTACTGTACATACAGCAGTGATCATGTAGAGTGGTATGTGAGTACGATACTGTTATTTTATCAACTGAGGAGGGGTTAGTGAACTCTTTAGCAGATCTGGCCTAACCCATCCCAATGCAAGGCATGGGTACTCAACTCGATCACAACATAGTGCACTACCGGCGACCTACTGCCACAAGAGCACATTTTAGTTTGGTAATATATTAAGGCATTTTGTTGCTGATAATTACTGTATTTACTTTTTTTTTTTTTACAGGTACTAATACACGGGAATTTTTGTTACTAACATGAAAAAACATAAATCATAAACTGCAAAGACATGTGTGAATAACACTGTCTTCACCTGGCGGGCGAGGTGCTTGCGTGGTTACCATAGCAACTCCCACATGTCGCCAAGCATCTCGACGATGCGGCAGCCCACCAAAATAGACTGGATGACATAATGCATAAGCATTTCATTTCGTAATAAAATACAAAGATGCTTGCTATTCATGACTGCAGAGCAGTACTTGGTGTTGATTATGTCCTATAATAACTGATAGTGTGGCAAGTTCGGCATTTTCGTAACATGTGTACAAAGATAATTTATAAGTTACAGAGGTCTGTAAGCTTATCTGATGCTAGGCGACTGCATGTGTGGTTGGGTTTTCCACACAATCACATTACCACAGTTCAAACACCTTCACTTTAGCAAATTCCATCACAAAACTTTTTTTTTTTTTTTCAGAGTAGTTAATTCAGAAAGGGATGGGCCCAAAAATAAACGAAAATATAACGATGATTAGGCTTTTTCAAAGCAAAGGAGCTTTATTTGCATACATACTATAATTTATTATGTAGTTTCTTGCTTTGGCCTTACCTGTACATTACGCAGTACAACACAACGAACTTCGTTCGGTTATCTAAGTATTCCTTCATATTTTGTAATTACATAAGTGCAGGTAAATACCGGTACACACACACACACACACACACACACACACACACACACACACACACACACACACACGACTTTAAAATTACATATTAAAGTATTAAATATTTGTACAGTATTTTAAACTGCGTATAGTCGTAATCGTGTAAGTTAAATGGGCGTAAGTTGTAACACTACTGTTAGAGAGAAAGAGAGAGAGAGAGAGAGAGAGAGACTGCTAATGATTTAGAGATCGATGTTTACAGATATTTATATACTGTACATCTAAACTAATGCTTACCGCAAAAAAAAAAAAAAAAAAGAATGCGGGACTAACATAGCCTTTCCATCACAAAATACTTGCGAATACAATAATTATTATCTTTGTTTCCATGGCATTATTGAGCCCACAGTGTCTAATTTTGACCAAAAAGTAGAAAAAAATGACTTCTGCACATTTTTGCATGTTGTAGTTTCCGACAATTTAGCGTCATCGCGTCGCGTGCGATCATCAACATTTTTGCATTTTTCTGACACGACCTGGACTTGCCCAGACCGAATGTAAAAAAAATTAGATCGATATCTATTACCGTTGTCGTGAAAGAAACGAATAAATGCTCGGACATTTTCCTACGTCACTATTTCCTCCAATCTAGCGCCGTCTTGTCGTGCGCGATCGCCAAGATTATTATAGAAATCATCTGGTACACGCTAGACTTGTCTCCACCAAATGCAAAAGGAGCAACTAAAAATCTCTTCCCGTTTTCGTGAATGCAATGAACAAACTACTAAAAATAATTTCATCCATACTAAATGCTCTCAACTCTCCAACTCGAATTCTTCCCGCTCCTTCTGGCACCTTGCCAAAAATCTTTCTAACAACTTTACCTCATCATCCTTCCCTCCTCTTTTCTACTCTGATGGTTCTGTAGCTATTTCTTCTACTGATAAAGCAGATCTCTTCGCACAGACTTTCTCCTCCAATTCCACCTTAGACGATTCCGGTGCTGTTCCTCCATCACTTCCCCCCTCTGACTTCCTCATGGCTGACATTAAAATTTCTTCAGTTGATGTATTTTCTGCCATTACTGGCCTCAGTACTAACAAGGCATATGGGCCTGATGGGGTCCCTCCTGTTGTTCTCAAAAACTGTGCTTCTGTGCTTACACCCTGCCTAGGCAAACTATTTTGCCTTTGTCTGTCAACTTGTACCTTCCCTTCTTGCTGGAAGTTTGCTCTCATTCAGCCAGTCCCAAAGAAGGGTGACCACTCCCAACCCTCCAACTATCGTCCAATTGCTTTAACGTCCTGTATTTCAAAAGGTTTCGAGTCAATTCTTAATAGAAAAATTTTAAGGCATCTTTCCTATCACAACCTTCTTTCCGATCGTCAGTATGGGTTCCGTCAGGGACGCTCCACTGGCGATCTTCTCACTTACCTTTCAGACTCCTGGTCATCCTCCTTTCGGGACTTTGGCGAAAGCTTTGCCATTGCACTTGACATCTCAAAGGCTTTCGATCGAGTCTGGCATAAATCTTTAATTTCCAAACTGCCCTCCTACGGTTTCTATCCTTCTATCTGTGCCTTCATCGCTAGCTTCCTTTCTGGTCGTTCTATAGCTGCTGTCGTAGACGGCCATCGTTCTTCTCCTAGATCTATCAACAGTGGTGTTCCTCAGGGCTCTGTCCTATCACCAACTCTCTTCCTTTTATTCATCAATGATCTTCTAAGCTGTACATCTAACCCTATCCACTCATACGCTGATGACTCCACCCTTCACCTTTCCATTCGGTTCCCGCAACGCCCATCTCAACAGTTACTTCAAGAAACAAGGGATGAGGCTATGGCACACCTAATGTCTGACTTGGCTCATATCTCTGACTGGGGTAAAAATAATATGGTTGTCTTTAATGCATCTAAGACTCAGTTCTTACACCTATCAACCCGACAAAATCTTCCACAGGTATACCCACTAATGTTTAATAATATTCAGATTAATCCTGCATCATCCTTGAACATGCTTGGGGTTTCATTTACTCGGGACTTATCTTGGAAAGATCATATTACATCTCTTGTAAAATCTGCTTCCAAGAGATTGGGTGTGCTAAGCCGACTCCGCTCTTTCTTTACCCCTGCACAATTGTTGACTCTATACAGGGGTTTTATCCGCCCCTGTGTGGAGTACAACTCTCACGTGTGGGGAGGCTCCCCACATACAGCTCTTCTCAATAGGGTGGAGTCAAAGGCTTTTCGTCTCATTAACTCTCCTCCTCTTACTGACTCCCTTCAACCTCTGTCTCTTCGCCGCACTGTTGCATCTTTATCTCTTTTCTATCGCTACTTTAATGGTCACTGCTCCTCTGAACTGTCTGCTTGCATTCCTCCACCTCTACGACGGGCGCGTAGCACCCGTCTGGCAGCAAACTCTCATCCCTTTTCTGTCCAACTCTCTAATGCAAGAGTTAACCGTTACTCCCAGTCTTTCATTTATGCAACAGGTCAGCTCTGGAACTGTCTCCCTCTGTCTGCATTTCCTTCTGCCTATGATCTCCAGTCTTTCAAACGTAGTGTGTCCAGGCATCTCAAAATGATCGGATCTTGAATTTGGCTCTCTATTGTATTTTGTTTTTGTCTTGGAAAAACTGCGGGCTCATGGCCTTTGGTTCCTTCTTCCTCGCATAAAAAAAAAAAAAAAAAAAACGCAAAGACACACACACACATATACATTTTGACTTTATTATCTCTCTCTCTCTCTCTCTCTCTCTCTCTCTCTCTCTCTCTCTTTCGAAACATTAGTGTTACAACTTACGCCAGTTTAACTTACATCATTACGACTATACGCTGTTTAAAATACTGTACAAATATTTAATACTTTAATATGTAATTTTAAAGTGTGTGTGTGTGTGTGTGTGTGTGTGTGTGTGTGTGTGTGTGTGTGTGTGTGTTTAGCATCAGCAGTTAAGTGAAACATTTTTTACGGTTTTCGTGAAACATATTTATTAAAATTTTATACTTGAAATCTTTAAAATTATGATTATTATCCGCAGAATAAGACAGTGAAATGGTAAGGTAATAAGAACTGATCTGATTTCCCTTGGTAATATTCTTTAACACTAAAATCAACAGCCTCAGTAGAAACTTGTGTCTGCTAATTACTTTTGCATCCCAGGCTACGAATGGAACCATTATATTTCAGCTTTAAAATATAGAAGAGTAGGAACACTATGAAAAAAAAAAAAAACTGCATTAATTGAAAGAATCAAAGTTATATACTGCATGTGGTTCATTTCCATTAAGTGGGAGCAGTCTAAAATCATTTCACTATAAAAATAATCAAAGTTAGGGACTTTATATTGTTCGTTTCCTATGGGTAAGAACATTTTTAAGAAACATTACATTAAGTAGATAAAACCATTGTTTTGTTCTTCTTGTGGTTCATTTCAATACAGTTTACTTCAGGAAAAATTCTTTTCAGTCACCTATTTATTATGGCATACGAGAATACTGTGGCAACGACTACAGCTCTTGACCTTACTACTGGAAGAATTACATTTTTTGCTTTCGCTCTGCCGTGACCTGGCTCAGTTTCACCTAGCAAACTCTTGTCTACCAATACTGACCCCTTGAATTTTAGCTTGTCAAAATTTGACAGTCTGGGTGCAGTTAACATGGACTCAATAAGCAGACACAAGGGACATACACAGAACTGATAAGGTGAATACATTCCTTTTAGAATTTTTACAGCAACTTTGTACTGGACGTTTTCATCAATTGATACTCACTCCCCCATAATTGCGTGGATCATCGTGACCTCAGACCGCTAATGATATTGACACAGCTTCGTGACCATCAGTTAGTGCATGGGCAATTAATGCTTAAGGCGACTTCTTATAACCATTTGATCAGTTTTCACTAACTGAGCTGTTTCTGTGTTTTTTCTTTAATTATTTATTGTGTATATGTAACGCAACTAAGACATGAGGCTTGCTATCTTCCTAAGGCAAGTCACTATGTTCCTGCTACTGGTAAATCTAAATTAAATGTCATCCTTCACATGCATAAGTACATCATGAATATAAATTATGTTTTATATCTATGGCCTGTTCACATAGATCATCCTTCATTTCTGAATCAGTTGAGCATGTTAGTTCTCTTATAGGACTACATAATAGATAGATAGATAAATAGATAGATAGAGAGACAGATAGAAGCAGGAAGTCAAATGATGAGAAGGTGTTGTGTTTGCGAGAAGCGAGCAGCGCTAAACTCTTACACGTGTGAAAGCTGACGACAGCGGCCAGTAAGGAGATGATTCAGTTAGCTGTCAGCAGTCCTCTCGTGAGAAAGATCTAGTCCACCCACGAGGAACACATGTGACACACCCCTGCTATACCAGAATTTAGGAAAGAGAGCTCAGACCTAGATTAGCCACCGAACAGGCTAGACAGAAGGAGACAAGCTGTTGATTTACTCAAGTTGCCATTATCATACAATAATAACCTATACTTATTCGTAGCAACGGATCATTTTTCCCGTTATGTCATTTTAGCTCCAATTAAAGATAAGACAGCAGAGACAGTAGCAAAGGCGATAACAGATAATGTAATATGTCGCTTTACTACCCCAATTAGAATTAAACACAGTAGATGGTCAAGAGATTACAGTAAAAGGTATGATAAGATTAAATCTCAGTTTCACAGAAACTACAAGACCATAACAGATAATGTAATATGTCGCTTTACTACCCCAAAGGTATTAATAAGTGATAATGGAGGAGAATTTAATTCTGAGATCTTACAAGAAATATGTAAACAATACAACATTAAAAAGGTTAACGTTTTGGCCTATCACCCAGCATCGAATGGGTTGGTAGAGACAAAATAAAAGGTATAGATGTGCTACGACACATTCTCAGTGAAAATTATGCGAGCTGGGATGATTGGATTCCCAGAGTAGAGGCCTCCATTAATGGGTCTATAAATAAATCCATTGGTGACACACCACATTTCATTATATATGGCACGGATAAAAAATTACCATATGAGCTCCTAGAAGGTGACAGCATGCCTATATACAATTACGATGATTACTCTAAACTCCGTTTACGTGAATTCCAGGACATACACAAAAGAGTACAAAAACAATTAACGATGTCCAAGGAAGAAATGACGGAGGCATTTAACAAAAGGCAAAAGATTCACCTATCAGCTTAGGAGACATTGTTTACGGAGTCATTCATACGAGAGACAATAAATTATCCCCTAAATTTGAGGGCCCATACAGAGTAATTAACATAAAGGCAAACAAAGTTTTAATTAAGTCACTTTCAAGTGGCGAGGAAAAACAAGTTCATATTGACCATTTAAAACGAGTTTCAAGGGAATTATCACATAATTATTCAGCCTCGGATACAACCGAACAGGTGAACGTACCTCAAGAAACCAAGCAAGAACACAACAATGATTACAAAAAGAAATTAAGGTCATATACCAAACAATCGAACATAGGTGCAACTATTCCAATGAAATCTACAGTACATCATTTACGAGAATTAAATATCGATTTAAACTCCTTCTATAAATGAAATAACAGCCAACCGTAACGCACATCATCACTATCATCAACCACAGCTTTATAGGAAATTAATAGATTTTTTTTTTCGGTAGGTTACGATGAAGGGACTTATGCTATGGATTCTCCTATACATAGTAAGAGTATATAAAGCATCTAGACCCCAAGCATATAGTACGACAAGGATGCCTCATAGCTCCAACGGCCACGACTACAATCGTCAAGGATGTCATGAGTACTGAAATAAGTCTAGATTACTTGTATGACTTACCTACTTATATAGAAAGACTTGCGACGCCGATGCGAACTCTGGACTTCAAGATAGGGAATTATGTTTCACAATCACATATCACCAAGGAAGTGGATGAAATGGTGAAGTTAGCGAAATGGAAACTAGAACAGGCGAAGTCAACTATGCTCGTCATGATCCAAGATCTCCATCTTCTGGAACAGAGGTGCTGAGCGACAGGAACAACATCACACGTACTCGCCAAAAGCGCGGTTTGTTCGATCTGGGCGGCGCAATTCTTGGGAACATCTTTGGATTGGCTACAGAGGATGACCTTAAAGAAATAAACAAAAAATTTAATAAGATAGCTCAGGTACTAACATACCAAGATAAATTCATCACAGGACAGAACTTGGCAATGAAAACAATTGTGAAAAATCTGAAACAAGCAGAAAACGTAGCTCTCGAGAGTATAGATAAAATAAATAACTTGGAGGGTAACGTTACCCCTTTTCCAGCACTTCTCCATCATCACAGAACATATTGACACGATTCTACTACAATTAGAGAACACTAGAGATCATTTCAGGGCACTTATGCAAGGAATTTCGAATGCTGGTGATGGCAAGATCACAAATGACTTACTCCCAGTTCATGAGCTACGTCAGATAGTTAGTCAAGGCATACATAAACATAAATTGAAGCCATTGTTCCGCAGTAGGGAATTTATGCAATATTACCCGTACTTGGAAGCAACACTAACACCCACATCAGTGATAGTTCATGTACCATTCATCACGGAAGACCTGTTCACAGTATACCAAATACACCCTTCCCCTATAGAAACAACAACACTTTAGTCATCATCAACATCAACACAGACACCGAACTCATCATGGTCTCCAAGAGACGAGACACTGTCACTTTCGCAAGTGAGTCAACGATTGAGCGAAAGTGCCGCACATCCTTACATGCTGTTCATCTTTGTCCTGCGTACATTTTCACGTTTCAGCCTACTGATACGGTCCCTTGTGAAATGGCTATCATCAGCAATAACAATATTCATCATCATTGCAACTTCACTTTTGCTCCAGATAAACTTGTACACCATCAACGCATTGGACACTCGCAGTTTTTTTATTTCCCTCATAACACATCAGTTTACATAGTCTGTCCAGATATACCACCATCTCATACATCAGCCTCAGGATTATACATAGCACCAGACTACTGTGCGGTATTTACACCATCCATGTCTACTTTTTCCACCATCAATCACTACGCCATCCTCAACCATACACACAAACATTTCCACCCACTGCCTGATATGGACTTAAACATGAGCACAAGTATTAAGCTGACTTCACCTAAGTTTGAAACTATGCAACTGATCAATGAAACAATGAAGCCCTGGGAAGATTTGAGTTTGAGTATGTTCAACCCATATTATGTGTATAGCCAAGCACCTTCTGTCTTCATAATTATCTGCATTGTGGTTGCAGTATTGCTGTTGGCCATGCACAGAATGCATGCAAGAATTGCTAATTTGGAGTCATTGTTTAGTGGGGGAGAGTTAACATCACAGTTAACCACCCTGAATGAAGTGTATATATTTTGTATATAGTATTAATTATATATATAAAAAAAAAAATAATAATAATAATAATAATAATAATAACACAAAGAAGAATGACCCATATATGGCAGACCAGTACCATTATCTTTAAATGAAATATTAGTAACTCTTACAATAATCTTAATTTTAAACTATTTTTATTCTTGCATGTATGCATTTCACTATAATAACCCAAGTACATACTGTATTACAGTTAAATAATTTACTTTAATGCATTTATTCCAATATGTATTCAACTTATTTAAAATGTAATATTACTGAATAATCACTATTTACTATGAATAATATATGTATACAATATTCATACAATTATGTTACTTTACAATATTATGTATTTCACTTAATTAGCTTATAAGTTCATTATAATGTGTATGTAGTATGTATTAATATATATTAACTATTAAATGTCGATGGTACGTCATTTTCAAGGCCGAGCAAATATAGGACTACATAATAGATAGATAGATAAATAGATAGATAGAGAGACAGATAGAAGCAGCAAGTCAAATGATGAGAAGGTGTTGTGTATGCGAGAAGCGAGCAGCGCTAAACGCTTACACGGGGGAAAGCTGACGACAGCGGCCAGTAAGGAGATGATTCAGTTAGCTGTCAGCAGTCCTCTCGTGAGAAAGATCTAGTCCACCCACGAGGAACACATGTGACACACCCCTGCTATACCAGAATTTAGGAAAGAGAGCTCAGACCTAGATTAGCCACCGAACAGGCTAGACAGAAGGAGACAAGCGACCCTAGAGAGGTCGAGACGGAGATTAGTTGAGAACAGAGAGAGAGAGAGAGAGAGATAGCGAGACAGGGAGGTAGCTACCCAGGACTTATACTATTATACCTGTTTAATATTTCCAAGACAAATAAAAATAGTCCCATACTATTCTTTACCTCTCCCGTCACTACATGACATCTGGTGGGGAAACTACTACAAGATATAAAAGCCGCTCGACCACAAGTCTAAAATATACTTCTCTACAATTAACTACAAAGTCTTTATGACACTCTCAGTTTCTTTAAAAACTGAAGACGTAAATATTAAATTACCTTTCCTGGATACGATGATGTTAGATAGCAATAGTGTTTCAGATTTTCAATATATCAAAAGCCAACTATTGTAGATGCAATGTATTTTCGTCAAATCATCGCCTCTAGGAAAAGGTGTTAACTTTCTATGGAATGTTGTTAAGATAACGCAGAATTTGTGGCCCAGTACTGATATATACTGTACATAAATAGTACGAATGAATCACATATATAATACATATACATAAAATTATATTATTTGGCACATGAGTTGCGTTATCCGGAGAATGTAATTTTTTCATTGCTTTTGTACAGCAGAAAAAACTTTCTGTAATGAGGATATGAAGGTTTCTTTTGCTGAAAGAAATGTAGTGGCCTAACTTTATCAAAATGAAGTGAAACCACTTACATCAGTTCTAAGAAACTTGGATATAAATACTGTATTCAGGTATTAGGGTACTTCAAAGTCATCCTTAAATAATAAAAGTCCCTAAGTTGAAGCAGGTGGTGTTTATTTCACTCCCTGCTGAGTATGCAATTATACTTACGTACGTCATACAGACAAGACACTAGAAGAAAAACTTAAACAATACCAGCTGTCTGTAATTCAGCCCAGGATTCATTTTATTAAATAGAGAAATAGCACCATTTTAATTTCAATAACGCTAAGATCATTTACTAGTCTGACAGCCAGCGTTTCTCAACTTTTTTACCCTTATGGAACCCTTGAAATAATTTTCATGTCTCAGGGAACCCATACATAAAAATTATTATATATCATTATTAAGATCTTTCTTTCTCCTGTTTAAACTTATTCATGAGGAGAACATATTATATTTTTTTTTGATAACTGGTTTAAGCAAAAAATAGCTTACGTTATCTCAAGTTTATTGACAATACACAAAAAATTAATAAATAAAAATAAAAAAATAACTGAAGGAGCCTCTGTGGTACAATGGTAGAGTGTGCGTCTCGCACGCTGGTGGGCGGGGGTTCGCCTCCCCGCCAGAGTTGTAAAAACTCTGGGAAGCGTTCACCAAGCCACTGACCACTTTGGCGGACACAAGGGATGCTGTGGCTGAACCAGTTCCGCATACTAGTATGCTTGCACACAGTCGGCTTAAGGCGGGCCGATTACACTTGGTTCACAGACTACACACACATCCAAAGCCACTACACAATCACACTCACAAGCACTTCTCACCCTGCATACAGTCTCAACCAGACAGCCTAAGCCACTGGGTAGAGATACATTGGCTGTATCGTCCCTCCTTCGGTAGGGATAGGCCGGTCCTGCAGTGGACCTCAACGGCTGATGATGATGAAATAACTGAAATCAAACAGCTTGTTCAAGTGACCTCATACGGAGGTTTTCATTCACAAAAAAATAAACATAACCAATATCATATACAACACATAAACAGAAAGAAAACAGTAACTAATAGTACAGCTACAGTAACTTAATTTATAAGACTTAAATAAAACTTAAACAAATTAAGGCAAACAGAAGAACTAACTTTGGAAGAGAGAGAGAGAGAGAGAGAGAGGGAGAACACACACAAACTTCTCATAAACTAACAATCATAAAATACTTAAACTATTAAAATTCATATATAATCCCTAAATTATTAACATTCAGTAAATAACGTGAGTTAATGAGGAACTGTACCATCACGGCAGGAAGTACATGAGGGTCTGATGGAGACCGTGCATGTGTCCTGTACTCGAGTGAGTCGATGCACGAATCCGTCGCGTATTGCTCCTGTCTACTGACCACTAAAGGCGGTTTCACACTGGTGCCGTAAAGACGTCGCTAAGTATATTCTCTATAATTATTATACTTTTAAATGATATATATATATAACAGGTTAAGACTTTAAGATAATATCCAAGAATTTTCCAAGAGTATGCCGTACGTGTAGAGTAAAATTACGAATATGAAATTAAACACAAAAATTACTCAAAAATGCATCTACATATGATTAGCCTATTTATCACTATTTCTCTCGGAACCCCTAGCGACCTCTCGTGGAACCCTAGGGTTCCGGGGAATCCCGGTTGAGAAACGCTGCTGATAGCACTAGCTAAACAGTCCTGCTGATTCCTCTTTTATGAGTTGACTGATTACACTATGAAATTAAATTATGACAGTACTATGTAAATAACACTCCATGTCCTCACGTTACATAGACCAAACAGTGCATAGATAAAGAAAAAAATAACGATGTTTTTCTTAGTTACTCAGTAAGAGTTACTAATAACACTGTGAAATTAAATGTCATATAATCTACAGATAGCACTTCATGACCTCACCTTATCTATATATATATATATATATATATATATATATATATATATATATATATATATAAAGACGAAAACAGTGCTTCTATGTAGAGGGGTAGAGAATATTTCCTCCTGGTATTATACTGAGGCCAATCTTTCTGCACTGATGTGGGCAACTGCCCAGGTCATTATTCCTTTTGTAAATAGCCTACCTTTATTTTCAGGTCGGCTTATAGTTTGTTAACTGCTTTCTCTTGTGCCAGATATTTAAATTTTCTAGCTCTGGTGTAATGCAGATTAAATGCATAGTGCTTATCCTCGTTCGTTCGTTCGTTCGTTCGTTCGTTCGAGAGAGAGAGAGAGAGAGAGAGAGAGAGAGAGAGAGAGAGAGAGAGAGAGAGAGAGAAGAAAAGCTTACACGTTTCGTTCACAGTCACGCTCTCACACCCTGTTTCTTCACACTGACGCACTCAGCATAGTTTTTCTGACTTTCACCCACATACACATCCCAGCCCATTTTCACACACTGCACTTCTCTCACTTTTACACATTCTTTCCTGCACTTTTCATTCGACAAACTTTCTCAGTTTTTATCATTTATATTCAAAGTCACTTTCTACAAAGGAAAACTCTCTCTCTCTCTCTCTCTCTCTCTCCCCTTCACAGCCTCAGAACGCACTCAAGCGATTTCTCACTCATTTTCACACATTCTCCCACAGTTTCACTCACAGCTACATTCCTTTCAAACTGCAGGCACATTACTCGTGACTCTTCCATACCTTTCAGTTTTCTGCTCATTTAGCCATCTCATTTTTTCTTCTGTCACTCCCTCTCTCCCAGCAATCTGTCACGCTTTCTTTTTACACAAATGTTTCTTTACATCGTCTTCGTTCTTTTTCTTAATCTTTCTAATGATTAGCTTTGTGTCCTTCCACGTTTGGCACTCAGTATCCGTCCTTTCGATCTTTCTTATCTTTCTTCCTATTCCCTAAGTTTCTGTCTGTCTGTCTGACTGTCTGTCTGTCTGTCTGTCTCCTCTCTCTCTCTCTCTCTCTCTCTCATCCACTGCTCTGCCCTCTCTGTATTCTTCTCTAGTTCCCATAATTCGCTCTCTTATCTCGTTCCTATACCCCTCCTTTCTCTACTTCTCCCTCTCCCCGCCATGGCCGCACATTCTTCTTCCTCCTGCCTCCTTATTCTCTCTCCTCCTCCTTTTTTCAGTCTTCCATCTCCCTCCCTCTTCCATCGCCTAGTGTAACTTCCTGCGCCCACTTCTCTCTTCCCTACTCTCTCCTTTCCATTTCCTGCCTTCCTTTGGTGTGAAGATTTCCACGAAAGTTGACTATATTGTATGATTATTGCCAGAAGCAAGTGTATGAAAAAAGGAAGGGCTGTTATGGAGAGAGAGAGAGAGAGAGAGAGAGAGAGAGAGAGAGAGAGAGAGAGAGATGAGGGCGAGCGAAATTGAGGGGCGAAACGACCAAGAACTGGAAGGCTGAGCAATAATTGGGAGAATCTGCGCGGGACGAGGGATGTGTGTGGTCGAGTGATGTGTGTGTGTGTGTGTGTGTGTGTGTGTGTGTGTGTGTGTGTGTGAGCAAAAGATCGATAGATAAGTAGATAAACAGAAATAGAGATAGATATACACTGGTAAGAACAGATAGACAGATAGATATACAGACAGAGATCTAGATGAATAGATGAATAGTATGATGGAAAACCAGGAAAATAGATTAATGGTTAGATATCGACAGAGAGAGAGAGAGAGAGAGAGAGAGAGAGAGAGAGAGGGAGAGAGAGAGAGAATTAGGAGTGGAGGAGAGTGCTGCAAAAATGAAGAAATCTCGGAGCGGAGCGAATATGGAGAATGGAGAGTAGGCTTGTAGGTGAAAAATGAGGAAAGGGAGAGCGAGAGTGGGGAATGTTTTCAGTGATTGGTGTGGTTGCGGTAGGGAGTGTGGGTGTTTGGGTGGGAGGGTGATAACTTGGAAGTGAGGGAGTAAGGAGGAGGGGTGAAAGTAGAATTAAGGTGACCAGACAGTGAGGCATGCAGGAGACAGAGTGAGAATGAGAAAGTTTTGTCCGAGCCATACGGAGAGAGAGAGAGAGAGAGAGAGAGAGAGAGAGAGAGAGAGAGAGAGAGAGACAGACAGACAGACAGACAGACAGAGAGGGGGGGATTTGGAGAGAAAGTTCTGGGTAGAGTTAGGGGGTGAGTGATTGTTGAAGAGTGAGAGTTATCTGGGAATAAGGAAGCGAGAGAGAGAGAGAGAGAGAGAGAGAGAGAGAGAGAGAGAGACAGACAGACAGACAGACAGACAGAGAGGGGGGGATTTGGAGAGACAGTTCTGGGGAGAGTTAGGGAGTGAGTGATTGTTGGAGAGTGAGAGTTATCTGGGAATAAGGAAGCAAGAGAGAGAGAGAGAGAGAGAGAGAGAGAGAGACAGACAGACAGACAGACAGACAGAGACAGAGATAGATTGGCAGACGGACAGAACATAGAGGGTGTGAAGGAAGATCGGGAAGTTATAAACTGAGTGCCAAATGTAGGACACAAAGATAAAAACAAGTTGGATGAAGAAGAAAGAACTAAGACACTGTAAAGAAACTGTCGTGTAAAAAGAAAGTGACAGATTGCCTGGAGAGAGGGAGTGACAGGAAAAAAGAGGCTGAAAGCAGAATGGAAAACAAAAGCATCTGGGGGTCGAATGCTATTCGCGCGCCAGAATATGTTGTTGGCTAAGGTACAGGCAACCTGCAAACCAAATTTGAAGACGAAATTCTTTGGCAACACACACACACACACACACACACACACACACACACACACACACACACACACAATAACTATCTCGCCTCCCCTTGCTAAAGGCGGCCGATATAAATGACACCAATGGAAGAGTCACGAGTAATTTGCTGGCAGTTTAAAAGGAATGTGACTGTGAGTGAACCTGTGAGCGAAAAAGTGTGAAAATGAATGAGAAATCGTTAGAGTGCGTTCGGAGGCTGTGAATGGACGAGAGGAGAGAGAGAGAGAGAGAGAGAGAGAGAGAGAGAGAGAGAGAGAGAGGACGGGGGGAACTGTGACAAAGTGATTGACAGTTACAGATAGGTAAAAGAGACAGAAGCTAATAGAGTATAACAGGGAAGGGTCAAGGAGAAGGAAAAGAATAGAAAAATAAAATAGCGTGAAACGAATGGGGAAGTGAAGGAGAGGATGAAGAAAAGGGAGAGATGGGGAGGGAAAAAAATATGGATAGGGGAGGGAGAGATGAATGGGGGTGGGCAACGCAGACAGAAAGAATGAGAATAACAAGACGTGGAGAGAGTGGAGAACGAAAAGAGAAAAAGCGAAAATGCAAGGAGTGAAAAGAATGAGGAAAGAGTGAACAATAAAAGAGGAGAGAGGAAGGAAGTGAACACGGAAGACAAGTAAAAGGGAAACGGAAAAGAAATGGAAGAAACGATAAATGATTGCAAAAAAAGTAGCGTTAAAAGACAAAAATAAAAATCAAGACAAATAAGAAATACAAGATAATGAAAGAAATGGAAGCTGAAAAGGGGGGGGGAGCAAGAGATGATAGAAGGAACAAAGACTGGACAGGGAAGGAAGGAAACAAACAAAGAATGTGAGAAGGCAGAAAGGAAAAGAGAGAGAGGAGAAGGGAGAGCCAGAGTAGAGAGGGAGAGAGAGAAGGAACACAACACATATTCTTTTTAATTCGACTGTCATCCTAACCACGCGTTCCCTGTCTCCCTTTGAATGTGCATGTGTGTGTGTTTCTGCGTGCGTGCATGCGTGTGTGTGTGTGTGTGTGTGTGTGTGTGTGTGTGTGTGTGTGTGTGTGTGTGTGTGTGAGAGAGAGAGAGAGAGAGAGAGAGAGAGAGAGAGAGAGAGATGGAATTTCGTGAAGAGGAAAACTTTAATTCATTCCCTTTGCATCACAGCTCTCTGTCTCTGTCTGTCTCTCTCTCTCTCTCTCATCCGATCTTCTCTTTCTCCTATTCTTGACATAGTATTTCTCTTTCCCTTATATGCTATCTCCTTCCATCCCTCCAAGTCTATACCTCTTTCTTCTACTTTCTATTCCTATTGTTTTGCAAATATGTCAGTGAAGTGCCAAGACACTAAAATATCATAGCACACTACATAACAGTTAGTATCGTATATTTTGTTAATATGTAATATAGAGGTTGGAAGAAAGTCGTGCCTAAACTCGAGAGATCTAGAGGAAACAATGATGCAAATTCTAGCTGGGAAATTTCACACACAGCATAGTATGAAACCTGATGGGAAGCTTCCAGTCTTGGAAAGTCCCTTGACACGTGCCCTCATGCATGACCCAACCAGTCATATACATTGGAAATGGGATAGACAGGGCAGGAGGGGTTAGAAGAGAGAAGAGGAATGGTGGGAAAGGCAGGAACAGAGTGCACGGAATTAGCAAGCATAAAACCGCTCCCGCCTTGATACTGCTCTTGTGAGATAATTCATTTGGCGAATAAATCTGCAATCAAAACCCTAGACTCATCTTTATCTTTCTCCTGCCATCCACGGCAAGAACAACTTGAACATTCTCCTCTTCTTAATAATCCCTTCAATCTAACACCTTTTTGGAAACGCCCGGCGATGCCTACGATATTATTATTTGGTGGTAGTAATCTTATGAACCACATCTACAGTTCTACTGCTGAGTCAACATTAACAAGACAGAAAACAAGAACTACTAAGTTCAAGCCATTCGACGTCTTATGATTTTAGATACACAAGCCAACAACCCTGAACCCCTACAACGATAAATAACATCGATAAATGAAAGGCGATTAACGTCTCTGTTAACAATTATGAAACAATTTAAGAATCAACTCTACAGTCAAAACAGGATACTACTATTCTACAAGTGAACTACAAGCAGAGGAGACGGTAACCAAGATCAGCTACAATTGTGCACCATACAGCAAGACACTACTATGGAAATGTTGAACAAGTGATCACAAGCCTACAATTTAATAACAACAACAAGATGAATGGAAGCAGGCACAAAACAAGCAACACAGCAGAGAGTGAGGAGGCACTGATTTAATGGTGATGGGAGAGACAACGCAGCAACAACCAAACCAGTCCTGACTCACCACTCACCTCACTCACCATTATTCACTGCTGATCCATCACCACAGCGTCGAGTCTTCGTGGATGACGGGAAATGGTGATGCAAGCATTCATATCATTCTACAGTTGCTAGTGGGTAAATGTACTTTTACTCTATTTCTCCCGGAGAGTTTAACCAGTACCATGCTAGTGACGTAGATCTACGTCCCCTTCATAAAAGCTGGTGACATAGATCTACGTCCTGCAGCACTGAGAAGTCATTGCATGCAACCGAACTAAAATGGAAAGTAATATTATCGTATCTCACTAACATTAGACATTTCTCTGCTACGCTTACAACACTGATTTAGGAGCGTGGGAGGCGAGTGAGTCTTCACAGGCTCACTGCCGCTCTGCTCTGTCTGTAACTTTGAAGATTTCAGAGGTCGAGTGGCACCAACTTGACTCTATTCAACCAACTTTCTGGCTTTGGTGATTACTTTTATTAGTGCCAGGGATCTTATATTGGTGTATGAAGCCCATTTACCCACCCCCCCAAAAAAAATATCCAAAATCAGATCACAAGCTCGCAGATGCTCTGCCGTCACAGTAACCTTGAAGATTTCAGAGGTAGAGTGACACCAACCTGACTCAATTCAGCCAACTTTCTGGCTTTGGTGATTACATTTATTAGTCCCAGTGATCTTATATTGATGTATTAAGCCCATTTAGCCAGAAAAAAAAAGGTTCATAAGCTCACAGTTGCTCTGCTCTCTCAGTAACGTCGAAGAATTCAGAGGTAGAGTGGCACCAACCTGACTCAGTTCAGTCACCTTCCTGGCTTTAGTGATTACTATTATTAGTACCAGGGATCTTATATTGATGTATTATGCCCACTTAGCCGGGAAAACAAAAATCCAAAGCTGGCTGATGTAAAATTTTTTTTTTTTTTTTTTCACAGCTAAGTACAGGTTAAACATACATTTGCCCTTTTTTTTTTTGTTTATAACTTCACACATGAATATCACCACTATCTTATAGTGATGAATTGCTAATACAAAAGTGATAAACAAACACTTTGCACAAGATATAAAACGTGCTTTATAATTAGGAATACAATTATCATATTTACAACAAAGTAACAATTAAGATAAGGTTATTGAGGATAACAGGGTTAAGAAAAAAGGCAAACAGGCAGTGAGTGACGTTATGACCTGAGTTTTCATAGCACAATTGACCCAACAGCCTTTCACACGTAATTTTTTTTTTTTTACCACATTTTACTATTTCTAGTAACAAACATCACTTCATCCATACAATAAAGCAGGGGGAGTGGAGAGGCGGATCTCCTGAAGGCACACAACCAAATGACAATACTGGGCAAGAAGGCATCGAAGATTGGAGCGATTTGAATGACAACTTCTAATTGTTATATCCCCATCCCACACTGCCATGGCCTCCAACAGCAGCAGTACAGTATAGGAAGAACGTTGCCTGTTAAGTTGTTATTCCTATGGGGAACCTTTTGGTGTACAGTACACAGGATCAGCTCAGGCGTCATGAATAAACTCTGGCTTCTTAAGTTCACTGTCTTTATTTTTCCAAATAATTACACTTACTGTAATGCTTTCCAACGTCACTTCACTATTTTCACAAATAACGACAATATACAAACTTACTAACTGCAATTACACTTCACTGTTTGCCGACAACAACACTTCACTATTTTTACAAGTACCGTAAATATACAAACTGCATTGCACTGACACTGAACTACACTCAAACTGACTAAAAACCAACTGAAACTGCTCTAGTCTCTCCCCATCCTTATATAAGCTTCCTATATTTTAAAGTGTTCTACACCTCCACAGTTCTTGTGTATTCCAGAGAGAACGACGATTACAAGAGTTACCAACTCAGAGACATCCAAAACATGCCAGAGTTTGCTTACACTGCATAACACTGTAAATTATTTAACAAACAAACTTAAATTAAATTACATAATTTAACAATCACATAAATAAAACATTAGAGAGAAAAAGAGCACAAAAATTAATGTGCAACTTACAAGATAACTATGCTCACAAACAGCAAGCTAACTGGCAACTCTGACTCATACTGGAACTATGATAAACATCGGGAATTCTCCAGAACAATCTACTTAGCAATCCAGCTTCTCAACATTACCCCCTCCCTAATCCTTTTGTCGTCCCGACCATACAAACTTAGTCCTTACTCCAAACTAAACATTTAATTATACACAGAATAATCCTTCAACTTATCAGGTCATCTCCTACGCTGCTTCTGACAACGTTCCTGCTCCTCCACACAGTCCACTCCTCCTGGAATGTCTTGGTCCTCTTCCTGATGCACTTCATCAATTGGGAAACTGTCACCATTCTCTTGCACATCAGCTCCTCGGTCCTCCTCAACATTCTCAGCTGTGGGAGATCCCAATTCCTTGGAGACGTCCCAGCTGTACTGTCCCGGCCCATGGTACTGCCACAGACGGTTCATATGTACCACCTTTGGGAAAGACTTCCTGTCTCCCTGAATCCGATACATTATGCCTGATAGGTGATCTAACACATTGTAAGGCCCATCCCACGGGCTCTACGGCTTCGGAGACTGTCCCTTCTTTCGCTGAGGATTGTATAACCAAACTTGGTCACCAACCTTGAAGCTCACCACACTTGCCTTGGCATCATACTTGCACTTCATCACCACTCGTGACAACTTAAGGGTTCCTCGCACATGATGATGTACCTTAGCCACCCTTTCCTGATGATGCTTCGGATAGCTGGAGATGTCTGTAGGCAGCTCTTCACCAGGTGGTCATCCTATTAACAAGTCAATGGGTAAACGTAACTCGTGGCCCAGCATCAGTTTTGAAGGTGTGTAGCCAGTAGACTCATGGAATGCAGACCGATATGCCATCAACAATGCAGGTAATTTCTGGCCCCATTCCATTGGTCTCTCTATGCAGTATTTAGTCAGTTCTTGTTCCAGGGTTGAGTTAAATTTCTCCACCATCTCATCTGACTGTGGCTTAGTGGGGTCATCCTGGTTTTCTTGATCCCCAATAACTTGCAGCATTCATGGTACACAGTAGACTCGAAGTTTTGTACCCTGGTCAGAATGTAGCTCTTGTGGCATCCCAAAATGAGAGAAGAACTAGTCAACCAACAACTGAGCAACTGTCACATTCTCTTGGTCGGGGATAGCATAGGCTTCTGGCCACTTTGTGAAGTAGTCCATGGCGACACATATATACCAGTTTCCTCATACCTCATGGGACAATGTAGGACTCGATGATGAATGCTGAATGAATCCTCTTTCAGTGAGGGGCAGATGTCCAGCAATGTCCACCATAACTCCTTCCATCAGTGCAGCCACATGATACAGCTGGAGAGGGGCATAACCACGTTTCTTTGGTCCTTTCTTGGCACAGCATACATCACAGGCCCAACACTACTCTTCTACATCCTGGCACATGCCAATCCAGTAGAATGTATGTCACAGCCGACTTAGAGTTTTCTTCACTCCCAGGTGCCCACTAGTGAGCTGGTCATGAGACTCATCCAAGATCCCAGACCTCATTTTCTTCAGAACCACAAGTTGCCAATACATACTGAGGCCATCGGATGTATCCCACTGATGCGCCAGTAGGCCGTTGTTCAAACGATGAAGGTCCCACTGACTCCAGTAGCACTTAGTTGCAGGGCTGAACCTGGAAACTTCTTCTCAAGATGGTCGCACTGTTCTTTGCTGCAGCCATTCTAGCACTGGTTGTAAATCTGCATCCTCCATCTACATCCTCATCAGGTCTTCTGCATCTTATGCTGGCCCTTTCACTGCAATATGCTGCATTTCTTGCCATGACTTTCTTTTTTACTACACTGCCAGTGCTCTGGGTCACAAGGCCGATGACTCAAGCTGTCGGCACTGCCATGTACCCATCCAGGATGATGCTGCACCTCATAGTTGTGCTGATCCAGCTTCCCGAGCCAGCATGCCAGTTGTCCTTCTGGATTCTTTACCATCTTCAGCCACTTGAGTGCTGTATGGTCTGTCCTTATGATGAAATAGGACCTGTACAAGTAACGATGGAAGGAATCAAGGCTCATCATTACTGCCAAGAGTTCCTTACAGGCCACACAGTAATTCCGCTCAGGTGGGCTGAGCTTCTTGCTGTAATACGCCACCATATACTCTTTGTCATCCTTCTTCTGTGACAGGATTCCACCAGTACTATGGTCACTTGCATCACAGTCCAAGATAAATGGCTGACTCTGATCAGGGTACGGCAATACTGGAGAGCATGCCAACGCTTACTTGAGTTCATCAAAGGCCTTCTGAGTCTCTGCTGTCCATGCAAACCTCTGCCTTTTTCCCAACAACTTGTGCAGAGGTCCAAGCATAGTTGTAATGCCCTTGACAAAATGCCGATAGTAGGTGCACAAGCCCAGGAAACTCCGTAGCTCTTTCACACAAGTTGGAACTGGCCAGGTTTCCACAGCTGCCATCTTCTCTGAGTCAAGGACACCGGCCTCACCTGCAATGTGTCCTAGGGACTTGACTTCCTTCTGAAACAAGTAGCACTTCTTGGGGTTCAGCCTGAAGTAAGCTGCCCAGATCTTGTTGAGCACCTGTGACAGCCTCTTCAGTTCCTGGTCAAAAGTCCGTCCAAACATAATTACATTATCCAGATAGATGAGAGTTGTCTGCCAGTGCAGGCCTTCTATTACACAATCCATTAGATGCTCAAAAGTAGCTGGGGCATTTCATAGGCCAAATGGCATCACTGTAAGCTGCCATAAACCCCGGCCATATTAAAAGGCTGTCTTCTCGTTGTCCTTCACTGAAACTTTGAACTGGTTGTATCCTGCTTTCATGTCTAAGATGGAGAACCACTTGGAACCTGACAGGGCATCCAGGGTGTCATCAATTCTTTGTGAAGAGTATGCATCCTTCACTGTCACTTCATTCAGGGCTCAATAATCTATACAGCACCTTACTGAGCCATCCTTTTTCCTTACTACAACCACTGCTGATACTCAAGGACTTCTGGATTTTTCTGTCACTCCTAGACTTTGGAGATTCTCCATGTCCTTCTCCATTCCTTGCCGGTGGGCCGGTGCCATCCTTCGTGCTGGCTGTTTAATCAGGCAGTGATCCCCAGTGTCTACACTATGCTCCACCAGATCAGTGCACTCTAGGTCTAGGTCTCTAGTGGAGATGACATCAGTAAACTTCGTCAGCAACTGCCTCAACTTCAGCACTTGTGAGACATCCAGGCATTGGCAACTCCTTCAAAATAGGTCTTGTAAGTGGTCTGGCAGGTACCCATCTTCCTTGACTGCACTCCTTTTACAGGCCTTCCTCTGATGCCACTCAGGGTCCACCACCTGGTACAGTCCCACAGTTTCTCCCTCATTGATCTTCTATGGCTCACAGAAGAAATTGGCCACCAAACCGGCATTTCACATGCACCTGTTTCCACCAAATTGCTCCCCACGATCACTCCGGCCTTTGTCTTGCACCATACATCACGCTCCACTATCCCTATACAACTGTCAAAAGAGCCTCTCACCTTGTACTGGAGCAAAAGTTCTCATTCTGAGGGTACAGCTGTAATGCAGAGAGCCCTCACCTCACCACCAGAATTGGTACGTCTCACTGCTGTGACAGGAACCGTCTTTCCTTGAACCTTCAACTTCAAGGAGCAGAAGTCCAGCTCACATCCCATGGACATCAGATAGCCCAAACCAAGAAGGCAAGGATCCTCCATCTCGGCTACATAGACTGGAAGCGTGGCCTCTTGCCCTGCCACTTCAATCCGAACATCCAGGGGTCCCTTCAGTTCTGTGCAGTGCCCAGTTATGCCACACAGTTGTTCTGATGACTCAGGGAGATACCGATGATGTAACACATCAGGCCTCACAAAAGTCTGCTCTGAGGCTGAATCAATCAGGGAACACTTCTTTCCATCTATTCTTCCATCTATTTGCACACTGTCTATTGTTGTTCTCTTGCATTTTCCGGTGGTGGGGCTACTTGGGAAAAGTTGGTTGGTGGTTGCCCCTAAACACCAGCCTTCACTAGTTTTCCACTTCTTTTTGGTCTTCTGCAGCCTTTTTCTTATCATTCTTTTTCTTCTTCAGACACTCAGAAATGAAGTGTCCCACTTCACTCTATGTCCAACACGCTTTTGTTACAATTAAAGGTTTGTTTGCAGTGCCCTGTTCTTGCTCCTTCTTCCATTTGTAACAATCTTCCTTCTTGTGTCCTGGCTTTTCGCAGAACCACCAACCTGCTCCAGTCTTCACCTGTTCCTTCTTCCACTTGTAGCAGTCCTCTTTTCTGTGTCCAGGCTTTTCAAAGTATCAGCAACTTCTTACAAATTTTTCTGCTTCATGTACCTGCCCCTTTCTTGCCTTGAATCCTGCACAATGACCTACTGAAAAGTGGATGTACTGGACCTGACGTAGGACTCAAATTCTAGAGCCCTGGTTAGTCCTTCCTCCATGCTCCTGGGTTGTGCCTGCTTCGCTTCCACTTCCAACTTTGCACTATCAAGAGCATCGAGAACTGATCCGTCCGAAGAATAGCCAACAGGTTAGTTGCTGCTCCAGGGTACACTTGTATGCCATACCCTCATGGTCATGGGCAAGCTGCTGTTGGGATTCGCCTCGAGCCTGTATACAGCTCTGAAATCTTGCTCTGTAAACCTTAGTCTGGTACACGGTCCCATATCTGACCTCAAGCACTTCTACTAGGGACTGATAACTGTTCCTGTCCTCCACTTACATTTGGCCAATAATCTCCATTGCAGCACCCTTAAGGCTTAGAGCAAGCTGCACTGCCTTCCACTTATCATTCCAACCATTCTGATCTGTAAGCAACTCAAACTGCACACGATAAGCTTCCCAAGATATTTTGTCATTAAATTCCTGAGTCCTAGTGTGTGATGAACAGGGTGGCTTTAAGAGTGGCAGAGGATGTGTGGATCAAATATTTACAGTGAGACAGATATCACAGAAGGCTTGTGAGAAGGAATATAAGGTGTTTACGGCATTCATGGATCTGGAAAAAGCATACAACAAAGTAGACAGAAAGGGACTGTGGAAAGTTTTGTGCATGTACAGTGTAGATGGTAACCTGCTAGGTGCTGTCAAGATTTTTAATGATGGTAGCAAAGCATGTGTAAGGGTTAATGGGCATCTAAGTGAATGGTTTGCGATTGGTGTGGGCATGTGACAAGGTTGTGTGATGTCCCCATGGTTGTTCAGTATATATATATATATATATATATATATATATATATATATATATATATATATGGATAGGGTGATGAGAGAAGTAAAAACACGAATAATGGAGAGAGGGATGGCATTGGTAATGAATGGCGATGGATGGAATATCTCAAATTTATTATATGCTGTTGATGCAGTACTGCTTGCAAGTACTGGACAAGAACTTGGTAGGCTAGTGCAGAGTTTTGCTGATGTCTGTGAGCATCGTGCCTTGAGAGTAAATGTAGAAAAGAGTAAAGTGATGGTTACTGAGAGAGCAGGTGACTCCCAGTGTGATGTTACAGTGAATGGAGAGAGACTGGAATTGGTGAGAGAGTTCAAATACCTGGGCACAGTAATGGAAAAGAGAAGAAAATGTGCGAAAGACGTTGAAAGTAGAGTGACCCAAGGAAGAAAAGTAGTTTGGTGCAATAAAGGCCTTGATAAGAAACAGAGGCTTGAGTGTTTCAGCTGCACGAGGCTTAGGCTACATGAGGGAGTGCCAGTGTCAACTTTAACATATAGATGTAAGACTATGGTGTGGCATGAGAATGAAAAGTCAAGAGTAAGAGTAGTGGAGATGGGACTGCTGAGGAATGTATGTCAAGTACAGAGGGTGGATAGGATTCGAAATAATGTGATTTCTGAAAGGTGTGGAGTGACGAAGTCAGTGGACACCAGAATCGAAGAGAGCGTACTGAGATGATATGGTCATGTGGAGAGAATGATAACAATAGAGTGGTGAAAAAGGTATATCTGAGCAAATTTGAAGGAGGCAGGAGGAGAGGTAGGTGAAGGAGAAGATGGAGAGATATGGTAGCTGAGTGTGTGAGGAAGAGTGGTTTGGAAGTCGGTGAGGCTAGGAAACTGACAAGAGATTGAGCTGGCTGGATGAATGTTGTGAGGGGAAGTGCATGATCAGGGATTTTGGCACTCCTTTTTAACGTGGCAGCATCCAGATTCTCAATTAGATACGTTTATGTGAAGTTACAGAATGTGGTGAATGTTTTGGGCATATCCAATTGAGCCAGGATTCAGGGGACTTGAATGATGAGTGAATGGAAGCATGGCCCATTGGACTGGGCAAATTTGGGCTGTCTGGACATTGCTACTCCTCACCCTGCCCTTGGGTGGTAAAGGAGGTCCAGATAATGACGATGATGATGATGATTCTTTTTAATTAGACTCCCATGCACTACACTGGTTTGGGGCCTAAAAACTGGGGCATCATACTTAAGTTCAGGAATTAAATCTCCTACATTCTGATTAAGCAACCCTGTAAAGCTACTTTAGATGCTTGGGATTCGTCGTGATCCACCATACACTGTCAATTTTTTTCATATGCTCTCTGTACACTAACTTGAGGCTCAATATTTCTCTACAGCCTCAATTCTCTCACTAATTATTTTCAAATGTCCATCTACATGCTTCAGCTGGTCATCTGCATTCTTCAACTGGTCGTCTACATGCTGTCTGCATTCCGTAACATTACTGCTTACCTCACACTTCTGCTGCTGTAGATCAGCATATACTTCCTTTTTCAACTGTTGGTGTCCTTCTTTCATTTCCCCCATGAAAGCATTTAGTTGTCCTTGCATCCTCAGTTTAAATCCATCTGTTGCTCTCGTAATGCCTTTGGAAGCTGTGCTCTCTGTGCTTGCAATTGTTCTTTTATTTCTTCAGTTTGTGCCTGTAATTGTCCTTTGAATTATTTCTGTCCTTCATTCTGTGCCTGTAGTTGTACATTTTGTGCTTTTAATTGCTCTTTAAGTTCTTTCTTTGAAGCTTGTAGTAGCTTCATCATTGCAGCCAGGGACACCTCCTCCTCCTCTTGCCTAGCTTGATTCCTTGTCTGCACACCCTTTGATACATGTCGGAGATTAGATTCACTGCAATACTTTATAAAAATCCACATTCTTGACACCACTGTTACATTCCCATCCCACACTGCCACAGGCTCCAACAGCAGTAGTACAGTATAGGAAGGATGTTGCCCAGTGAGTTGTTCTTCCTATGGGCAGCCTATTGGTGTACAGTACACAGGATCAGCTCAGGCATCGTAAATAAACACTGGATTCTCAAGTTCACTGTCTTTATTTTCCAAATGATTACACTTAATGATTTCCAACTTCACTTCACTATTTTCACAAATACCGAGGATATACAATTTTGTTAACTGCAATTACACATCGCTGTTTGCCGACAACACTTCACTATTTTCACAAGTACCTAAATATACAAACTGCACTGCACTGACACTGAACTACACTCAGACTAAAAATTGAAAACCGACTGAAACTGTTCTAGTCTCTTCCCCATCCTTATATAAGCTTCTTATATTCTAGAGTGTTCTATCTCCCCAGTTCTCGTGTATTCCAGAAAGAACGACGATTACAAGTTACCAACTCTGAGACATCCGAAACATGCCTGAGTTTTCTTACACTGCATGGCACTGTAAATTATTTAGCATACGAACTTAAATTAAATTACATAATTTAACAGTCACATAAATGAAACATCATAGAGAAAAAGAGTGAAAAATTAATGTACTTCTTACAAAATAACTATGCTCACAAACAGCAGGCTAACTGGCAACTCTGACTCGTACCCGCACTATGATAAACATCGGGAATTCTCCAGAACAATCTAGCTAGCAATCTAGCCTCTCAACATAATGTTTCATAGAAGGAAAGCCCACCGAGTCCAACTGCCCCATATCAGGTGCTGATAAACATTATTTTTATTTTTCCAATTATATCTCTTCTGTGTTTTTCTATGTTAAAATCAGTTTTCACATATGAAGTCGCATTGTTAGTGTTTCATTACCCATAGAGTAAAGCTTTTTAAGTACCCTGAAAGTTGCACTACAAACCTTAGTACAACGAAAAATAGCCAAAATTCAGTTAAACAGCCCCATCTTACGGTACTGGCATGTACTGTTGGGAGAAAAGACGACGGGAGTTGGGATCTGTGGGATGGTATTAGGGTTGGCGTGAGTGCTGCATGTGCAAGGAGAAGTTAAGGATGTAAAGAAATTGGGGAAGAAAGGTATGGGAGAGATGTACTGCGTAAAGGAGAGAGAGAGAGAGAGAGAGAGAGAGAGAGAGAGAGAGAGAGAGAGAGAGAAATAAACCAAACGAGAGAAACTAAGCAGATAATCGTCTGTGGGGAAAAATATTCGTGGACGAGCAATGAACACAATTTTTGAAAACGGCTGAGTAAAATTGGGAAATGAAGGCCGAAATTAGGTAAAGCGTACATGTGTTATGAATGACCTCTGCCGATATAATGGTTGTTGGGACTGGGAAAGGAGTGCAAAGGGGCAAAGGGGTGAAATGGTGAAGAGAAGTAGGAAGTGAAGAGAATATGGGGAGGGATGGTAAAAGAGGACAGAAGGAAACAGAAAAAAAGGAACAGTAGAGGGGTGGAAGTAAGGTAAGGAGAGGAATACATGGAGGAACGGGACAGAAAAATATGGAGGAGAGGGAAGAATGACAGGAGGTAGAGGGGGGGAGGGCTCTTGGAGGGGGGAGGAGAGGGACACTGGGGGATGAGGGGAAAGGGAAACAGAAATAGCAAATTTTTTATTGGCAATTTTTATTCATGGTTCCTTAAAAATACAACCGTACTTAAAAAAGTAATTACGGAAGCTGCAACCCATTAAGTTGATACATTTTTATGAACCTGAAGCAAGCAAACGAATGGCTCTACAAGACACATTTGTTTAACAGTATTTTACATGGTAAGTGTTGGAAAGAAGTCAAATAGAATATTATCGGTAAGAGTCTCAAGGTACTTAAATGGTAAAAAAAGGACAAATCGATTGGTATGCAACATAAATTATATTGCGTAAATTAAACCGTGCATTATGGTGGATAGTTTTCCATACCATTAGTTCATTTATACCTCACGATAACTGTGAATAGTAATAAAAACATATACCCATTTAATATGTGACTGAATATATATCTACATTAGGAGTTATATAAGTTACACATATACCGTTACACATACATCCACAAATATATACATACTGTACATACATATATACACATACATACATATATATATACACACACGTACACATGTATTACACATAAACAAACATTAAAAACAAAAATACTTTAATAAACAGTAGGCTACACAGCTGAACTACATACGCACTTTCCTGTCCGCACATATTGTACGTATTTAGTATTTTTCCAGTAACTTTTTCTGTATGTTTAAACGATATAAACGACGTACTATGTCTCACTGCTCTTTCTAGAAAATTCCATTTCTTAAATCCTCAAAATATGATATTTTGTAGTGCATATGATGTTCTGTATTGAGGAATCCTAAGAATTATTTGCACGTTTCTAGTTGCAATGTATGATTCATTAACTGAAAGCCTGGTTCATTGGATGTTAATTGTTCAAATATTTGTAGGCAGACAGACATGTTTAGAGTTCGATAACATCATAAGTATGCAACATATCAAACTGGCTGAAAATGGGAGTAGTGTGTTGTTGGAATAGCTATTGATCGTTATGCATAATAGTTACTTTGGGGTTCCTACCGGAGGGTTTAGATAAATCTTGTGAACTCCACCCTAAATTGCCCAACATTACAATAGGCGAGGATTAACTAATGATTGATAAATCTGCTCGAGAGTTGATTCGTTCATGCTACTGGGCTCTTTATATATAATATCAATTGTCTTAGTTATCTGCTGTTTCCAGAGAAGCCGATCATCTATAATGATTTCCAAGAATTTAGCTTCATTGAAGGTTTTCCATCCGAATACTAATATTTCCTGACTGAACATAAGGTGAGTGTGATAAACGATGATGATTTTTACCCTCCACCTGACAAAATCAGAAGAGAGTTGTTAGCACTGGTGTCCTTCCGTAAAGTTGGGCGGCAGGGCGACTGAGCGGCTGGAGGGCATAGAGATTTCGTTTCCAGAGCAAATTTCAGAAAGTATTAACTAAAGACTAATGAAATTTCACATAATTATGCGTCTTATAGTGAACCGGTGCCTTTTGATGGTTCGGATGCTGTGTCTTGAGTATTTATTATTATTATTATTATTGTTATTATTATTATTATTATTATTATTATTATTATGAAAAAGTAAAAAGGCACAGAAATTTCGTGTCTGAAGCAAAACTCAGAAAGTATTAAGAGTCACGAAATTTTCAAATATTAATGTATCTTACAATGAATTGGTGCCTTTTGATAAGTAGAATGCTGTGTCTTAAGTATTTTTTTTTTCGTAATACTATCATGAAAAAATAAAAAATAATAATTTTACTCAGAGGTTTCAATGCGCCCTGGACGATGAATCTGATGAGATCAGATTATATTTTCTATGGATAAACTACTGAAATTTTTGTTTTAATGTTTCTGTAGTATACAGAGGTGGAGGGGGGGGAGGTGAGGGCCGTTATGCGCTTCGTTAGGTGCACAGGGAGGTGGGGGGATATGTGCTTGGTCA
>NC_137054.1:34905322-34970322 GCF_032717465.1 Coenobita brevimanus
AGAGAGAGAGTAAAGAGAGAATGGAGAGGACATGGGAGGCAATGGAAGGGAAAGAAGCAAAAGAAACTGTAACTGAAGAGTAAAAACCCTGGAAAGACTGGATGTGTAGCAGATAAGCAGAATTACTGAATGATTGGTATACAACTCACGAGGCAACCAAAGGGTCTAGGTTGGAATTTATTTAACGTTTGGACAATGAGTGAAAGACAGCATGGTTTTCGCCACGAAAGGTCCACTGTTGATATACCCAATCTCATTACGCATATTATCCACCAGTCAATTTACCATCATAGAGAAACCCATGCAGTAGCCTTTGATATTCTTAAAGCTTTTGACAGAGCTGGCAATGTTCCCTTCTATATAAAATACGTTTCTACGGCGTACCAACTTTTGTCCCACTGATAACCTCCTCTTTCAGTAAAAGAAGGATACGAGTAATAGTAGGTGATGTACCCGTATATTGCAATTTCCACGCAATTAATGCTGGTGTGCCAGAAAAATCCGTCCTGCTCCCAACCCTGTTCCGCATTCATGGTAATGATCTCTTGTCTGTCACTCAGAATCCCATTCAGTCATGTGCTGACGACTCAGTGCCTCACAGTTCCTTTACACATAACCACGCATTCACAATGTTTGATATCTCTAACTCCCAATTCAGCAAAGATTTCTCCATAAATCAAGACTAAGCTAATATCACTGAGTATTGACAAAATAACACTGTCTTATTTAATGCTTGGAAAACTAAATACATATCAATTTCTGATTGACAAAAATCCCCCGATTCCTTCAATACCTTCAATGTAACAAATATTCCTATCTCTAAAAGTACTAGAATTCTCGGTGGTTCGCCAACAATACCCTCTCATGTCAGATCACGTGCTAAAACCGCCTCAAACAAACTTGGATTATTGCACAGAATTATTTACTTGTTCTGAGGAGCAGTTAGCTGTAATTTACAAGAGTGATGTGCTCTCTCAGTTTGAATACTGGTAGCCCTTGTGGAGTGGATGTGGAAAAGTTGCACTAAAACAGCTGGAAAAATTAAGAGCAACGCTAGAATATTTAAAGACCTTGCAAATACAGTCGAACTACTCCTCTTGCAAATAAGTCGGAATGTTGCCTCACTTGCATTATTTTGCAGATATTTTTATGGCAATTGCTCAGACGCAGTTGCATCCACTGTGCCATCTCTCCACGCCTTCCCTCATGCTACCCGGGCATCTGTTAGAATCCACTCCTTGACTGTCACGCTGCCATACTGTTGAATTTTTGCTTATCAGTATTTCTTTACTGCTTCTCTCTGGAACTGGCATTCACAGATTAGTTTTTTTTTTTTTTCAAAAAACTTCAAACTACAGCGGTTAAAGTCCAATTGTTAAAGATTTTTTATGAATGGAGGACACCTGTAATCTGGTGTACGGAAATTTTTGTTTTTATATTTTCCTTCTTCTGTTCGTCTTCTGTAAAGAGTTTATTTGATGGATGACCTTGCAGATCTTGATAATTATTGTGTTATAGGAGGATCGAGAGAAAAGCAGACTGCAGGAGTGCCAATTGGCAAGAAGAAAGAATGACAGAAGAGGCAGACAGTCAGACGGAAAGAACAATAGCCTTGTAGGAGGAGCAAAAGACAAAAGAAAAACTTTGTATCATAAAGCAGCGACTTTGTATTTGCTTGTAGAGGAGTATATTTTAGACTTGTGGTCGAGCGGCTTTTATATCTTGTAGTAGTTTCCCCACCAGATGTCATGTAGTGACGGGAGAGGTAAAGAATAGTATGGGACTATTTTTATTTGTCTTGGAAATATTAAACAGGTATAAGAGTGTAAGTCCTGGGTAGCTACCTCCCTGTCTCGCTATCTCTCTCTCTCTCTCTGTTCTAAGGCTAATCTCCGTCTCGACCTCTCTCTAGGGTCGCTTGTCTCCTTCTGTCTAGCCTGTTCGGTGGCTAATCTCCGTCTGAGCTCTCTTTCCTAAATTCTGGTATAGCAGGGGTGGACTAGATCTTTGTTCACGAGAGGACTGCTGACAGCTAACTGCATCATCTCCTTACTGGCCGCTGTCGTCAGCTTTCCTCAGTGTTAAGAGTGTGTAAGCATGCTTAGCACTGCTCGATTCTCGCAGACACAACACCTTCTCATCATTTGACTTCCTGCTTCATCTGTCTCTCTATCTATCTATTTATCTATCTATCTAGTATGATTTGCAATTATAATATGGAGACCTACCACAGAGAGAGAGAGAGAGAGAGAGAGAGAGAGAGAGAGAGAGAGAGGAAGCAGGTTAGAAGATAATATGACAGAAATAATGCAGAGAATGATTTAAGATACAAGGAGACTGGAAGTGAGTGTGATACCAATATAGTATTAAATGGTGCACAAAATAGGTTATAAGAGAGATAAAAAAGCCGAAAGAGAAAAAAAGCCGAAAGAGATGAACAAAAAATAAAGTGTATGAGTACTGCAAAAAATTAAGATATTTGAAGAGATAGACAGAGGAGAAAGGGAATGTCAGATACAGTAGCAAATCCAGACAAAGACAGGGATAGATAAGTAGAAGGATAGCTTTAAAGATGAAATGACTTAGAAAAAAAAAAAAAAAAAAAAGCAAATCGGTTTAAATGTAAGTGACAAATTGAGATATAAATAACGATACACTAACAGAGATACACAAGAGGAAATAATGGTAGACTAGGCGGATATACCTGAAGAGTCAATAAGAGAGCACAAAATTACTAATGAAAGCATGAATGGAGGGATTAACCCTCTTCAGGAACACCTACAGTTCTCGCTTACAACCTAAGGTACACCTGGGTCTGTCAGACACTATCCTTTAAAAAATGTTGTAGTGTCACACACGTTGTGTATAATGAATTCCTAAATATCCTACAATGTATTAGGTCTTATCAGTTACAAAACCATATGAATAAGTTTTAACTCATTGAACTCCACATATTAAAAAAAGAAATATGAAAAAAAAAACTAAAAGTTTCTTTCAGTCACCATGCACGAAAACAGAGAACACTATGAGCCTAGTATTTGTGTCAGATCTTGAGAATGGAGGACCTTCATTAAGGGCATAGTTGATAGCACACAATATAAACTCACCTTGCAAATTCATAGTGAAAAATTCTCCCCCCTCCTGAAGTACACCTTGGTCTTACAGACCCGACATGCAATTCTGAGTGATATACAGTATTGCAAAAACTCAGAGACACAAAAGTAACCCCCCTACACCCTGCATGGGCACAAAAAGTTGGGAAGCTACTGAGAAGGACAGGGATCCCAGGCATCTATAAGTTACTGAACTATATCATCGGAAAAATTGCCCGGGTCTGTCAGACCCAGGTGTATCTGAGGAGGGTTAATAAAGGGCCAGTAAGAGAGACCAATGTATTATAGGTCAGACAAACAAGGTACAACTAGAAGACCAGACGAACAAAGGTAATACCAAGGAGAAACAAAATGGTTAACACAGTCACAAAGAAAGATCATTTTAAAATCTTAAGCACATTTTTTTTTTTTTTCACCACTATGCAACTATTACTGTTTTCACCACAAAAGAAACCATGAGGTAAAAAGGTAAATGAACGCCGAATGTATTCATCCAGTTCGAAAAGAATGTCCTTAGTTGAATAATAATCTCGGGTTAACAAATCTGATTTATAAATACATTTTCTGGTGAAAATTGTAAATAGAATTTTTTGCAAGCAAGGAAGCCATTGGAGACATAAGTCTATCAATCTATCTATTGCCAGACGCCTTAATCCCTTATACGGAGTGGCCATAAACAAATCGCCTCCACGTCATCCTGCCCCCGCCATTTCACTGCCCTGCTCCCAATTCACACACCCCTCTCTCATATACCTCTCCACTCCATCCCTCCATCTCATCCTCTGTCTTCCCTTCCCTCTCCCCCCCTCAACCCCACTCACGTACACTTTCCTCGTCAGTCTCTCACTCTCCATCCTCTCCACATAGCCAAACCACCAAAATGTGTTTCTCCTAACGCTTCCTATCACATCCATATCCACACCAAAACGCTCCTTCACATCCTCATTTGTCAGTCTGTCTCTCCATGTGACTCCACAGGCTCCTTTCAAATAACTCAATTCCATTGCTCTCACTATTAACTTGTGTCCCTCCAACAACGTCCAAGCTTCACTTCCATACGTTAGAGTTGCAATCACAAAACTGTCATGTAGTAACTTTTTCACTTCCATGCTCACTTCCCTGTTTCTTATCACTGCCTTCAAGGAACCAACAACGTTTCTTCCCTGTTGTACCCTTTCAAGCACTTCACCCTCCAAACTTTCATCCTTACTCATCACACTGCCCAAGTACTTAAACGTACTCACATTTTCCATTTCCTCATCATCCAAGGTCACTGTACATGCACTGACTTTACCCCTTTCGAAGACCATAACTTTACTCTTCCCTACATTCACCTTTAGATTCCGTTTCTTACGCACATTCCAAAACCCATCCATCAAGCCTTGCAGCTCCCCTTTGTCTTCACTTAACAACACAGTATCATCTGCAAACAACAGTACGGGGAGATTCCAAACACTGCCCTCTCTCATTAGGGCCACTCCAACATCCACTGTCCTACCTTGCATCTCTTTTATAACCCCATCCACATACAGAGTAAACAACCATGGAGGCATGACATGCCTGTTTCAACCCGACCTTCAAATAGAAAAACTCACTCAGTTCACTCTCCACATGCACTGCAGCCTTAGCACCCTCATACAAACTCTTCACAGCATTCAACAACTTTCCATCTACTCCAAATATTCTTAGTACTTTCCACCGTTCTTATTTATCCACTATGTCTTATGCTTTTGTGACGGATTAAAAACAGCCAAAACAAACAATACTAAAATGCAAGGAAATAGTGAAAAATGATTATGGCAAAGTACAAGCGAGAGAGAGAGAGAGACAGACAGACAGACAGACAGACAGACATATACAGTCATGCATACAAACTGGCTAACAGACCAAAACACACACACACACACACACACACACACACACACACACACACACACACACACACACAGGCAGATATAGGACAGAAATTGCGAGCAAACAGAGGTAACATGATGGAAAACAGGGGAGGAAGCAAAGAGAGGCAGAATAACAAGACAGTAGGCGACGATGGCCAGCTCTAAGCAGACCAAGCTTTGGTCCACCCGATATACAAATTGTAGGTGGCGCTGTCAGCAACTGGAAATGAGTTTCGACACTAAAAGTCACTTCTATATGGAGTTGTTTCAGTGCAACTTTCTGCCTCAAAATCATGACCTGGCTTAATATTCTTCGGAGTTTTAGCATGTGATGCAAGCAAGGTCATAATTACAGAGTTTTTCATATATTCTACACTCGATGACTCTTGACCCCTGATCTGACAGATAAAGATCATGCATGTACGATGCACACTTTTGGTACTCAATAACATCTACAGTAATCACAGTACTATCCGGACGCCCACTTTCTGGACTTCCCACTTACTGGACATTGTGGGCCTGGACTTTCAGAACTCAAAAAGAGCCAAAAAAAAGATAACTATCCCCCCCCAAATCCAAATTTTTCCCCATCCGTAATTTGAAATTGCCGGACGGCGCCGAACAGCTGTTTACGCCACGGCCCCTTCACCCCTTCCTTCCTCCCCCTCTTTCCGTCATCGCCCCTCCCCCATCCCCAGTCAGGGTTGCCATTTGGTATTTTTTCAGTACCAAATGTGGGCGAATTTTTGGTACTGAAAAGTTCGTTTGGTAATGAATCAGCATGATCCATTACCAAACAAATTTTTTACATGTATAAAGATGTAGAGAATGGGGATGTTGGACTGTCTGCTTTGTTTGATTAATCTGCTAGCATACATAGCGCATAAATAAACATGCTGCTGATTATAAGGAGAGTGATTATTTCCATTCCTATTTTTCCCATCTTTCCTGTCACTTCTTATTGCTTTTCTTTCCTTTACAGGTGGCTTTACATTGAGTGACAAGCCAAATGATTTCCTGTAAGCCAAGAAACCATTTACAACGCTGGGTGGTAACCATATAACCAAACCATACGTGCTCCCTACGTGTCAACAAGAGGGTTGGTGGAGGGTTAGTGTCCCTCCCTGTAAAACATATAACTTAAAGTCAAATGGCCACCCCTTACGGGATTATGGCGTCTGGCAATAGATAGATAGATAGACATATAATTAGTGAAGAATAAATGCATCCTTTAAGAATGTGGTAATGAAAAGTTAAATTTGGCAATTAAGATTGAGGAGTCTGGTAATGTGGATGAGCTCAGATCTGGCAACCCTGCCCTCAGTTACTGCCTAAACACTGTCGAGGGTGGATGTTCATCACAATTGATGCCCCACGTGCTAGTTTTTGTGAATAAACAGTGAATAAACTGCAATACCTCGCCACTAGATTACATGGGAATTTACAGTGTTGTGCACTGTTAAGAAATTAGAATTTAGAGTGCAAAGGATTAAATGTGGAGTGCAAAGTGGCGGTTGAAACCCGCGGTTGAAAGTGGCATAGTGCAATTAGGAACAGAATGTGCAGTGTTAATGTTAAACAATATTAACTCACAGTACAAAGAATTAAGTGTAGCACAACACTGGGTTACTGTATGTGCTTCAAGAGCATTTTCACCACTACCAAAGCCTACGAGGAGGCGGCCACAGATGTGCTGTAAGTACCCTGTACATTTAGATATTTTCCATAACCACTTCTAATTCCTCATTCCCTGGTTTCTTTTCATTTATTTCGTGCTTTATGACATTATTGGTGTGAATAGGGTTTTAAATAGGTTTAAATAGGTACTCTGCAAATCTGGTAGGGAGTTATTTAGGTGGCTGTCAAAGTTAGGTTGGGTTAGGGTCCATAAATACCAGTCCAGGAGCCAGGGGCCCACTTTCTGGAAGGGACCACTTTCCAGACATGCCTTTGGCTCTATTACATCGGATAGTGGAGGGATTACTGTATAAGCATGCAAAGACTCATTTTATTCCATCCACCCACTGTAGAGATAGGGAACTTGTGACAGAATGGTCCACCAGAGGTCTAACTTCTAAGTGAGGCTGCCAGCAACTGGAAGTGAGTTTCGATACTCTTTTTTCTTTTTTTTTGTAGGTACTCCAGTCTGGCATAAATCTTTAATTTCCAAACTGCCCTCCTACGGTTTCTATCCTTCTATCTGTGCCTTCATCGCTAGCTTCCTTTCTGGTCATTCTATAGCCACTGTTGTAGACGGCCATCATTCTTCTCCTAGATCTATCAACAGTGGTGTTCCTCAGGGCTCTGTCCTATCACCAACTCTCTTCCTTGTATTCATCAATGACCTTCTAAGCTGTACATCTACTGTAACCCTATCCACTCATACGCTGATGACTCCACCCTTCACCTTTCCATTTGGTTCCCGCAACGCCCATCTCAGCAGTTACTTCAACAAACAAGGGATGAGGCAATGGCACACCTAATGTCTGACTTGGCTCGTATCTCTGACTGGGGTAAAAATAATATTGTTGTTTTTAATACATCTAAGACTCAGTTCTTACACCTATCAACCCAAAAAATCTTCCACAGGTATACCCACTAATGTTTAATAATATTCAGCTTAATCTTGCATCATCCTTGAACACACTTGGGGTTTCATTTACTCGGGACTTATCTTGGAAAGATCACGTTACATATCTTGTAAAATCTGCTTCCAAGAGATTGGGTGTGCTAAGCTGACACCGTTCTTTCTTTACTCCTGCACAATTGTTGACTCTATACTGGGGTTTTATCCGCCCATGTGTGGAGTACAACTCTCATGTGTGGGAAGGCTCCCCACATACGGCTCTTCTCAACAGGGTGGAGTCAAAGGCTTTTCGTCTCATTAACTCTCCTCCTCTTATTGACTCCCTTCAACCTCTGTCTCTTCACCACACTGTTGCGTCTTTATCTCTTTTCTATCGCTACTTTAATGGTCACTGCTCCTCTGAACTGTCTGCATGCATTCCTCCACCCCTACGACAGGCGCGTAGCACCCGTCTAGCAGCAAACTCTCATCCCTTTTCTGTCCAACTCTCTAATGCAAGAGTTAACCGTTACTCCCAGTCCTTCATTTATGCAACAGGTCAACTCTGGAACTGTCTCCCTCTGTCTGTATTTCCTGCTGCCTATGATCTCCAGTCTTTCAAACGCAGTGTGATTAGGATTCTCGAAATTATCGGATCTTGAATTTGGCTCTCTATTGTATTTTGTTTTTCTCTTGGAGGGAACTGTTATTGTGGGTTCATGGCCTTTGGTTCCTTCTTCCTCATATTAAAAAAAAAGGAATCATGGCCCTGGATTAACCCTTGGTGTCCGGCGTTTATTTCCGCCAACTTTTCCCCCAGCCAGTGATTTCTGGAATATCACCTTTTTTTAAACCATATTATTTCAGCTAGTACTTAACCAAAATAAAATAAAAAACTAAGTGCAGTATTACTCACCAATCCTCTGACTTCAAGCTGATGCCATCAGATTGTCCAGGTGGTGTGTAGGGTCAGAGAGAGCCTTTAGAAGTGGAGGAACTTTTGATGTTTTTTGTGACCGTGTCCATATGCATGGCTGAAGTACGGTGGGACAAGTAAGGCTTATACTAGCCCTCAACATAAGAAAATAATTACTTTCAGAATACTGCCATCAACTGCAAACACCATTTCTGTGCAGGCTTTAAGAAGTGTGGTGTGAGTGTGTGTGAGTGTGAGCAGGTGAGTGTTGTCACTATGCCAATGACCTTTAGGGAGGCTGGTTGCATAGGTCTATCCATGATGCAATTACACAACTGGAGCGTGACTGGGATGTGTGCAGGAGGACTGCCAGTGTTTACCTGTGGTGGTGATTATCTGCGCATTACTCAAACTGTGCCACAAAACGCTAGACCATGTATACATGCCTTCCAGATGTCTCCGGGCAGTCATCAATGCATGACACCCAGATGCCATGGGTTAATATTATTCAGAGCCTTAGCATTTCGTGAGCATAATCATGATTTTAACCATTTTCACCTTTTTTTTTTTTATTATGACCTGTGACCCCTGACCTGGCCAATGTAGCACAAAGGTGTACAATAGAAAGTGTAGTATTAGTCAATGTCTATAAGCATGCAAACTTTCATTCAATTCCATTGAACTGCTGGAAAACTAGGAGGACTTTTTGAAAACCAGTTCTGGTTGCTAGGAATGCTGAGGTTAATCTTCCCAGAGTTCCCACTTGAAAACTAAAGGAGAGAGGGGGAAAAATGGATGGAACACTTCCAACAGAGAATAACCTCAAGATTATACCTAAAGAAGTCAGCACTTTCTACGCCAATTAGTAACGCTTCTACTGTACAGCTCAAAATGTGAAAAGCACGAAAAAGTGGGTTTTCGGCCATCGGAAGGGAATGAGTAGTTGCCTAGCAACCAAAATCTTGCAGACACAGCTAGGTCATAGGCTGGTAATTGTGTCCAGGAATAGTCGGAATCAGTTAATTCGAAGGGCAGAAGTGCCTGCCTCAACTAAACAAGAAAGAATTCATGATTACAAGAAATTAAGAAAACGTGACTAACAGGAAGGGTAAAGTGGAGTTCCCCGACAGGATGGCAAACTTACTGTTGAAAAAATTTGAATGCTAAGCTATTATAACAAATGAAAGAAAAAAGTGGGGAGGGGAGGAAACCAGACCGATAATTTAACTGATTCATGAAGAGGTTAAACAGCAGTAACTAAAAAAAAATAAGTAAAATAAATAATTTGCTTTTACGCCAGGTATCCCTGAAGGGCTAAGGCGTTGCCCTTGGGTAGAGGACTTTGGACTGGAGCACGTAGCATTTTATGACCGGATGCCCTTCCTGTTGTCTACCAATGACCCTTGGGTGGATTCGATCTTCCGACCCTTCGGTCAGAACGGAGCTCTCTAACCCACTGAGTCACGGCGCTCCATTCTGACCGAAGGGTCGGAGGATCGAATCCACCCAAGGGTCATTGGTAGACAACAGGAAGGGCATCCGGTCATAAAATGCTACATGCTCCAGTCCAAAGTCCTCTACCCAAGGGCAACGCCTTAGCCCTTCAGGGATACCTGGGCGTAAAAGCAAATTATTTATTTTACTTATTTTTTTTTTTACTGCTGTTTAACCTCTTCATGAATCAGTTAAATTATCGGTCTGGTTTCCTCCCCTCCCCACTTTTTTCTTTCATTTGTTATAATAGCTTAGCATTCAAATTTTTTCAACAGTAAGTTTGCCATCCTGTCGGGGAACTCCACTTTACCCTTCCTGTTAGTCACGTTTTCTTAATTTCTTGCAATCATGAATTCTTTCTTGTTTAGTTGAGGCAGGCACTTCTGCCCTTCGAATTAACTGATTCCGACTATTCCTGGACACAATTACCAGCCTATGACCTAGCTGTGTCCGCAAGATTTTGGTTGCTAGGCAACTACTCATTCCCTTCCGATGGCCGAAAACCCACTTTTTCGTGCTTTTCACATTTTGAGCTGTACAGTAGAAGCATTACTAATTGGCGTAGAAAGTGCTGACTTCTTTAGGTATAATCTTGAGGTTATTCTCTGTTGGAAGTGTTCCATCCATTTTTCCCCCTCTCTCCTTTAGTTTTCAAGAGGGAACTCTGGGAAGATTAACCTCAGCATTCCTAGCAACCAGAACTGGTTTTCAAAAAGTCCTCCTAGTTTTCCAGTAGTTCAATGGAATTGAATGAAAGTTTGCATACTTATAGACATTAATACCAAAATAGAGAAAAACATGATTTGAGAAACAAGCTAAGTTGATAAAGGAAAAAAATAGAGAATTAGTGAAAAGGAAAGATATTCTACATATAGATTTAAGAAGAGATAAAAAGGCAGTTAAATGGCAGAGAAATAAACAGATACATGAAGTGTTGGCAATTAGTTGAGCAAAAATAAGGAAATATATAGTAGCCAAATACGTAGAATTTGGAACACTTAAAGGTACTAATGAGAGAGCAAGTAAACAACCGAGCAAAGAAACCACACACACACACACACACACACACACACACACACACACACACACACACACACACACACACACACACTTACATACTGTACAGTACACACTAAGATATTTACTGGTATTAACTTCACTAATTGCATTGTATATGTATGTGTACATCAACATATAAATGTTCAAGACAATATTTATTACTGAATGAAATTGAAAGGGTTTTCATATCATTAACCCTCCTCCTCTTACTGGCTCCCTTCAACCTCTGTCTCCTTGATGCATTGCTATATCTTTATCTCACTTCCATTGTTAATTCAAGGGTCACTGCCCCTCTGAAATGCCTGCTTGCATCCCTCCACCACCTCGGTGAGTGCGTACCATCCATTTGGCAGCAAACTCACGTCCAAGTCACTAATGCAAGAGTTAACCGTTAAACAGAGTCATGAATTTATGTAACAGATCAACTCTGGAACTGTCTTCCTTTATCTGCGTTTCCTACTGCCTGTGAAATCCGGTCTTGTGCATGCAATGTGTCTAGGCATCTCGAAATGAAGGGATCTTGAATTTTGCTGTTTTTTTTTTTTTTTTCTTTGTAGGAAACAATCTTGCCAGCTTCTAGCCTTTGGTTCCATCTTCCTTGCATAAATGCACACACACACACAAACACACATATCCAAGGACTGAGTGCTTTGCAGAGAGCCTGGCATATCCATAAATATATTAAACCCATATGAAACTACACTACGTGCTGCACAGTGAATATTATATGCATACAAAAGCTTCAATGGCTTGAATTGCGCATACTTGTTTTGAGGTACTTTTGGCTCGAGACTAGGGTTCGAACCCAAAACGTGGCGGACATTTAAGGTGCTTGCTTGTAGTATTCCCTTTCATGTATTAGTATGTTTGCACCTGTCAATTTTACTGCTGACATAGGCAGACTACCACTCACAAACACAGCCATTACAACACTTCAGCGGTCACATATATCACTCTTCCTACTGACACCCCTTTTCTATTTGTACTTAGCTAGGATGGGGAAGGGCTATTCCTGGTTATCATTGTAGCTCTACAGAGAAGGTCCACTCTTGTGGTGGACCTCGTGTGGAGTCTGATAGAGATGCTATTTATTTCAGTTCATATGAGGCCCACCGCAGTATTGGACCTTCTCCGTGGAGGGAGAGGCCGTCTGTCATTTCAGTAGAATTGAAGGTAGCCGAGTAAATCGAAAAAAAAAAAAAAACGTCATCAGAGTGAATGGGTTATCAATTGTATATCTGATCATATGTCATTATTCTCCCTAACACTGCTAGGCTTCTATCACCTCCTCCTTTATAGTATAATTTCACGAGAATTTTTTCCTGTAACGCTTGGCTATTCTTGCCATCCTACCATCCCTTCCTCTTGGGTATTACCAGATGGACTGTCTAGATAAGCTTAGAGTAAGCTTCATATATATATATATATATATATATATATATATATATATATATATATATATATATATAAAGAGAATAAATGAAGTTATGATTTTATGCTAAAACTCGATTTTTATTTAATTTTTCTTGACCTTGCTTTATCCCCCCTCCCCAGTTTTTTTTTTTTTTTACTTTGTTTCCTGTAATACAGTTATTTGTTATTTTGATAAATGTCTGCAACCAGCATGCCAATTAAGGATTTTCGTCTGATTATTTAACGTCATTGTGACTGACTTTCTCTCTCTCTCTCTCTCTCTCTCTCTCTCTCTCTCTCTCTCTCTCTCATTATTAGCTCATAATTTTTCTTCTCGCCTTACCATTTATCTGTCTATCTGAATATTAATCTAACTGACGGATTTAGGATGAGAATGAACATCATATGTTATGAATGTTGTTACCTTCACACTCAGATCGTCACCTGTCTTTTTAGAATCCTGCCTTACACCACCCGCACATCCTCAACTAAAATTCCAACAACACCTGACCCATCCATCTCTGAAGGGACACATGTCTGATCCTAGGTTGAGGTAGGGAGCTCTTATTGTACCGTATGGTTTTTAAAAGTTCCAACAAACTTGCAGCGTCGGCCTTGGTCATCTAATGGTGGCTATCGACGCTGCTCGATCTCTCGCAGCCTCCTTGTTCAGTCCCGTATTCCTGAGGTCTCACTTTATTACTGGGTTTGCCAACATATGACCCACGAGCCTGACCCGACCCGTAAACCTAATCAGACCGGTCTGCCAGTATGCTCCACACATTCACAAAAAATATGCCCGCTTTTCACTTACTCAGTAAATGAAAACGAGATAAGTCTTGCTGGCTATTAAATACTATGGCAAACACTAGTTAGAGATAGTTTGGTCGAAAAAATAATTCGCAATTGAATGGAATACTCCAGCTCTTCTTCTCGAGCCTGCAGCCTAGTACTGGGAAATTTTTGCTTGAGAAACAGCATCAAATATCCTATCATATATCCAATACTGCTGTTATTATTATTATTAATATTATTATTATTAATATTATTATTATTAATATTATTATTATTATTGTTATAATAATAATAATAATAATAATAATAATTATTATTATTAGTATTATTACTATTATCATCATCATCATCATCATCATCGTCATTATCATCATCATCATCATCCGGACCTCCTTTCCCACCCTAGGGCAGGGTGAGGAGTAGCAATGTTCAGACAGCCCAAATTTGCCCAGTCCTATGGGACACGCTTCCATTCACTCATCATTCAAGCCCCCGGTATCCTGACTCTATTGGATATGCCAAAAACATTCACCACGTTCTGTAGCTAAGTCTACTAATACCAAGTTGGTTCACTTTCTGTCAGCGCACAGGGAGGTGTGGCTTGTGTGACGTCAGCTGGCTTAAGTAATGGAAAATGTATAAAAGGGCAGACTCAAATTAAACATTTATGATAAGTGAAAATGAAGAAGGGGAAGAAGTGCAGACTCGTTTAACCCTGTAATATAGCAGTAGGTTCCCTTACACCCTTACACCTTCCCTCACACATTTCAATCCCTTCCCTCACTTCTCCGGACTGAAAATGTGTCATGGTCTGATGAGTGGAGCAAGCATACACTCACCGTCATGGTCAGGAGTCAACTGAACAATGGGGTTTCGTGCCAGAGCCAGTCAACGTCACTACAATGCTCCGCCCCCTGCGCGAGCTTGGAACTGTTTTAGAAAGAAGTGATCCGACTTGGTATTAGTATACTTAGTTCTGTGGCTTCACATAAACGTATCTGATTGAGTGAATCTGGACACTGCCACGTTAAAAGGGGTGCCAAATCCCTGGTCATGCACTTCTCACAACATTCATCCAGCCAGCTCGATCTCTTGTCAGTTCCCTAGCCTCACTGACTTCCAAACCTTTCTTCCTCACACACTCATCTACCATAGCTCTCCACCTTCTCCTTTGTCTACCTCGCCTCACTCCTTCAAATTCGCTCAGATGTACCTTTTTTACCACTCTATTGTTATCCATTCTCTCTATGTGACCATACCATTTCAGTACAGTCTCTTCGCTTCTGATGTCCACCAACTTCCTCACTTCACATATTTCACGAATCACATTATTTCGTATCCTGTCCACCCTCTATACTCCACATACATTCCTCAGCAGTCCCATCTCCACTGCTCTTACTCTTGACTTTTCATTTTCATGCCACATCATTGTCTCACATCCATACGTTAGAGTTGGCACTAACACTGCTTCATGTAAGCCTTGTGCAGCTGCAACATTCAAGCCTCTGTTTCTTATCAAGGCCTTCATTGCACCAGCTACTATCCTTCCTTGTGTCAATCTACTTTCAACTTCTTTTGCACATTTTCCTATCTTTTCTATAACTATACCCAGGTATTTGAACTCTCACCAATTCCAGTCTCTCTCCATTCAACGTTACATCGCAAATGGAGTCACCTTCTCTCTCAGTAACCATCTCTTAACTCTTTTCTACATTTACTCTCAAGGCACGACGCTCACAGACATCAGCAAAACTCTGCACTAGCCTTCCAAGTTCTTGTCTTGCAAGCATTACTGCATGATCATCAGCAGACAACAATTTTGAGATATTCCATCCATCACCATTCATTACCAACGCCATCCCTCTCTCCACTACTCGTGTGTTTACTTCTCTCATCACCTCATCCATATACATATTGAACAACCATGGGGACATCACACAACCTTGTCACACGCTCACACCGATCGTGAACCATTCACTTAGATGTCCATTAACCCTTACACATGCTTCAATACCATCATAAAAATTCTTGACGGCACCTAGCAGCTTTCCATCTACACCGTACATGCGCAAAACTTTCCACAATCCTTTTCTGTCCACTTTGTCATATGCTTTTTCCAGATGCATAAATGCCATAAACACCTTATAGTCTTTCTAACAATCCTTCTTTGCTATCTGTCTCACTGCAAATATTTGATCCACACATCCTTTGCCACTCCTAAAGCCACCCTGTTTATCACTCACTAGGACTTCTGATATATGCCTTACTTTCTCTATAATTCTTCCAGATACCTTCCTCACCACACGCAATAAACTTATGCCACGATAATTCTTGCAGTCACTTTGCTTACCTTCATTTTTGTACAGGGGTATAATCACAGCCTTTTTCCACACTGCAGGCACAGTTTCTCTCATCCATGCCTTCTTACATATCTCCAAGAAGCACTTCATTCCACTCTTTCCACTACACTTAAACATCTCTGCATACACCTCATCAACCCCAGCTGCTTTCCCATTTTTCAGCAGCTTCACAGCACTCTTCACCTGTGCGAATGTCACGTCTCCTAGCACTGCATTCCTTCTCTGCACCCCCCCCAAATAAATCATGTTTACAGCCGCTTTGTTCTCTCTATTCCCATTCATCAGGCTTTCAAAATATTCTTTCCATCTGGTTCTTACTTCATCCCCGTGGGTTAATAATCTATCACCTACATCCTTCAAACCATCACATTTCTTTCTGCTTTCACTTCTACATGTCCGCACCTCTTTCCAGAATAACTTCCTATTATTATTATTATTATTATTATTATAAGAGGGGATGTGTATTTAACAAGTTCAAGACATCTGGCCTGCCAACTGAGTAACAGAGCAGTTCCGACCTCCAGTCCATCAAAGGTTCTCGACCACTACTCTGTTACATAATCTCCGGTATTTTTTGGTCTGCCTTTCGCAACCCTCCCCCGGAGATAACACTTATCACATTTCACACCCAGTTGTCATCCTATATCCTCTCCGAATGCCCGAATCATCTCACTCTGCCTCTCCTCATCACAAATACCAATACACTCCAGTGCCATCTTTCCACTTAACTCATCATTTGTAAACCTTGCATCTCCAGGTCTCGCATTCAAGGAGATACTACACATCTGTCTCATTACTATTATTTCTGCACATTATAGTCTACGAATATTCTCTTCCTTTACTGTCCAGGTCACACTGCTGCACAGCATTTTACTTCTGACACATGCCACATACAGTACAAAGATTCCATAGCGCAGAGGGAGAGCCCTCTCAGCGTTAGGAGAGGCAACAGCTCCCTGAACTTCTTCCAATCACCCCTCTTTCTAACCATAGAGTGAGCCCCACCTCCAGCACAAAACATGTCCCCCAGACGACAAAACTTTTCCACAAACTGAAGAGACTAACCAGCAAGATCGATCTTTCTATGCCCGACAATCCCCATATACTCTTCCCGGCACACTGCACTCACGAAATCTGCATTATCTCATAGTCCACTTCTAATTCGACTACATCTTTCATGCACCCACTTATCACAAACACTGCAAAATATGACCAAATAATTGTGTCCCATTCCATCTCTCCACGTCCTAAATCTTCCATCAGCCTCCCTTTCATCCTCGGCAATCAACACCAAGTAATAAGCATTCAGTATTTCCCATGGACCCCATTTATGAAGTTACCTGAAAGAGCTTAAAGCACCATGGCAAATATTATGGGACTCAAGACTGAACCCTGAAAAACTCATCATTCAGCTCTCCATTCATTCTCAGCTTGGTGTGAGCACCCACCTACATAGCCATAACCACTCTAACCAACAACTCCTCGATCACAAGCTTTCTCATATCCCACTTCTCCCCCTCGCTATGGACTTTGTCAAAAGCCTTTTTCAAATTTACCAAAACAAAGTACAGCTCACTTTTCTTTCCTAGATAATTTTCCTGAAGCTTGTGGCCAATGAATATGGCATCAGGGGCCCCTTTGCCTGGCATGAACCCAAACCTCATCTCATCAATATTCACACTTTCCCTAATAATACCTTCTTGGACACTCTCGGTTGCCTTCATTATCTTGTCCAATATTTTAATGCCTCCATGATTTCCTCTTTCCAGAGCATCGCCCTACCGCATTTACACACTTACAATCACTATCTTCAGCCAGTTATTATGGACAACACACTCATATATGATCGTATTCATCAAGTCAGTAAGTAAACTCGCTCTTAAGGCCTTCAGGATTTCAGCAGTCAACCCAGACACATCTGTCGTCTTTCCCATTTGCATCCTGTCTGCTGCCCCGCTCACAGTAGTTGCATCAATCAAAGGCCAAATACCAAACACTGGATCCGCTGACAAGCCTTTCATATTCCAGTCAAATTGATTATTATAATTTCGTTATAGCAAAATTCACTTCTATTCCAGAAGACCGACCCACGTCATTAACCCACCCCATTACTACTATCAAACCAGCCATGAATAACGCATTTCCAGCTTTCACTGAGAGTGAACAATGAAAGGAGAGTCAAAATGATGAAATTTGAAAGTGTGTGGCAGTTAACCCACGTTCCACACACATAGGTTAATGCTGAAATTCAGGAAACGGACCGTTGTCTTTGTGCCCTTAGCCGAACACTTAAACTGAATAATCTCCTTACAGTTCTTTCCCTAATTAATTTTCTCTCATTTCACCAAACTCTACCCTATCCAAAATGAAAGAAAATCATTCAGGAGCCGAATGCTAATCTCCCGCCAGACCTTTGGCAGCCATTTTGATGACTTTGACCTTGACCCCGACTGCCCATTTTCGAACTCGTCCAAGATTTTGGCCATATCTTGATACTCTGATAGCTTCACGTTGATAGCTCAAGCCGTTCATAAGATATTAATGGTAACAGATTCACACACATACACACACACACGCACACGCACACACCAACAGACACACAGACGCGGGCAAAAACATTATCACTCCGTCTTGCTAAAAGCAGACGATAATAAGTTTTCCTCATACCACCCAACAATTCCCACCTAACCTACCTATCCCAGCTTACAGCTCTTTCATCATTTCCCAACCCATCCCCACATTCCTACTCAACTCCCCATCTCCACATCTATGCGTCCCCAAATCCTCTTCCATCCTTACATCCACACCGATCCTCTTATCTCCATCCAGTCCCACCCATCCACACTTCCCCACCTCCCCATCAGTTCTTGTTTATATCCACTTAAGCACCCGTTCCTGCTTCCTAATTATTTCCTCTTCCCCCCCTTCCCGCCCACCCTGTCTTCCCCAACTACCTCCTTCCTCTCTCTATAAACTCCCCGGGAGAGGCATTCGGCAGACGATATTGCTTTAAAAGTCCCTTGGGGAGGCGGCCATTAGCATCTTTCTGTCAAGCTTCACCTCCTCCTCCCCCCCTCCTTTGCTTTCTTCATCTTGTGTCAAGTCCAACCCCCTCCTCCGTCTCTTCTTCTACTATTCTTCTCCTCCTCCTCCTCCTCCCAACACCATATGTATGAAATGAACCAGACACTCATTCACTAACCACACAGGTCCCTGGAATCCTGGCTGTTCCTCCCAAGCCTATTTTTAAAAATGTATATATCATAGTTGCCGCATGTGACAACATAATTTTTGTTTCTCGGTACGTTTCGCTTCGCCTGTGCACAAAGCTTAATGTTATGATTCCACTGATATTCCACAGATGACACTGTGCAACTACCTTTTTGAAGTTAACATTCTGTACTGTGAGTGGTGTGTCGTTGGAAGGAGGTTCATTACTGAATAAGGACAGAATTGCCTAGAGATTGTTTTATGAAAGCAACGCCTCATAGGATGAGATGTCATACAATAGACTAATAAACAGTTTTCGCCGTGAAGGGGTTTATCTGATCCTTTTTCTTCACCCACTCTTCCTAGTGTCCTTCAGTATATACCTTTTATGTTCCTCCCTGACTTACATCTTGACGCTCGTTCTGGAATGAAATGAAATTGTATGGTTGTAGTGTGGCTGAAATGAATAATAGCTCATCGTGGCGAAGGAAGTGGACAGAATACTAATGGCCAAATTCCCTCAAGTGGTAGTGTTGGACTACCATTAGAAAGAACGGGCAATAAATCCTAGGCTGAGGGAGGGAACAGTTGTCGACATAAATTTCGTTAAAACATAATTGAAGGTGAGAGTCAGCGAGGTGTTGGGTTGTGGCGGTGAAGGTTATAGAAAGAGATAACATAGGAACAAGATCAGACATAGAAATGAATATGAGAGGCAGCAACCTAAAGAAGAGAACTTACGAGATGTGGTGATGGTCAGACACTGAAATGAAAATGAAAGGTAGCCAGGTAACAAGCTGTAGCAATGGCCAGGTAGCCTACAGAAATGAAAATAAGAGACAACGAGGACACAAGATTTGGAGGTGGTCAGGCATGGAAATGAAGATGAGAAGGTGCGAGGTAACGAGGTCTGGTGGTGTAGGTGATAGGATGCGAGGTAAAGAGGTGTGGTGGTGAAAGTGAGAGGCTGCGAGGGAACGATATGTGGCGGTGAATATGAGAAGCTGCGAGGTAACGAGGTGTGGTGGTAAAGATGAGAGGCTGAGAGGTTACGAGGTGTGGCGGTGACCACGGTGTTTTTCAGTGGCCATCCGATTACAACAGCCAGACATCCACCACTCAACAGGTGTGTGCATTTCTTGCACTGTTCCAGCCGTGGCATGTGTTTTGAAGCATCCTAACATTGTCATATATATTATTGGATTCAGAGAAACAGCTGTAAAATGACGATAATCTCCACCAAGTTAATGTGAACTATAGTACAGTGGAGTTTTTACATTAAGAAGGAGAAACAATGAAACATAAGAACACTTTGGTAAAGAACTAATCATGGGGTGTAAATCAGGAACAAAAACTCTCCTATTATTCCACTCCTTCTAGTTCCACTTCCGACATATTCATCAACCTCTCTTATTCATCGTACTTTATAGAATCTGCCGTGCACATAGAACTATAGGATACCAAGCGTGTCTCATGGCAGGAGTAGTAGCCAGCAGAGGATAGAGAGATTCAGAAATGGTGAAACATTAAGTTAATTTTTGCCCATGACTGTACACCAGCAAGACACGAGTGTGAAGCTAAAAGGCAGCAGCAAAACCCCTTATCCACTAGAGGTTTCACCTTAGCTGAAAAGAAAATCGTCTGGCACTTGAAAGAATAATATATAAGACAAACACAACTATCGGTTTCCAGTTCTACATGTAAGGCTTGTGCTTAGTATGATTTATATGTTACTTTCAGTGGGCTACTGTCGTACTGCCTGCATATGGCATTACGTAGTGGGGCCCAGTGTAACAATTGGATGTTGTAGCTTAGGCGTCAGGGTTGGATATAACTTTGAGAACCTGACAACTACTGATCTTTAGTCCGAGAAGTAGCAAAAGCATTTTTTTTCTTGCAGTCAGGATAATCCTGAGTTTTAAAAAATGATCCAGATTTAAAACGTGAAAAATTTACGCCATTGTCTACCAAAACATCTTCTCCTCCCTCTCACACTCATTCTTCGTCCTCACGATCCCATATGTCTACCAAAGAGCCCTCTCTTCCCTCTCACATTCCCTTTTCATCCTCACAGTCCCATCTTCGTCATACAGCCTCTCGTCCTGTTAAGGGTTTTTCAATCCTCCATTCCTCCCCACACTAATCAATCCTCTCCTCTCCAGCACAGTCCCCAGTCCCCTTCTCTCCCACACAGTCATCAATTTTCTCCTTTCCTTCACAGTCAGCAATCTCCTCTTCTTTCCCAACAATCTCCTCGTCCTCCTCGCCAGTCCCCTTCTCCTCACCACCAATCCCCATTTTCCCAGCAGTCTCTTCTTCCTCTCCACCAATCCCTTCCTCCCAGCCAGCCCCTTTGTCCTCCTCAGCATCCCCTTCTTAACCCTCACTGTCCACCAGTTCCCTTCCCTTTGTCCTACTGCACTAAGCATCGGCTAGCCTGCTGGATCTATGGGTGGCTCCTCTGTGCGGACGTGACGGGAATTGTGATCACTTGCTTTACTTACTGACTGAACGTTTGCCTGACCTATGGATGGTCTTTCCGGTTACCTGACTGACTGACTGACTTATTTCCTAACTGATTGATTGACTGACTGACTGTCGTCTTGCCTACTAGACTGACTAAATGAAGGAATGACGATCTGTCTGACTGGTTTGATGACTGTAAAATCTAAAGGCAGAGTCCCACTGGCATCGGTCGCGGGATTTGTACTGAGTGTTGGAATATTTGGCCAAAAAGGGACGCCCATGCCGTGCATCTGTTTGGACGAACAACTGTCGCTGCTCGGGCATTGCAGCCAAATGTGAACAGCCATGGCCAATCTTTCCAAAATGTTTCTGATCTGATCCCCCCCCCCAAAAAAAAAAAAAAAAAAAAAAATCCAATGATTTAACGTGTGACATATTTTTTTAATGAAAAACCAAGGGAGCACAAAATGGTACCACAATCATCAGTGGTTTACTGGAGAGGCCGTGGCTCACACAGCCGAGCAAATGGATGACCAGCTATCCCACTGTCTGTCTACCAACCTACTTTTCTATCTGCTTGTCTACCTATCTATTCATTTGCCTGCCTGCCTGCCTGCATGCCTGCCTGATTGATTGAGGTAAGTGCTTAGTTGTGAGATTGATGGACGACCAGCCATCTCACTGTCTGTCTACCTTGAAGGCTTTTTATTCAACTGTCTGTCGGTCTGTTATTTTGTCTTTCACACTGATTGACTGACTAAGGGATTAAGACGGTCTGATTTCTGACTGAATGAGTAACTGCTTGACTGCTTCCATGCTCCCTTCTTCCCGCTTGTCTCTCCCTCCGTCAGCCTTTTTGTGAACCCTTTTCTTCTCAGATCTTTCTATCCTTCCTGTTTCGCTACATCATTCAGCCTTGTCTTTTTTTCTTCCTCTCCGTCATTCTCCTCTTTCCTCAGTTCTCTCATTTCTTTCTCACAGTTCCCTTCCTCACCCAGTTTTATCTTCCCTTCCTTCACTCTAACTTCTTTCTCCGTACATTCTTCCTGTTTCATTCTGTCCCACTTTCTGTCTGTCTGCTTCTTCACATACTTGTATTTCCTTCAACTTTCTCGTTTTTTTCTCCTTTCTTCCTTTCTCATTTTTTAGCATTTCTTTAGTTTTTTCTTCTCCTAGATTTGTTCCCATTCCTTCATCCTTTAGTTCTTTCCCTCTCTTTCTTCCCGTAATTCTTCCTTTACTGCTTTCATTTGTCAGTTATTTTTTCCTTCCCTCATTTCACTCTCTCTTTCCTTTCTTTCTAATCCTCAATATTTTCTCTCATCTTTCCTCCATGATTTTTCCCTTCATTCTCATTCAGTTGTTTTCCATTCTTCTCTTCCTGTTTCGTACTTTCTGTTTTGTTCTCTCTCCATTCATTTCTTTCACACTTTCATTAGACTATCATTTCTCTCTTTCCTCCTCCCTCAGTTCTTTTATTTCACCTCTCCCCCCCTCTTCTTCCATCCCTTCTCATTAAGTATTCTCCATCCTTTGTCACCCCATCTTCGATTCCTTTCTCACTACTTTCCTCCCTCAACTTTTTAATTCCATTCCTCTTTTCCCGCTATCTTTTTTGCGTCTGTGCAGTTATTTCTCTCTCCTTTGCATATATTCACACTTCATTTCTTTCCTTTCATTGTGCTAATATTTAATAACTTTTACGTACACATTTTTTCCTCATTTTTCACTTGTTCATCTCACCTGTCTCCTCATTTACCTGCTTTACTTGCCTCCTCTTTAAACAGCCTCACCTTCCTCTCCTTCTCCCTGCTTCACCTACCGCTCCTTCCCGCTACTTCACCTGGCTCCCTCTGCTCTTGCCTCAACCGCCTTCCCCTTTTCCTCGCCTCACCTTCCTTGCCCTTTCCTACGTCTAACCAACCTTCTCTTCTATCTGCCTCTCCATCCTCCTTCTCTTCCTCCCTAACTCCCTCCCTTCTTCTCCTTGCCTTCTCTTCTCCCTACTTCAATTGCTTCCCCTCTCTCTGCTTCACTTTCCACCCTCTCTACCTGCCCCACTTGTCTTCCCTTCTCTCCTTTCACTTGCCACCCTTTCTGCCTGCCTCACTTGCCTTCCCCTCTGGGTGTCTCACTCGCCTCGTCCTTTACCTTCCTCTTTTATCTTGCTTTGTTATATGCCTCCCCTTCTTCTACTTAGCTCACCTGCCTTCTCTTCTACCTGCCTTACCTGTAATGTAACGCCCATTGTACCTGCCTTATGCACCTCCCTTTCTATCTTCTTTCCCTTCTATATATTTCACCTGGCAGCCTTCCACCTTCTTCCTATATAGGCTACTTGCTCTGCTACCAGTTGTTCAACTTGCCTACTTTTTTCATTCCCACCTCCCTTCCTTTCTACCTTCCTCACTCACCAAACATTCTACTTCCCTCCTCTGCTTTTCAGTCTACCTTCCTGTGCCCCTCTCTGTCGCCCGCCGCTGACAGCAGGCTTCCCGCATGTTAATATTTCGTGTTGTTTTTTATACCCCAGACTTTCTGACTCCTGCCTACCTTGCTTAGTACTGTCGTATTAACCTGGTTACCCACATTAAATATGCCTCCCCTACCTATTGCCTCTACTAACTCTGTATCTCTCGTACCCTCCTCCTGTCCTTCTTACTTTCTCTCACTCCACCCTGCCTACATTTCTTTCCTACTCCCATCCTATCCATCCATCCCTGGCTCCTACCTCCCGTTTCTCTATCCTACTTTCCCTTCTCCCTCCATTTCCTCCTGCCTTCCTTTTTTCCCTCCCTCCTTTCCTGCCTCACTTTTCTTAGCCTACTTGTTACTCCTGCCTGAGTAACAACCTCGCCAAACCAATGTCTAACCTCTCAATACCTCAGGCCATCTCATAAACCATACTCTTGCCTCCATACCTTCATACTTTTCTCACTCTATTCTCTTCTGACTCCTTCCCTCCTTCCCATCCTCCTTGCTTTCATCCCTAACTCACTTTTCTCTCTAACTTTCCTTTTCCCTTCTTTTTGCCTAGTGACTTCATCCATACCAAGTTTTTCTTTTTTTACCTTTCTCTCTCTCTAACCGTCTCTCCTTTCATCTCCTCAACCTCCTTCTCTTAATTAATTATTTTTTTTACCGTATTTTCTGTCATTCAGTCATCTCTGTCTTGTCTCACCTTCAGTTCCTTCTTCCATAGCATCCACTTTCATATCTTCTCTTGGCCTCAGCATTTCACATCCCTTTCCGTAATTCATTTCACTATTTCTTTGTCTTAGGATATCGTTCTCACCTCTACTTATGTACCCCATACTTCTATACGCTCTGCCTGCTCTCATGATCGTATTTCCTTCAATACTCCGTTCTTCTCTACCACAGCCCTACCTCGTTTTTACCTCTCACCTCCCCAGTGCTTTCCTGCACCTTCATACCTCAGTGTTTCCTCAATTCAGTCTCTCTGAATCATATCTCCTACTTCCCTATCTCCCTCCTCACTACCTCTTTCCCCCCTTAACCTTTTACTTCTTCACTTTCTGTTTTTCAGTCTTTCCTTTCTTCTTTTCCACCAGCCCATTACTCCACGCTTTCATCATTCGTTTCATTGTCTCCCATTCTTCCTTTTCTAATTTTTCTCTCACATTAATACCTGCTAGGGGAGGTTATGTTTTGGACCCGTTGGTTTCTCAGCTTGTCTTGGCAGGAAGTTTGCTCTCATTCAGACTGTCCCAAAGAAGGGTAACCATTTCCAGCCCTATAACTATCACCTAATTCCTATAACATTCTGTGTTTCTGGCGTTTTAGAAGATAATCTAAAAAAAAAACAACACTTTTCCTATAATAACCTTCTTTCCAGTCGCCTCTATGGGTTCCACAAGGACGCTCCACTGCCGATCTGCTCACCTTCATTTCAGACTCCTGGTTGTCCTCCTTTCGGGATTTTGGAGAAAGTTTTGTCATTTTACTTGATGTCTCAACGGCTTTTGATAGCGTCTAATATAAATCTTTAATTTCCACTCTGGGCTGATACGGTTTCTATCTTTCTATCCGTTCCTTCATTTCAATTTTCTTTATGGTGATTCTATAGCTGCTGATGTAGATAGTCACCATTCTTCTGCTTGAGCTATCAATAATGGTGTTCCTCAGGAGTCTGTCCTATCACTAACTTCAGTCTATTCATCAATGGCCTAAGCAGTATAAATGAACCAATGGTTCTCTGAAAATTATTAAGCCAGGGCCATGATTCTTTGGTGGAATGTTGCACTGGAGTACCTGCATGTACAAATGACTATTGGTGTCGAAACTCACATCCGGTCACTGACAATGCCTGGTTCATTGTCGCCTAGCGGATTGAATATTTTTTTTTTTTAATGTGAGGAAGAAGGAACCAAAGGCAACGAGCCAGCAAAACTGTTCCTTCCAAGAGAAAAACAAAATAGAGAGCCAAATTCAAGATCCATTCATTTCGAGATGCCTGGACACACTGCGTTTCAAAGACTGGAAACATAGGATGTAGGAAATACAGACAGAAGGAGACAGTACCAGAGTTGATCTGTTGCATAAATGAAGGACTGGGAGTAACGGTTAACTCTTGCATTAGAGAGGTGGACAGAAAAGGGGTGAGAGTTTGCTGCTAGACGGGTGCTACGCGCCCGCCGTAGAAGTGGAGGAATGCATGCAGACAGTTCAGAGGAACAGTGACTACTGAAGTAGCGATAGAAAAGAGATAAAGATGCAACAGTGCAGCGAAGAGACAGAGGTTGAAGGGAGTCAGTAAGAGGGGGAGAGTTAATGAGACGAAAAGCCTTTAACTCCACCCTATTGAGAAGAGCCATATGCGGGGAGCCTCCCCACACATGAGAGTTGTACTCCATGCAGGGGCGGATAAAACTCCTGTATAGAGTCAACAATTGTGCAGGGGTAAAGAAGGAACAGAGTCAGCTTAGCACACCTAATCTCTTGGAAGCAGATTTTACAAGAGATGTAATATGATCTTTCCAAGATAAGTCCCGAGTAAATGAAAGCACGTTCAACGATGATGCAGTACTAAGCTGAATATTATTAAACATTAGTGGGTATACCTGTTGAAGATTTGATCGGGTTGATAGGTGCAAAAACTGAGTCTTTGATGCATTAAAAACAACAAGATTATTTTTACCCCAGTCAGGGATACGAGCCAAGTCAGACATTAGGTGTGCCATGGCCTCATCCCTTGTTTGTTGAAGTAACTGCTGAGATGGACGTTGTGGGAATCGAATGGAAAGGTGAAGGGTGGAGTCATCAGCGTATGAGTGGATAGGGTTAGATGTACAGCTTGGAAGGTTATTGATGAAAAAGAGGAAGAGAGTTGGTGATAGGACAGAGCCCTGAGGAACACCACTGTTAATAGATCTAGGAGAAAAACGATGGCCGTCTACAACAGCGCTATAGAACGACCAGAAAGGAAGCTAGAGATGAAGGCACAGATAGAAGGATAGTAACCGTAAGAGGGCAGTTTGGAAATAAAATATTTATGCCAGCCTCGATCGAAAACCTTTGAGATGTCAAGTGCAATGGCAAAGCTTTTGCCAAAGTCCCGAAAGGAGGATCACTAGGAGTCTGAAAGGTAGGTGAGAAGATTGCCTGTGGAGTGTCCCTGACGGAACGCATACTGACGATCAGAAAGAAGGTTGTGGTAGGAAAGATGCTTCAAAATTTTTCTCTTAAGAACAGACTCGAAAACTTTTGAGATACAGGATGTTAAAGCAATTGGACGATAGTTAGAGGGTTAGGAATGGTCACCCTTCTTTGGGACTGGCTGAATGAGAGCAAACTTCCAGGTAGAAGGAAAGGTTCAAGTTGATAGACAAAGGCGAAAGAGTTTGCCTAGGCAGGGTGTAAACACAGAAGCACAGTTCTTGAGAACAGGAGGGACTTCATCAGGCCCATATGTCTTATTAGTATTAAGGCCTGTGATGGCAGAAAATACATCAGCTGAAGAAATTTTAATGCTAGCCATGAGGAAGTCAGAGGGGGGAAGTGATGGAGGAACCGCACCGGAATTGTCTAAGGCGGAATTGGAGGAGAAAGTCTGAGCGAAGAGATCTGCTTAATCAGTAGAAGAAATAGCTACAGATCTATCAGAGTAGAAAAGAGGAGGGAAGGATGATGAGGTAAAGTTGTTAGAAAGGTTTTTGGCAAGGTGCCAGAAGGAGCGGGAAGAATTCGAGCATTTTGTACGGATGAAATTATTTTTAGCAGAGCGAAGAACAGACTTAGCACGATTCCGGGCAGAAACGTATAAATGATGTGATTCAGGGGTGGGTTGGCTCTGGTACCATTTATAGGCCCTCTCCTTGTTGCAGACAGCATTAGAACAAGCGTGATTAAATCAAGGCTTTCGTGCATAAGTCAAAGGATATGAGAAAGGAATGTATGCTTCCATGCCCAAGAGAATAACCTCCATAATGCGCAAGGCACACCCAGATGGCTCCCGGCCATGGCAGCAATAATCATTCTAGGGAAAATCAAAGAAGTACTGCATGAGGGCCTCCCAATCCACAGCTCCAAAGTGCCACAGATATTGGTCTTGTGAAAATTTCTTTTATTTTTTTTTAAAATATGCATCTGTCTATCTGCCTATAGATATATTTAGAAAGCGATACAAATTTACAGTTTATGTAATCCTCCACGCTTCATTCCCAAATCACTGCTGGTCTCACTATCACAATTCTACCTTAGATATTGCTGTCACATATTCTCTTTGTAATCTAATTTCTGTACATTTTCTCATTCATTCATTTGTTTTTTATTATCACTGTCAACTTGCACCAAGAAAATACAGCACTGATTTAAAATATCTGACAAAATTCATCCAGTTCACTTTCCCCCAACGATCTGAATTAAAATCAATGATGAAAATAATCACAGTGCTACACTGACTTTATATCAAACTACTTTCACTAATCCCGATTTCAGTACAGCTGTAGCAGCTCTGACTTGAAATTTATGACAATGTGAAATTTTAATGCAGGGTAGAGTCAGCTACAAATTTAAAACAGCATTTGTTTCATGCTACTTATCAGTATTTTTGGATGATTATGCATTAATGTGTGTTTTTTCATGTTTCTTTTGGTACGTTTGACACTTTTTTGCCTTTTTTTTTTTATCAACATTTAATGTTTACTCACAATTGCGACAGTGTGAGAAATGATACAGTAGTGTTGAAATGTGTTTATTTAAAGTGTCGTGCCTTATTTAGAAGTTTCACATGATGTTCCACATTGTTTCCTACATGGTAACCATGATTTTATATACAGTGGGGCACCAATTTTCGCGCCTAATTGGGTCCAAAAATAATGCGCGAAAGTGGAATTAGCGAAAGTTGGGGCATTGTCTTTATGGCAAAAAGGCTAATTGGTTCCCGGTTATCCTAAAGTAACATCAGATTTTCATTTTCACTTGCAATACAGTACATCAAATCACTATTGTACATTGCATTGTGAGATACAAACAATAAAAACTGTACAGTACACATTATATGAGGAGAAACATACCACAGAGACCAGGTTGAGGTGTTTAATGAATGTTGGGGGTAAGTATCCGAGGCGCGTGGCGGGCTTATTTAGCCACGCCAGACGTATTGGCGCCACCTCTTGCTGCCTCGCTACCACTCTCTCTCTCTGCCTCCTCAGATGCAACTTGATGAAACACTTCCACTCTGTGCTGAATTTCCCTTTGTGCTAGGTTCTCTTGAACAAATCCATCGAAATCTTCATCCAGGTTAAGCTCCTCTATGGCACTGTCAGTAGGGATAGCACCGACTTTGAATGTCCCGGCCACTTTTTATCACCACCACTGCCTCCCGGCCCTCCCCCCACACCACCAGGCTCTCCCCCCACACCACCAGGCCCTTTCCCCACACTACCAGGTATAGCAGAGGCCACTGAACCGTGAGAATCCAACACAATGGAGCTAGCACGCTCGTACACAATGGCGGGAATGGGTGGACAGAGTGTTGACATGACGTCATTCAAGATGGGGGTGGGTTGCGGGCGGGCGGTGCAGGAAATTCAAAGTTCAAAATATTGTCCCAAACCCAAAATTTGTGCGCGAAAACAGATTTTTTTCAAGCGAAAGTGGAAGTTAGGGAATATTTGGTGCATGCCGCGAAAGTGGATTCCGCGAATCCTGCTGTAGCGAAAGTTGGTGCACTACTGTAATATTTACATAAGTAAAGGCGACAACAGAACCCGGCTACCACACGTGGAAAATTCGGAATATGTAATAGCTACTTTGATGTCAGACGAATTTTACTTCAATCGTGCTAGTGATAAGATCTACATTATTCACCCGAACGTTTTTGTAATGAAACTTATTCTAACTTATTGGCAAAAAAAAAAAAATGAACTAATGACTGCAGTACTGTTTGCAAAAAATCAGATTCTGAAAACCAGTGATTTCATACTATATAAAACTCAATTAAACTAACCTAAATGACATAGAGCAGCTTGTACAGCACCCTACCCATATCCCTGACCACCTGGAGGGGCTTACAGTACAAATGATCATTCTGCTTACACTGTTAATCTTTCTTCTGATCACAACCTTATTACCATAACTTGTCCTATCACTCTGGTAAGGCAGGCGGACCCCCCAATGAAACGTCATCTGTGGCACTTTGGAGCTGCAGATTGGGAAGCCCTCAGGCAGTACTTCTTTGATTTTCAATGGAATGATTATTGCTTCCATGGTCGCGAGCCATCTGAGTGTGCCTTGCACATTATCGAGGCTATTCTCTCAGGCATGGAAACATACATTCCTTTCTCATATCCTTTGACTAATGCAAGAAAGCCTTGGTTTAATCACGCTTGTTCTAATGCTGTCCGCAACAAGGAGAGGGCCTATAAAAGGTACCGAAGCCAACCCACTTCTGAATCACATCTTGTTTTTGTTTCTGCCCAGAATCATGCTAAGGCTGTTCTTCACTTAGCTAAAAATAATTTCATCTGTACTAAATGCTGTCAACCCTCCAACATGAAATCTTCCTGCTCCTTCTGGTACCTTGCCAAAAAACTTTCAAACATCTTTACCCCATCATCTTTCCCTCCTCTTGTCTATTCTGATGGCTCTGTAGCTATTTCTTCTACTGATAAAGCAGATCTCTTCGCTCAGACTTTCTCCTCCAATTCCACCTCAGACGATTCCGGTGCTTTTCCTCCATCACTTCCCCCCCTCAGGCTTCCTCATGGCTGACATTAAAACTTCTTCAGCTGATGTATTTTCTGCCATCACTGGCCTCAATATTCACAAAGCATATGGGCCTGATGGAGTCCCTCCTGTTCTCCTCAAGAACTGTGCTTCAGTGCTTACACCCAGCCCGGGTAAACTCTTTTGCCTTTGTCTGTCAACTTGTACCTTTCCTTCTGGCTGGAAGCATGCTCTCATTCAGCCAGTCCCAAAGAAGGGTGACCATTCCCAACCCTCTAACTATCGTCCAAATGCTGTAACATCCTGTGTCTCAAAAGTTTTTGAGTCAATACTTAACAGAAAATTTTTAAAGCATCTTTCCTATCACAACTTTCTTTCTGATCATCAGTATGGGTTCCGTCAGGGGCGCTCCACTGGCGATCTTCTCACCTACAGTTCAGACTCCTCCTCGTCATCCTCCTTTCGGGACTTTGGCAAAAGCTTTGCCATTGCACTTGATATCTCAAAGGCTTTCAATCGAGTCTGGCATAAATCTTTAATTTTCAAACTACCTCCTTACTGTTTTTATCCTTCTATTTGTGCCTTCATCTAAAGCTTCCTTTCTGGCCGTTCTATAGCGCTGTTGTAGACGGTCATCGTTCTTCTTCTAGATTTATCAACAGTGGTGTTCCTCAGGGTTCTGTCCTATCACCAACTCTCTTCCTTTTATTCATCAGTGACTTCTAAGCTGTACATCTAACCCTATCCACTCGTATGCTGATGATTCCACCCTTCACGTTTCCATTCGTTTCTCGCTACGTCCATCTCAGCAGTTACTTCAACAAACAAGGGATGAGGCTATGGCACACCTAATGTCTGACTTGGCTAGTATCTCTGACTGGGGTAAAAATAATCTTGTTGTTTTTAATGCATCAAAAACTCAGTTTTTACACCTATCAACCTGACACAATCTTCCACAGGAGTACTCACTAATGTTAGTAATATTCAACTTAATCCTGCATCATCCTTGAACATGCTTGGGGTTTCATTCACTCGCGACTTATCTTGGAAAGATCATATAGCATCTCTTGAAAAATCTGCTTCCAAGAGATTAGGTGTGCTAAGCTGACCCCATACCTTCTTTTCCCCTGCACAGTTGTTGACTTTTTTCATGGGTTTTATTCGCCCCTGTTTAGAGTACAACCCTCATGTTTGGGGAGGCTCCCCACATGCAGCTCTTCTCAATAGGGTGAAGTCAAAGGCTTTTCGTCTTATCAACTCTCCTCCTCTTACTGGTTCCCTTCAATCTCTATCTCTTCGCCGCACTTTTGCATCTTGATCTCTTTTCTATCTTTACTTGCATGGTCATTGCTCCTCTGAACTATCTGCTTGCATCCCTCCACCTCTACGACGGGCGCGTAGCACCCGTCTAGCAACAAACTCTCATCCCTTTTCTGTCCAACTCTTTAAATGCAAGAGTTAACCGTTACTCCCAGTCCTTCATTTATGCAACAGGAAAACTCTGGAACTGTCTCCCTCTGTCTGTATATCCTACTTTCTATGATCTCCAGTCTTTCAAATGCAGTGTGTCCAGGCATCTTGAAATGAACGGATCTTTAATTTGGTTCTCTTGTTTGTTTTTTTTTGAAAGAACGGTTTGCGGGCTCCTGGTCTTTGGTTCCTTCTTTCTTGCATAATAAAAAAAATAAATAAATAAATAAATCATGCTAGTTTGGTGAAGTCCTTTGACGCTTGTGATTTGGTTTTTCGACACTGATTTTAAATCAATGTAGTATATTCATTCACTTTCGTGCACGTCGCCTCATAATTTAAAACTTTATCATATCGTCTGTTTCTATCTGTCTCGCTTATATATATATATATATATATATATATATATATATATATATATATATATATATATATATATATATATATATATATATATATATATATATTGATAGATAGGCAGAATAGATATATGCATTTGAGATGATTGCCAGTGCTGCTATGAAACGAAAGTACAATGATGAATACATTAACTACGGATTTACATCAGTCCTCGCTGATCGTATTGAGAAACCTCAATGTGTGCTGTGTTTCAAAGTGATGTATGATTCTATGAGGCCTAGTAAACTGATGCATCGTCTGACGACAATCCACCCTCAGTATTCGGAAAAAGATCGTAGTTTCTCTAAGCGCCACAAAAAGAGTTTGGGAAAACAGACTGAATGGAAAGGGTGTTTTCCAGCAATAGAACTTAATTGCATTGGAGGCAATATATGAGGTTTCCCCTGAAACAGCAAGGAAGAGAAAGGCCCACGCGATTGGTAAAACTAATTAAGCTATGTACTGTAAACATGGTCAAGCGGGTTCTTGAAGAGGCAATTACACATAAGATTTAGAAGATTTCCTTGTCAAATGACACAGTGAGATGTCAGCTGATATCACGGAAGAGGTGATACAAGTGATGCAGGAGATTATATTGCCTCTAACTGGTATGTTAGCAGTACAGTTGAACGAGCCAACGGATGTTAATCCTTGTATACAACTGTTCGTGTTTGATAGGTATGTATCCATACATGAAATTAAAGATGAATATCTTTTCTGTACACAGATTGAAACTGCCACAAAAACCTTAAATATGATGGAAGAACTTCCTTCACCACAGCTAATGGAATACCCTGGGAAAAATGTTGTGGCATCTGTTATGATGGGGCTCCGGTGATGCTAGGATCAAAACCTGGGCTACAGAAGCATGTCAAAGGAGTAGCTCCGAATGCAAATGAGGTTAACTGTATGATCCATCGTTTTTACTGACCTCAAACACCCTAGTTGATGGCCTTAGCAAGTCCCCGGAGGCAGTGTCAACTTTGTGAAAGCGAGAGATTTGAACTCTTGCCTTTTCCAGAAACTCTGTGAAGACATGGATACAGAATATGAATCCCTCCTCTTTTACTCCAAAGTGCAATGGCTCTCCAAGGGCAATGTTGTGAACAGAGCATCTGGGCTTCGGAGAGAAGTAAAACTTTTCCTGGAAATGAAAATGAAGGATGATCTATTAAATCTCTTCAACAGGAACTGTCTTGCTTACCTGGCCAAAAATTTATAACAGCTAAACAGGCTGAATCTCAAGTTAGAGGGCAAGGAGAGAAATGTCTTTCACGTCATGGACTGTTTGCGTGCATTTCTTGCTAAACTCCTGAAATGACAAAAGAAAACGAGTACAGAAAATGTTCCCACGTTTGAGAATCTTTCAATTTTTCCAGCCGAGATTGAAAATGATCATGTACTTGACTCAGCACTCAAAAATGAAATAATTCATCACTTGAAATCCTTGGAAAGTGCACTCAAAAGATGCTTCCCAGAATTCAAGGATGAAGCAGTGAAACTGGCGAGAAATCCTTTCCCTCTCGCTCTTGATACTGTTGTAATTCCCGATGATGTTCATGACGAATTCATTAACCTTATGAATGATTCTTTTGTCAGAGAACCTTATAAAGAAAAATCTCAATCTGTGTTCTGGTGCTCCATGTATCAGTCATATTCAGAAGCTGGTGATATTGCACTTAGAGTCCTCTTGCTATTTTCCACAATATATTTATGTGAATCTGGTTTCTCCATCCTTTTGAACATAAAAAGTAAAAACCGTAACCGGTTGGATGTGTGCCCAGATATGAGATGTGCGTTATCAGTGACTCAACCTCGAATCAGTCGACTGACTGAAAGCAAAGTGTCATCCATCCCACTAATATGTAACAAAATATGCATTTTGATTGATGGTTATAAGCATTTACATTAATGGAGAGACCCAAAACAGTTTCTTTCTTCATTATTTGTGAGGGGACTGAAGGGGGGCTATGAGGATGCAAAGATACCCACAAGAGGGGAATGAAGTGAAAAAGTATGAGAGACACTGATCTAAACCTATCCGCTCATTGCTGATGACTTCACTCTTCACCGTTTTATTTGCTTCTGACACAATCCATCCCTGCAGTTACTTCAGTAAACAAGGGATAAGGCTATGAAGTACATTTTCATAAGATTCGTGCAAATACTTATACAAATGAAATTTAGTATGAACATACTCTAAACAATAATAATCGAATCCATCATAATGGTCATTTGAAGTATCAAGATGGCAGCTATTACAGACTGCTAAAACTGACTTTTCATTGAATTTTCGAAGTATTTGTTTTTAGGTATCTGTGCTGATATCCATGTTTTATCGACACCGGAAAACTGAATAGCCTATTACACTTACAGTCATGGAAGACATAAATTTCTGCTTAAAACTGAACTTTAGGGAGACAGTATGCATATTTTTTTTTATGTTTTTCTTATATTTGGTACACTTTTAAACTTGACTTAAGCATGTGGCATAAAACATTTCAATAGACACTTATTTGAAAAGAAAACATAAAGTAGAAGAATAATGTAAAAACTAGAAATTAAAAACTCATTATGCAACTAGATGATTATATATATACCAACATTAAACTAACAAGCCTCTCTCAGAGAGACTATATGCCACTTCATTACAATGTCCAAATCTATCTGTTAAAGTAAAGGTGATCAAAAGGTTTTAAAGTTTCAAATATTGAAAATTGGTCATAACTTTGGCATCAACCTCCTGTATGCCAGACAAGCACACAGAAATATCAGAAATTCCAATAAATGGTTTCTGAGATACAGCGTGGAACTGACAAACAGACCCCGAATGGACGCTCAAAAACATACAATTGGTCATAAGTCTGCCGTCTTAATTTTTTTCGAAATTTTTAAAAGACAGACATCATCCTCCTATACGGCCCTACAATCACACAAAGTATGAGAAAATTACAGCAAATCATTTCTCAGATACAGCATGGAACGGACGAATGGACGCCATACGAATGTAAGGCCACAACCTAACCTAAATTCCACTTCGTGAGAAATGAAGAGAAATAACAAATATGAACCACACACACAAAAAAAATGTAAATAATAAAACGTTTCACACCTTTATACTAAATGCTAAATATTCTTTTCGTTTATATTACTATTTCTGTCTATAATATTGACTAAAAACAAAATGAATAAACATTACTAAAATATAAGAAAATTAGTAAATAATAAATCATGTTATGTGATTACCCTTGTAATGATAAGTATATCCCACATTTAGGACGGGAAAATATTCAGTGGAAACGCTCATAAACAGAAACTAAATTTTCTACATTATTGTTCACATATACAGGCTTGATTTGCTATGTTCTTTTCTACAGACACATATTGTTAATTCCTGACAGCTTGTTGTAACTGGTGGAAGAGTACAGCAACATATTTGCCATTTTTTCCAAGTCTTTTGTCTACCCCATTTAACAGGACAACTGATTTATGGGTTGGAAGTAGTATCTGCACCCCATATAATGCCAGCCTGATAGGAAGCACGTTCAGCATGTTCCTTAAGGGCCTCTTGTGTTGGTAGTAGAGTCATAAGGTCTTTGCTTTCAAGCAAAAAGATCTAACCCTTGCCTCATTTGCATTACTTACTTTACTGGAACTGTCATACATGAAGACAACAAACCTTTCTAGCTTCTGGAGGTCAGAGTCAGTGACCCTGGTTGGACACTGACAGTCTGGCAAAAGTTTCAGACAGTTCATGATTTACATCCCATGTTCACAAGCAGATTTTAACCCTCCACCTGACAAAGTCAAAGGAGGGTGTTGTTATAACTAGGATCAATATGTGTCCATCCGTCAGTAGAGCCGGGTGGGAGAGCAGCTGGCCAATGGTAGAGATTTCATTTCCGGTCCAGAACCCCAAAATTATTCACCACAGAGTTGTTATTTCACATAGCTATGTGTCTTATAGTGAACTGGCGTCTTCTGACTGGCAGAATGCTGTGTCTGAAGTAGTTTTTCTTTAATAATGAAAAAGTAAACAAATAATTTTTCGTGAGATTTTCAATGCGACCTGTGCAAGGAATCTCAAGGGCCCACATTATAATAATTTTCTCAAGGTGCTCTCCTTACGCCCACCTTTAGAAGAAAAGATTGGCGGGGTGAAGGCCGTTATGAGCTTGATTAGATGTGCAGGGAGGTGGGAGGGGTATGTGCTTGGTCAGATGAAGCGTTGCAACAATGTAGCTTTGGCTATTTTTTTTATCCTTCCCATGAAATGACACTGTATCACAATCTGTGAATGTATGAAAATATAACCATATGCTCTTTCAAGACCCATAGCCAATACTATTTCATGAACTGGAATCCATCTAGCATTAGCTCCTTGTCCAGTGGAGATCCACAAGTGTACCACACCGTTTTTTTTTTTTTTTTTTTAATGGATATACTCGTACACCTAATGCAATGACAACTGTGTCAGTGTCATTAGCTCTGACACTCAGGTCTGTACATCCCTCTGGTGCAAAAACTCCGGCTTGGGAATGTACACGTGTCAGCTTTTTCATATGAGCATAAGCTGACTCCATTCACAGCTTTTTCCTTATTTCATATGGTCTTATCGTCTTTAGTAACAGTGACCATGTTTGGTGTCTGTGTCTCACTGATTCTTTCTGCAAAAAAATAAAACAACTAAGTCTTGTTGTCATCTTGCAAAAAAGCTTCTCCAATTCTTCAGAGTCTTACTGTTCCTTGTTAACTTCCTTCCTATTCCATGCTCTCCTCTTGATCTTGCATTTATCTTAATGCTAGTATATTTGTATATATCAAAGACAATATCAATTCTCTTTTACTTGGAATGGCTTCTCTCACATAATTATCTTTTTTTTTTTTTTTATTGTGTGAATGCAAGCTATTAATAAATGCTGATACATCAATAATGATTGCATTAGCTACTGACTGTTGGTCTGGAATGTCAGTAGTACCGGTATACAGTATGTATCCAGAACAGGATACAGGAGTTGTGGCTTTTGATAAAGGTGTAATTTACCTCTTGTCACCAAGAGAAACAGGAACTGATTGATTCTTATATCTTTAAGTCTTGTTGTGTCAACTTTCATTGGCATTAGATTAAGAGTATGAACCTGAGGTATGCTTTTAGCCAGTTGACTATATCCATCTTCTTTCATTTTGGCCAGGTTTGCTTGAGGAGACTTAAGTTTTTCTTTTTTGTCTTCTGACAAAGGCAGCATTTGGTCCAGTCTGTATGCCAGTCCTTGGCTGAACTTTGAGAATCCATAGCTCCTTGTTGGAGAATCAGGGCCGAGGGTTTTTCCTTTTACCAACCTGATTTCTTAGCCATTTCATGCGTGGAATACAACTAAGTTCAAGCGTTATACCCCACACTTAGCACCATCATTCACCCAGTTTCATTTGATTCCTGTGTGATCTGTACACTTTCTGGATAACTTTAATCTATGTTAGCCTTGGTTCGGCTATCCTGATCTAGCATATCCTGTCAGTTCAGTTACGATTAATTTAATTAATAAAGTGTGGTTGATGGAGCAGCATTTGGGATACTAAGAATATGTTGCTACTGGAATATTACTAGTCCATCTTAGCTGACACTGAACCCCCTGCTGAGTTACACAGCAATGACATGACCAGTGTGTCCTGGTAGTGCCTGACAGTCACTTTTTATAATTCTAAATACGGTATGCCAACATTGCATATATATATATATATATATATATATATATATATATATATACACACACCTGGTATTCATATAGAGCAATTATATTATAGTGTCTTTTTTTTTTTTTCATGGCATCCACTTTAAAGAAAATAATAAAATATTTACAATACTGAGCATGTATTACTTAGTTTCATCATATCCCAAAACATAGGTAATAACATAAAGACACTTTGAACAGAGAAATACTTGACATAAATTCACGAATAATCGGCTTCATCAGTCCGAAATAGTGGCCATTTGCTAAATTCTTATTTTATCCGCCCACTACATGGCAAACCTAATGTCTGACTTGGCGCCTATCTCTGACTGGGATAAAAGCAATTTTGTTTATAATGCATCAAAAACTCAGTTCATACATTTTTCGACACATCAAAATCTTTCGCATGAGTATCCTCTAATTTTTTATAATATCCAAGTCAATCCTGCATCTTCACTGGACATATTTCTGGGTTTCATTCAACTTCGACTTCTCTTGGAAAGATCAAATTACCTCGCTTGTAAAATATTCTTCCAAGGGATTAGGTGTGCTTTTAGACTCAGTGCCTTTTTACCCTTACTCAGTTGTTGACTTCACTCGTGGGTTTTATTCGCCTCTGTGTAGAGTACAACTCTCATGTGCGGGGACGCTCCCCACAAGAGCTCTTCTCACAAGGTGGAGTTAAAGGCTATTTATCTCATTAACTCTCCTCCTCTTATTGACTTCATTCAACCACCTTCTCTTTGCCACGCTGTTTCATCTTTCTCTTCCTCTCGCTACTTCAATGGTTAGTGTTTCTCTGAACGGTTTGTTTGCATCCCTCCACCACTATGGTAGGCTTGTAGCACCCGCGTAGCAGCAGACTCATATCCTTTCTCTGTCCAGCTCTCTAATACAAGAATTAACAGTTATTCCCAGTCCTTCTTATATACATCAGCTCAGTGCTGGAACTGTCTTGCTCTGTCTGTATTTCCTACTGCTTATGATCTACAGTCTCTTTAAAGTAGTGTGCCCAGGCATCACGAAATAAAATAATTTTGAATTTGGCTATCTGTTATTGTGTCGTATTTTTTTTTCTTGCAAGGGACAAACTTGCGAGCTTCTAGTCTTTGGTTCATTCTTCCTTGCAAAAAAACAAACCTCATGGGAAAATTATTGGGTGCAATCGCACCTTCGGAGGAACAGGTCATCAAGTTTGGGGCGAAAAAAGGTCAAAAATGAAGGTCAGAAGCTGGGACTCTGTTGTCTTGTCGTAGGTATGCGCTCTATGAACATTTCTGTTATTTCTTGTATGATTTCAACCAATTTTATCTCATAATTCTAATTGCTGGAGTCATTGCGTTGATTTATTTATACCATTTCTCGAAAAAAAAAAAAAAAAAGTTTAGGAATGCTTTCTCAAAACAAAGAAATTAAACAAATCATTCATAAAATCATCTTCCGTGTACACAAAAGTTTTTTGTATTTTTGCTGAACCAAGTAAAATCGACTGAAGGCAACAGGAATGAACAAAAGTACGTCATTAGATAAAAATAGTTCACACGTCAATACCGGGTTCTGCCTTATTCGACTCATTTTTTTCTCCCTCATTATACACACACACACACACACACACACACATATATATATATATATATATATATATATATATATATATATATATATATATATATTCACGTCTCTCTCCTTTATTTCCGTACTCCTTTCTGCCTCATTTTCCCATTCTTCTGTCTTCCTTCTTCATTTATTTTCTCTGCACTTTTTCTTCCTCTACATTCTCATACTTTCTTCCAAGACTCTTTATCTTGATATCATGCCAGTCTTCTTGTCCATTCACTGTTTTTCGTCTGTTTCCTTTTTTTTTTTTTCATGTTCCACAATTCGCACTTTCATTACTTTTTCCTCCCATTTTCTTACATTTTTTCTTTTTTTAGTCTCCTTACTTGACACACCTTTCACTTCAAAACCTTCCATTTCTAATCTCCCTTCGTCTTCGTTACTTCGCTTCTGTTTTCTTCCGTTTTCCGTCTACTATTTCCCCATTCACCTACTTTGCAATTCCTTAGCTTCTTATTCGCTAATAATTTATCAGACTCTTTCTCTCTCTCTCTCTCTCTCTCTCTCTCTCTCTCTCTCTCTTATCTTCATCCATCAACCTCTTCCCATTTACTTATTCTCGTCTCCTACTCTGTGTGCCATCTTCCTCTCCTCTATATGTTCCCTCTCTCTTCGTCTCTTTCCCCTCTCTTCTCATCTTTCACCAACTAGCAAAGATTAGTAACCTTGCAGTACTGGCTTTTTCCTCCACCTCCAACCCATATTCATTTCGCCTCTCATCTTTGCCTTCTCTTTATTTCCGTCTCTACATCCTCACCTTTCCTTCTTTGATTTCTATTTTGATTTAGCCTACCTCCCCTGTTTACCCGTCCCCGCCCCAGGGAAGCTTGGGGAAGGGTAATATTTTCACCCGGTTTTGTCTGTTTTTTGTCTGTCTGTCTGTCTGTCTGTCTGTTAACAACATTTCGCGAAAACTACTGTTGCGATTTTGTCTAAAATTACAGGGATGATGAGCTATGACCTTCTGACCACCTGATAAAATTATGGGCCAAATTGGGCTAAGGCCCAGGCCGTAGCCCCCCCACCAAAAAAAAAAAAAAAGGAAAAATTGGTCTTGTCGCCATAACTCCTTTCAAATTTGTCATATTGACATGAAACTTAAACCTATAGGTGCATCTTTCAAATCTGCATCCTATAATATGCCTCATTACGTCAATGGGGTCACCCCCAAGTTAACGGTAGGTGGGTCAGTGTCAATTGGGTTGGGCCTAAAATTTCAAATGGGCATAAATTCGTCAGTTTTCACCCGATTTGATCCCAGATTTGATATGTGACTCTTTGACTAGATATCCTTATGTGTTTATACGTCAGCACTAAAATGACTGCTGGGGACGGGTTTGCTGTGCCTTGGAACCACTTATTGTTATATATATATATATATATATATATATATATATATATATATATACTGTATATGTATGTATGTATTTGTGGTAGTTGGGCAGCTCACCATCCGCTCACCCGATGTAATGCTGCTCTCAGGTGTCTGCCTTTTCGTCTCCTCCATCTTTCTTTCCTTTCATCCTCTTCCGTTTTTCTTTCCTTCTTTCCTTCCTCTTCCTTCTGCCTCCGGGTGACTTTACGCTTCCTCTTCTTTTTTTTTTACTTCATTCTTTCCTCTTCCTTCTGCCTGTGGGTGACTGTACACTGAATAACAAGCCTAATGATTTCCTGTACACCAGGAAACCATTTACTACGCTAGGTGGTAACCGTATAACCAAATTTTGGCGCCTGGTGGTTTAGTGGGTAATTACAGTGCTCCGATCGGATTGACTCGGTGAAGGTTTATATCCAAGGGGTTTACTGCTCACGTAATGCCATTCACAGATGAGTGAGGTTGGTCACTCTCATATTCAATGTCAGGACCAACTTGCCTAGCCCCGGGCTCCTACTCTCCTCATGGATGCTAACCAAAAGTTCAGTACCTTGAATACTGAAGGAAAATAAGTTCCCTTACCTCCCAGTTCTCACTGTCACTTTCGAAGTAGTCTCCTTGGGCATATATGCAGTGGTCCCAGCAATTTTTCCACGATTCCATGCATCCCTGAAAGGCTTCAGGCGTGATGGTCTTGAGCACCTGCTGCGACTGTCTGGATCTCTTCAATCGAGTGAAATCGACGCCCTTTCAGTCGTAATTTCAGCTTGGGAAACAGGAAAAAGTCGCAGGGAGCAAGGTCAGGCGAAAAGGGTGGGTGGGTATGACTACCGTGTTAGTGGAAGCCAGAAACTACAGGACAACAATTGCTGCGTGGGCGGCGTTGTTGTCATGATGCAGGACCCAGTCCTTGTTCTTCCACTGTTCAGAACGTTTGCGGCAGATGTTCTCACTCAGACGCCGCAAAACTTCACAGTAAAACTTTCCGCTGAGAGATTGACCGGGTGGGACGAATTCCTTGTGAACAATCCCTTGGATAAATATATATATATATATATATATATATATATATATATATATATATATATATATATATATATATATGTGTGTGTGTGTGTGTGTGTGTGTGTGTGTGTGTGTGACTGGAGTAAAAATAATATTGTTTTTAATTAATCAAAAACTCAGTTTTTACACCTATCAACCCGACACAATCTTCCACAGGAGTTAACCCAATAATGTTTATTAATATCCAGCTCAATCCTGCATCATCCTTGAATATGCATGGGGTTTCATTCACTCGGGACTTATCTTGGAAAGATCATATAGCATCTCTTGTAAAATCTGACTCCAAGAGATTAGGTGTACTAAGCCGACTCCGTACCTTCTTTACCCCTGCAAAGTATATCCAGGGGCAGGAACCCAGTGCTACCTTGCGTGTCCCCTGGTAGCGCACAGAGGAACGGAGTAACACGTGACAGACAACCGACTATGATGTAGCGTCTTAGTAGGTGCGGACCATAGGACCCCCTATAGATATAATGGGCTCCTCTGAATATAATGAATATGGTGGCATAAAAATTACATATTACTAGAAACTGCGACAGGAAGGTGGAATCTATTGTCACAATCCCGCCAACCGTGCATAAATTGAACTGGTAATGAATATTCAGGTGCTACCGTTGGATCATCATCTACTAAAGGTCAAATTACATTGTCTTCTGCGTTTACAGGTAGTGTGCCACCGAAGGTGTGGAGGCACTATCCCTGCAACTTAGAGACTGGGACATTAAAGAAACTAAAATCCTCAACAATCATCACGTACAATGTCAGGATCCTCGCACAACATTACAAACTTAAAGCCTTAGTGATTGAATTAGAAAACGTTAGTTGGGATATTATGGGTCTGAGTGAGACCCACAGAAAAGAAGATTTTATTCAGCTTCACGACTGCAGCCGCCCATTTTACTACACAGGAAGGCAGAATGACAGAGTTAGTGGTGCAAGATTTCTATGTAATAGATATCTTGCTGAGAATATGGCTCATTTCAGGAGTATGTCTTAGAGACTATCATGGGTTGTAATTAGATTACGCAAATGATACATCCTGAGTAATTTAGTATATGCACCAACTTCTGAAATCACAGAGGAAGAAATGGAAACATTCTATGGCGACATCTCTCAGATAAAGGAAGAAGAAAGGACCAGATATTCTATACTCATGGGAGACTTCGATGCAAAAGTTAGCAAAACGAAAAACGAAGATGCATGTATGGGAAAATTCGGAGTGGGACAGAGGAAAGACAGAGGTGAAATGATAGCCGCTTTACTGAAATGTTTAACGTAAAGATAATGAACAATTTCTTCCACAAAAGAACGGGGAGAAAATGGACCCTGAGAAGCCCATATGGAGAAAAAAATGAAGGTGACTTTATTATGGCAGATAAGAACAAAATGATCTCGACTGGTACCATTATCCAAAAAAAAAAAGTTAAGAAAGGAAGTAACCATGGAATGATGGGTTGGTCGGCCAGATTCATTTGTATAAGTGAAATAAAGATGATTAAAAAAAAAAGTATGCCAAATAAAATTAAGCAAACACAAAGCTCAGTTTCAATTAGAAATAAAGAACAAATTTTATGCTCAAAGTTATACCAAGTGTGACACGGATAAGCTGAACAGATGACTAACAAAAATGTTAACGAAATCAGCGGGAGCAGGAGGGCAAGCTAATATATCCAAAGACAACAAGTTCCTAGATACGACCCTCTAGCTAACGAAATGAAGAAAGGATATGAAAGTAAAAACAAGGAATGGTGAAATACAAAAAGCTTTACTAAATAACACTATCAACACGAGACTGAGAAGAAAAACGACAGAGGAACGTTGATGAGAAAAACTACATAAAAATGAAAAAAAAAATTCTTCAACATTTCCGAAGGAAAATGGCACGAGGAAAGCAGAAAATTAAATCAATGGAAGACAAAAATGGTGAAGTCATCTAGTGGAGACAGAAGATAGTGAAGAATGCTGAATAATTTTTGAAAAGAACTGTATGCATCAAAGACAATAGTACTAACAGCTGAGTTTTCAGCTGACACAAGTGAAACACCAGATGAAGTAAAATGTTGAAAGTATGAAAAGAGGAAAAGCCCCACGAGCAGTTGAAATAGTAGCTTGATATACTGTTGGATGTGGGGGTCCAAGTTCAAAATCGTCTTGCCCACATATTTACCCAATGTATAAAGAAGATTCCCAAAACGCGGTGTAATGCAATAGTTATGTTTGCCTTTCAAGTATGGAGGCTCAAAAGATCCTAGCAACTACATAATTATCGACCTATTAGCTTATAAACAGTTATTTAAAAACTATACAGTCCTAACGAACAGAATAACAAGAGCTATGGAAGAAAACCAAGCTCATGAGCAGGCAGGATTTCAATGTAGATACTCAACTACTAATCATGACAGTAAATCAGGTATATAATACACAACTGTGCTTAGGTTTCGTCGAGTACGAAAAGGCTTTCAAGTCACTGGAGCAAATAGCAAGCAAAAATTTACTGCGGGAATTCGGAATGAACGGGAACATTTACAAAGAGAGAATTGTTGCATTTAAGTTACATAAAGACTCAGAAAAGAAATATGAGAAATGCGTTCACTAGAGAGATAGAGCTTCAGCAAAAATTACTTGCAACACGCCTAGAAAGCATTTTCAGTAATTTTGTATGGGAAAACAGACGAGTAAAAAAAGGCGTGGAAAATTTAAACAATTTAAGATTTGCACGTGACATTGTCCTAACTTTAGAAACAGCACAGACATTGCAAGAAATGTTAAATGACCTAAATGGAGAAAGTCTGACAGTAGGGGTATAGATGAACCAAGGTCAAACTATTGTTGAATCCAAATATACCAAAGAGCGTCATCAAAATAAATGAAGAGATTCTTCGGAAAATTCGGGAGTACAATTCTATCTATCTGTTGCCAGACGCCTTAATCCCATATGCGGGGTGGCCACAAGCAAATCACCTCCACGTCACCCTGTCTCCCGCCATTTCACTGCCCTGTTCCCAATTCACACACCCCTCTCTCATATACCTCTCCATTCCATCCCTCCATCTCATCCTTGGCCTTCCCCTCCCTTTCTCCTCTTACACCTCACTCACATACACTCTCCTCGTCAGTCTCTCACTCGCCATCCTCTCCACATAGCCAAACCACCGCAATGTGTTTCTCCTAACGCTTCCTATCACATCCACATCCACACCACAACGCTCCTTCACATCCTCATTTGTCAGTCTGTCTCTCCATGTAACTCCACAGGCTCTTTTCAGATAATGTATTTCCACTGCTCTCACTCTTAACTTGTGTCCTCCAACAACGACCAAGCTTCACTTTCATAAGTTAGAGTTGGTATCACAATACTGTCATGTAATAACGTTTTCACTTTCATGCTCACTTCACTGTTTCTTATCACTGCCTTCAAGGAACCAGCAACCTTTCTTCCTTGTTGTACCTTTTCAAGCACTTCACCCTCCAAACTTCCACCCTTACTCATCACACTACCCAAGTACTTAAACGTACTCACATTTTCCATTTTCTCGTCATCTAAGGTCACTGTATATTCACTGACTTCACCTCTCTCGAAGACCATAACTTTACTCTTCCGTACCTTCACCTTTAGATTCCGTTTCTTACACACTTTCCCAAACTCATCCACCAAGCCTTGCAGCTCCCCTTCGTCTTCAGATTTTATGCTTAAAGTTATACCGTTTTATAATTACTTGGGGCCAATACTAGAACTAATGAAAGACCATGAAAACGAAACAAAGAAGCACTAATTTGGATGGAGAACTTTTGGTAAACCTAGAGTCATCGTGAATAGTAGATTGCCAGAATATATGAAACGAAAACTACATAACGAATATATAATACCAGCTATGACAAACATCTGTGAAACCTGGAAGCTGAAAAATCAACGGAAAACAAGCTAATCGGTTCTCAGAGAGGAATGGAATGGTCAGTGTTGGAATATGTTTCAGTAACAGGAAGACGTCTACTTCGGTGAGAGGGCAGACTAAAGTCCAAGACATTATAGAAGTTATAAAATAACATAAATTGTGGCAGGCAGGTCATGTAGCAAGAACAAGGGATAACCGATGGAGCAAGAGACTGACTGACTGGACTCCCGGAGTGTTGCAGGAGGTGGAGAGATGAGATAAAGAAGTTTGCAGACAAAACCTGACTGAGACTGACTCTGTCAAGAAATTCGTGGAGTGGGCTGGAGGAGACTTTGTAGTGTGTGTGTGTGTGTGTGTGTGAGTGTGTGTGTGTGCGTGTGTGTGTGTATTTATCTAGCTCTGTACCTAGCCTTCTAGATGTCATTCATTGTCTCCCTCACTTTCTTACTATGTATCATTCATATTCTCTCCTATTCTTTTCATCTACTGCAAATTTTCAACCCTTTCCGACACCCCTTTCTGTCTCACATTTCTCCTAAACTCCAATTTCCTTTCCCTTTCCCGTCACCCTCATCCTCCCAATCTCCTTCCCCCTCCTACCCCTCCAAGAGGCGATACACTTCCCTCCAGCCAATACCCCTCCTGAAGGCAGTATTTGTGGAGGGAGTCAGGTGGCAGAGAGAGAGAGAGAGAGAGAGAGAGAAGAATACAATGTATACGACCTCGAAAAATTCAGTGGAGAGAGGGAGTTACATAGTTTCACAGTTACACAGAGTTACATAGACAAATCACTCAGATGGCCTTAACACTAATACAGTACTCAAGTTCGAGAAATAGGAGAAATGGATAGCTGAGCAGAAAGCACTTTCCCTTCACTCCGGCTTTAATCGTATTTTTTTTTTTTTTTTATGGCAGAACAGGGGAAGGAAAAAAAATTGAATAAAAAAAAATAATCCATACACCAGATTACTGGCGTCCTCCATTCATAAAATATCCGTAACAGTTGGACTTAAACAACTGTAGGTTGAAGTTTGGCGGGAAACATCTCCGGGGAGGCGAGTTCCACAGAGACGCAGATCGAGGAATAAAAGAATTCTGATAGGCAGAAGTTCTGCAATATGGCTGAATAACATTCCAGTTATGAGTGCTACCAGTTGCCCATGCAGCACACGGAAAGGCATGGAGAGGTGGCACAGTATAACAACAGGTGACACCCTTGTTATGGAAGTTTGTGAGGAGATGGTAACCAGAAAAACAAAATGGTGATATTTTGATAAAGGGAGAGATTTATGGTTCTGTGAGGAACAGGGCTAGAGGAGATATGGACTGTAGAAAAAAATGAACTGAATTCAAATTGGTACTGAGACCACGGATATTGGTGAAAAATAAGGCCGCACCTGCACTTCTCCGCTGGCGAGCATGAATGGAATTTGCAACAGTCGCTGCCGGCACAGTCGCTTGATGGCGACCGGGAGGACCCTGAGCCGCCAGCCCAACCCTGCCGGTGGTGGGAATCTGAGATATCACCCCGTTTGTTGGTAATAATGCGGCGGCCATTGCTGAAGGGAATGGAAATAGGTGTAATATCTTATGTGCACGTAGTGTGGAGTAGACAGTTGAAGGTAGAGGTATTATGAGAGTATGCTGGCCTACTCTCTGTGTTACTGAAAACACTGAAAATGTTCAGCAAAGGGAGATGGTCAAGACCAAGTCCTCAGGGCTGGTGAAATGGGAGCTCCAGCTCTCCCTGTCATCAGCTTGCCATCCACGTGGGGTGTACTGTGCCTCCCTGTTCGACTGGTGCCACAGTCTACTGAGAAAAAAAAAGTTTGAAGTAGCACCTTGCATGATTTAAAATGTCAGAAGGAAATTTCACAGGATAGGCAGAAAGTAGAATATAAGGGAAATGAAAAGGCTGAGCATACAGTCACATATACTGTAAATTCAAATTTTCATCTACTGGTTGCACTTTTTATTAACTGTTTTCTTTAATAAAGCCAGGAGGAAATTTGGATATACTTACGTGCTGCGTATGTGTGTATGAGAGAGAGAGAGAGAGAGAGAGAGAGAGAGAGAGAGAGAGAGACAGACAGACAGACAGACAGACAGACAGACAGACAGACAGACAGAGGGGGGGGGAGGGGAGTAGTAGCATACCTTTTAATGAGGGAAAGTGCTGTGTGGATGAATTGTGAAATTCGGCGATGGGAAAGGCGAAGTAGAAGGAGGGAGGGAGGAAAGACGAATTGGCTAAGCTCGAATTGAAAAATGGTTTGAATGGAAAGTAGGAACGTCAGCGGGGAGGTAGTAGGACAAGAAAAGAGAATAAAGCTTAGATGATGATGAGGAGGAGGAGGAGGAGAGAAGGTATGAAAGAATAAAAAGGAAAAGGATGAACAAGAGAAATAGAAGAAAAGGAAGATAGTAAGAGGTAGAGGAGGATGAGGAGGGAAGGTAGATAGGACGAAGGGAAGGTAGGTAGGCAGGACGAGGAGAAAGGGAAGAAAAAGGAGAGAGAAACGAGCACAGTGGGAGGAGGAGGATAATTAATGACCAGGGGGACAAATAGGAAGAGGAGGAGAAGGAAGAGGCGGAGAGAAGACTGGAAGGAGAAGGAGGAGAAGCAGGAGGCGGGGCGGTAGGTTAGTAGCGGAGGAAGAGGGGGTGGAGAAGTTCTAGAATGGACAGCAGGTAGGAGGAGGAAGAAGGGAAGAGGAGGAGAGCTACTGGTCACTTTTAGAGAGAGAGAGAGAGAGAGAGAGAGATTATCTAGATACACAGATGGCACTGATCTTACAAATCACGAGATGGTCAGGACTAAGTATCTAATGCAATACTTAGATTCTGATTCCAGAAGCAATTGAGCAGTGCAGCATATCAGTGACAGAGAGAGAGAGAGAGAGAGAGAGAGAGAGAAACAGACAGACAGACAGACAGACAGACTCAATGTAATATCCGGTGTTGGGATGAATCTAATTTAGAACTTTCTCTTGGGTTCAACTGCAATTATCCAGACTCGGTTTGGATTAATGGAGGAAACTATGGGAAAGTTAATTAACTATCCATGAGCGTCAGTACACGAAGAAGCCATTTTAACCCTTGTAATACAAAGTTGAAATCAATCTCCTATTATTCCTACTGTGGTGTAGGGCTCTGAGGCTAGTCTTTCGTAATTTAACTGTTATAAGGCAGTTGTTTCCCTTAACTGAAAATAAATAATTGGTTATAGTCAAAATAACATACCCAACTGATATCCTGTCCTCTAAAGGTTTAAAAGTAGATAATCAACCTCTTTGTGTTCTTACTTCATTGACCAAGCGCATTTGTGAATCGCACACTCTTATCTAAGTCGTGCCAGTGTAACAGTAAGTTGCCATAACCATTAGACAATATTACCGTCAGCTGGCAAAACTTTAGCATGCGTAACTGTTATCCAGTATAACTGTTTCGTTCGTTTCGTTTCGAAAGGCTCCAATATGCCTGCATGAGTAGGTCTTGATCACATCACCACACCAATACAGTCCCATCCTACCTCTCACCTCTTCCATCGTAAATCGAGCCCCCCAGAGGCCTCGCACACAAGAACGCTCTACACATCCACCTAATCAATGTCATTTATATACGTTTGAGCGTGCGAGTATCCTCTTCCTTTACTGCCCAGATCTCACTACCATACAGCATTCCACTATAAATACATGCCGCATACAAAGATACCTTAGCATAGAGCCCGCTGAATGTCAGGAGAGGCAACAGCTCCCTGAACTACTTCCAACCACTCCTCACCCTAGCCACAGAGCTAGCTCCAGCCCCACCTCCAGCAAATAACATGTCTCCCAAATAACAAATCTCTTCCACACACTCAAGAGACTCACAAGCAAGATCAATCCTTTCACTCCTGACCATCTCCACATGCTCTCCCTGACACACCACACACATGAAATTGGCATTACCTCGCAGTCTACATCTATTACCACTACATTTCTTATGCATCCACTTATCACAAACACTGCACAAGATGGAATTAATACCCAAGCCCTTGTGGCAAATCGCACATGGCCACTCTCCCTCTTCTATAATAATTATATCACCACCAGCCCTAGAGACCATCACTTTTGTTTTATCTGCATCAAACCTTGTGCCGCATACCACCTCTCCACTTCCTAAATCTTTCCTTTGTCTCCTTTCATTCTCTGCAGTCAACACCAGATCATCGGCATAAAACATCTCCCATGGGAGTCCATTTCTGAAGTCACGTGAGAGGGCTTCAAGCACCATGATAAACAACAAGGGGCTCAAGACTGACCGCTGATACACACCAACATTCTCGGAAAACTCATCACTCAAATCTCCATTCACCCTTTTATGGATGCGAGCACCCATATACATAGCATAACCACCCAAACCAGCCACTCCTCGATCCTAGGCTTTCTCAATGCCCACTTCACCAGCTCCCTAGGGACTCTGTCAAAGGCCTTCTCCAAATCAGTAAAAAAGGACACATCCCTTGTCTTTCCTATGTAATTTTCCTGAAGCTGTCGAAAAATGAATATGGCATCAGTGGTCCCTTTGCCTGGCATAAACCCAAATTGCAGCTCATCAATATTCAATCTTTCTCTAATCATACCTTTCAGAACTTACTCCATAACTTTCATTACTTGGTCCATAAGCTTTATGCTTCTATAATTTCCTCTTTCCAGAGCATCAACTTTCCCCTTGTACACATTTATAATTACAATCTTCAGTCAATTATCTCGGACAACACATATATAATCGTATTGATCAAGTAACTAACCCCGCTCCTGTATCTCCTGAGGCTTTCAGAATTTCAACAGTCAACCCAGACACACCAGCTGCCTTCCTTATCTGCATCCTGTCAATTGCCCTGCTCGCAGTAGCAGCGTAAATCAAAGGCCAAAGGCCAAACACTGGATATGCTGGCTCCAAATCTTCCCTGTTCCAGTCAAACTCCTCATTCAACAATCAGTTGTAATGCTCCCTCCAAGTGTCTGTAATATCCAAATATTCACAACTACCTATGATATCCATTCTTTCCCTCTTCATATAATATGACACCTTAAATAAAATCTTCCTTTCCACATGATTTAGTTTCTCAAATAAAGTCTCTGAGACTAAGATATTGCCCTGTAAACCTCTTTTCTAGCCCTACGCTTTGCAACCAAGTATTTCTATTTGCTAACACCCCTTTTCCATTCCAGGGAAAGCCTTCTTTTTCTCTTTAACTGCAGCTTCCACACCCTCATCTCACTACCAAGTTACTTTAGGTCATGGGGGGACCCCTTGTCCATCCACACGCCGAATCAGTAGCCTAAAAGTTAGTCGGCATAACCGATTGCTAGCATCGCCGGTATCCCAACAAAATCATCCGTTGCCATAGCCAATTGCCAGCATAACAGTTAGCTAGCATATCTTATAAAGCATACCAGTCCACCGGCACAGCTGTTATATAGCACAACTGTCAGCTGACATAACTGTTATATAGCATAACTGTCAGCTGGCATAGCTGTTGTCCAGCATAAGCGTCAGTTGGCATGACTGTCATCTGAAATAACTGTCGGTTTGTATGACCATCAACTGCCACAATCGTCAGCTGGCATAGTCATCAAGTGACTGGTGGTAGAAGATGAGCCACGCCGAAGGAAGTACAGTACAGTCACTCATAAAAGAAAGTACCTTCCCCCCCTGTACAACAGACCATGTACACCCACTAAAAAAATTATCGGTACCCCTTGCTTCGATACCCTTTGCAAACTATCACTGGAACAGAAGCTAGGAACACTCGTGACTCGGCAGAGGTTGGTATACCTGATCCTCTCTCTCTCTCTCTCTCTCTAGATATACAGTATTATAGCTCCAGTAACTTCATGTCGTATATAATGAATAATGTATAGCAATGGACGTAATGCTCAAAGGAAGGGCTCAAAACGGCAAGATATATTCCACTACATAATATAGAAATCAAAGTGTTATTTACTTACTTGAAAAGATTAGGAGAAATACACTGAGGTGGTTTGGACATGTGGAGAGGATGGAGAATGAAAGACTGACTAAGAGGGTGTATGTAGGTGAGGTGGAGGGAGGGAGAGGGAGGGGTAGACCGAGGATGAGGTGGAGGGATGGAGTTGAGAGGTATATGAGGGAGGGGGGGGTGAGTTGGTGGGAGGGGAGTCAAATGGTGGGTGACAGAGTGACTTGGAGGCGTTTTGTCTGCGGCCACCCTTTGCGGGATTAGGGCGTCGGGCTATAGATAGATAGATAGAAACCCATCGCAGCCGATGTCACCACCTTAGGATTTTCTTACACATTGCGTTACAGTGACAACCACAGTTAGGATGATGGCAATCTTTATAGGCCTATCAGTCCAAAATATACAACACCCCAAGAACAACGTATCTACAGTATATACATATGTATCGTTGTATTGCTATAATATAAACCACATCAGTGACACATGACTGCAGCAGTGCTTGGTATATGAAACTGAGAATGATATATCACCAGTCTGACGAAGGTGATAACAACATTGCATGTCGTGATCAGTAGCCATACTCGTATATTTTAGGATAGGCTTTTAACTCACACTTCTTGATTTGGATATAAAGGGAGGAAATTGTTGCCTATTAAACTATTTCAGCCTGGACAGTTTGAGCATCGCATGAAGAGTGTTTTTATTCAAAGTGGCTTTGGGTTTTTTCGTAATAGCTCTTAGATGGCGATTTATTCTGCACATTACACATCAAGATCCTCGTTTGCAATTTTCATGAAAATTATGTTCATCCTCAAACTCTCTAAGTAACGTCAAAACCTAGTGATAATTAATAAGCAAAACATTTTGCTTAGTAATCAGTGCTATGAAGCCTCCAATGCCATTATGAATATGGACCAAAGGTTCAGTACATTAGGAATACCATCCAGACACGTTAACTCAGTTTATTTTCAGACCTCTTGTCAGGTGTGTCAGATTTTATCATCCTAAAAGAGAACCGATAATTTTTTAGTGAGTGCCTCGCGGCATGCAGGCTTGGTAACAGTGCATCTGACGTCAGAGATGGCGTCTGAGGATTGGGAGGAGCTGATAAATTATACGCGAAACGCAGCTTGAACCCCTATCCTGCCACACTCACACACACCATGAATTAGGTATCAGCACGGTTGCAATTACTGTTTCGTTTAGTAAATAACTCACTACAGACTGAATACTGCCGGTACGTGGTTACATTATTAATATTGTATAATACGTTATAGTGTAATAATTAGTAATGCAGAATTACAGTAGGCTATAAAACCGCTCAGTATTTGTCCTGAAATACTCGAACATGATGTAATATGTGCATGACATCACCTAATTCATGCCTTCCAGTACCCACCTCTCTCTCACTAGTGGGAAAAAAATGTCTGGGATTTTAGTTATATCTTAGCAAACCTGTTAGAGGATAGAGTTCATCTTTTTAATTTAACATGACAGTTTTAAAGTGTATCTCGAATGGGCACACATTTCATGCATGGGTGTTTGTGAGTGCGTTGGCAGAAATGCTGTTCATCGTTTCAAATGATCAGAGACAGAAAAATAACAAAAGCATTGTGAAGGTGTAGGATATTCAAGGCATAAATACTGTGGGAATGGGAATGTGTGGTGGCTTGAATGTTACGTTCTTGGTGTATTATTGTGAAGGCATATTATATATTGCAAATATGGTTGTAATTCAATCGAAATATGACTTGAAGTAGCGTTTAGTGCAGATCAGTTCCTCCACACCCAACAAACACCGTTCCTCGCTCCCATCTCTGACGTCAGGTGCACTGTGACTAAACCTGAATGTAGCGAGTTCCAACGTCTCTCACACGGGGGACGGATACAATCTTTTATGAGCTACTGTACATACTGTAGAGATGGCTGTTGTAGGTAGGCTGGTAAGGTACGAGTGAACTGGCGGTAAAGGGTGAATGGAGTGCGTGGGATGAACTAAGACGGTGATTAGTGCTGATTCACTCTAGAGTTAGTTTGCCCTGGGATTATGGGTGTTGAAGGTAGCTTGGTAGTTGGGTCAGTCATGTTTAGCCCTGAATCCGAGTGAAGATTTTTTCTGTGTATTGCTGCTGTTTTCAGATAAGTTTATTTGACTTGTGAAAAGTTTTTTGTATTCTATGGAAATAACAAAGGATGTATCAAATCCCCCTCGCTGGAAAAGGCCATCAGACAGTAAAGAAAATTGTCTGGAGAAGGTAAGAATATAGTTTTAAAAAATAATTTCTGGTTCGGTATGTTAACGATTTTCGACAAAAGGGAACAGAAATGAGTCGGACGGGTGGAGGGTAATGGGTGGGATGGATGAGCTGAGAAGTAGTGGGTTATGAGTTGTAAAGGAGGAAGTATACGATGTAGAATATAATGATGTAGGTTGGGTTGTGTGAGTGAAAAAGAGTGGGTTGGATGGGGATGGATGGGTTGAGATGTTGATGGGCAGGGCCAGATTTGAGCATATGCTAAACAAGCTACAGTATGAAGTATGAAGAGGTCTCTATAAATCATTTTTTTAAGGAGCTTTATTATAATATATATTTGAGCAATGATTTAGCAAAATTAACCCATTCTGCACTGATCTGTAATGCATCTTGGTGGTATTCTTGTCAAGTTCAGTTGTCACACAGCCATTTTCAGTGTCAGCAATAATTACCAAAAAGGGCCTCCAGAGCTTCCCATTACTTAGGACCCCACCATGTCTATATTCGATACTGGTGGAAGTATTTTCTAACCGGGTTTTCATTTGTGGAGTAATTAGTTCCTTTACCAGTTCTTTCAGGAACAGACGGAGATTGTGTGATTTTTCCCAAAATCTAGATGTTATGACTGGAACAAAATGAACGCATTTAGACTTGCCACATCAAGAACATTGTACCATATGACCTTAGGTCATCTCTTTGATTGTCTCTTACATGAATAAGTTCTCACCATTTGATCCACTACATCATCCTCTCCTTTTGTCTCATTGTAGTACTTGATTATAATTGGTTTCTTTTTCTGACCTTGTTCATCAACGGCTCTATGGTGATGCATGGTACTCAAAAGTATTACAGCCTTTTCTTTCTTTACCATATAACTGACCATGGTAGCGTTTTCTTTTAATTAAAATGTAACTTTGCGTCCTTCTCGGTGTTTTGAAGCTTTCATAACAGGAGGAATGTCTTGCTTGTTTTCCTGCAGAGTAAGAATTAAATCTCACTTGAGAAGTGCTTCTGCAAGTGGAACACTTGTGAAGAAGTTGTCCATTGGTACACTGCAACCATTGTCATTGAGTTTACTAAACAACTGCTGCACAATACTTGATCCTAGATTTCTCGTCACCTCTTCACCAGGTTGTCTTCCAGTATAGACAACCCCATCAAAAGCATGGTAATTTCTTAAGTCACAGAGCCATAAAATCTTTATACCATATTTTGCCGGCTTACTTGGCATGTATTGCCCACTAAAAGACATCAACTGCTCATTTAGAGTCACACAGTCACTGGGGTTATATGACTTACGGCAGTTTGAAACAAACTGCTCGCAAATGTATCCGTTTCGACATTCTGTATGGAAGGAAATATTTCATTATTGTCCACTGCTACTCATAAGTGTATTTATTATTTTGTTACTAATTATCAGTGCATACTGTCGAGAGAATGAACCAGTTAACAACTTATGACAAACTAATTAACAATTACCCATGTTAAGAAAATTCACAAATTATATGCATAGCTAACCTTCACACATATTACGAGCATACTGGTGCCAAGCCAGCTAATGTTCATGCAAATTACACACATAGCCTGATAATTGTTGCAGGAGAAAACACACTATGGAGAACCGGGGTCTTCTAGACCCAGGTTCTGGAAATTAGAGGTAGGGGTCAATTCAGGGCCGAATTTACCTACTTCTGGGCCCCAGGCCAAACTCATCAGTGGGTCCCCAAATTTATAGAAATGTTTGGATGTTTCAATAATATATATATATATATACAGTATATATATATATATATATATATATATATATATATATATATATACAGTATATATATATATATATATATATATATATATATATTGTGGTAGGTGGGGGCGCTCACCATCCACTCACTCGATGTAGTGCTGCTCTTGGGTGTCTGCCCTTTCCTTTCCTCCATCCTTCTTTCCTTCCATCCTCTTCTGTCTTCCTTTCGTTCATTCTTTCCTTGTCCTTCTGCCTATGAGCAACTTTACACTCCCTCTTCTGTCTTTCTTTCCTTCATTCTTTTCTCTTCCTTCTGCCTGTGGGTGACTCTACACTGAGTGACAAGCCAAATGGTTTCCTGTACACCAGGAAACCATTTACTACGCTGGGTGGTAACCATATAACCAAATTTTGGTGCCTGGTGGGTTAGTGGGTAATTATTGCGCTCCAATCGGATTGAGCCGGTGAAGGTCTATATCCAAGGGATGGTTGGGGTTGATTGCTCGTGTAACGCCACTCAGGGATGAGTGAGGCTGGTCACTCTCATCTTAAATGTCAGGACCAACTGCCTAGCCCCGGGCTCCTACGCTCCTCATGGGGCAATGTAGGATTGGATTAAATATATATATATATATATATATATATATATATATATATATATATATATATATATATATATATATATATATATATATATATATATATATATAAACCGGCTGAAGATCACTGCAGGCTTATACTTACTGTACAGGGGCCCCATACTCCACGCCCTATACTTATTGTACAGGGGCCCTTATGGTTGTGAATATATTATATAATGAAATACTCGGTGTACACTTGAAACAAGGTTATATGCTGGCACACTGCGTGATATATTAGTTCAGTGGGCCCCCAGACCCCGGTGAGCCCAAGGCCAATGGCCTATTTGGCCTATTGGCAAATCCGGCCCTGGGTCAGTATGCCTCTATTTCTTCTTTACTAGCAGATATTTTTCAAAAATTTTGTAGCTCAAGTAATCATAAGTAAATTATAGAAGAATAGCTAGGAAATAATGGACAGATGTAAAACAATAAGAGAAACAGAAAACTTTAAAAAACCTGACGGGTCTCCCAGATCCATTTCTGATTCTAAGGGTTGACAAGTCTTCAACCATTCTCCCACTAAAATGTTCAGACGGTAACATTATAAATGACCCCGCGGGGTAAAGCAAATATCCTTGCCAATACAGTCGTCAGCATAAATTCGCTGCAAGTCTACTCATGTGATGTGAGTCCTTTTGTCTAGCAACAGTGTAAGGGGACTAGTTGCCACATAAACTTTTATACCCTTAAGGACGTAATTTAAAGAAGTGGTACTAGAGACTGCCTATAGTATAATTTTGTATATCGTAACTGAATAGTATAAAAAGTGCAAGAGTTCATTGGAGAAATTTACGGAACGACGTTTGAGCGTAATATTCTGCCATTCCTCCTTATAACCGTGTCTATGCTCCCTTCCTCTCTTTCCCCCTTACTCCTCCTTCCCCCCCCCCACGCCTCCCTCTTCATCCTACCCCACACTCACTTTCATGCCTCTCCATTTTCTCCTCTCCCACCCTCTCTACCTTCATTCATTTATCCACGGCACTAACCCGACTGGCACAACGCAGTTTTCGCTTGACTGTTTACTAAACCTAGACCGTCCTATTTTCAACTGCTCGCAATACTTTAATAAACCTAACTATATCCAAGGCTAATTATCAGTATTCCTTCTCATTCGAGTGCCATTCTCACCGTCTCTTTCTCCTTCCCACTCCTTTTATTTCAGCTGTCATTCTTTTCTCCACGCCTTGCCACTACCAACAGCCGCAAGATACAGAAACGTTTGAAGTCTCGTTCTTGTGATGTATTCTTTACTGTTTAATTCTTATTTATTTATTTATTTATTTTTTAGTGAGCCTGGCAGTCGGTGGCTATTATTTCAGTAGGCGAAATTAAACATACATTTGTGCCCATTCCTCCTACTTCACCCCCTCTCTCTTCCCTAGGAAAATGTTCCCATTCCCCTCATACTCTTCACTGAATCATGAAGCAGTATCAGAACCATGATTCGAATTGCTGCATCATGTTTGGAGTAGAGAGTGGGAGAAAAAGACTGTGGCATGGCAAGAAACTCGAATGTAGAGGAGCAAAAAGGTAACAGGAATACACATGATATAGAGAAGAGTTCGGTTTATTAGGTAGATTAGCGTCTTGGTAAATAAAGGTCAACAGGACAGGAAGAGAAGGGAGTAGAGATGAAGGAAAGCAGGGGGGGGGGGAAGAGGGGGAGGTTGGAGAGAGACAACGGAAGAGGTAGGAGCGAGAAAGCGCAAATTTCATAAGTCCACAACTATCTTCTGTCGTCCTTTGCATATTTTTATGCTAATCATATGTACAGAATATTGCATTCTGGGCAATTTATAGTACTAATTTTTACGAAAACGTCTTTAAAGCTTACAAAAGCCTATGGGGCAACTAGTTCCCATACATTGTTGCCAGACAAAACGACCCACATCACACGAGCAAGCTTGCAGTGAATTTGTGCTGACGACTGTACATTTGCCAGAAATTCTACGTTAGAGGAAGTCAGCCAGAACGTCCCAGTACTAGGGCTTGACTCTCCCGAAATTGTTCCACTTGTAATACAGCTTATATACGTAAAATCCATCCTAGACAATTTACCTACCAACAAAGCTCCCGGCCCAGATAGAATTCCTCCAACTTTTCTGAAAAAGTGCTCCGCAGAGCATGCCTCTGTTCTAGCTAAATTATTTAGACTATGCATACGTACTGTACTTCTTCATTCCCTAATTCATTGAAAGAAGCCAATATCCACCAAATTACAAAGAAAGGAAGTTCCTCTGACCCCTCTGTTTACAGACCAATAACTGTCACATCTTTTCTTGGTAAAGTATTTGAAAATGTAGTTAAAACATATAGTGAAACACCTTGAATCCAATAACTAAATTAGTGATAGACAATATGGTTTTCACCATAAAAGAGCCACCATTGATATACCATACTTAATCTCCTGACTCATTCAATCCATCAGTCAAGTGACCAAAATTGAGAAACTCATGCAGTAGCCCTTGATATTTCTAAAGCTTTCGACAGTGTGGCACTGTTCCTTGCTATCCAAACTCCTTTACTGTAAACTAACGGCTTTTGTTCCTCTGCTTTCCTCATATCTCAGCGACAGAAAAATAAAAGTAAAAGCAGATGATGTATATTCCAGTTTCCACTCAATTAAAGCCAGCTAGCCTCAGGGATCAGCTCTGGCGCCAACCCTATTTCTAGTTCGTATTAATGATCTCCTATGTCACCAACATTCCCATGCATTCATATGCAGATAACTCAGCACTTCACAATTTATTCATACTCAAACACCCATTTACGATGTTTAATATCTCTAACTCTCAACACAATACAGCCATGTTTAATGAAGACTTATCTGAGATCAGTGAATGGGAACAAAATAACCTTGTCTCATTTAATGCTAGTAAAAACAAATATATACAAGTTACTAATAGACAGATATTACCAGATTCCTATATTATCTTCAATACTGTTAATATTCCCATCTCCAAAAGTATATAAATTCTTGATTTTTTACTGAACGTGCCATCGCCGGACCTTTCATGTTAGATCACTTGCTAAACCGCCTCAAAGAAACTTGGATTATTGTGCAGAGTCCGTAACTTCTTCAGTGACGAGTAGTTAGCTTTAATTTATGAGTCATGTGTGCTGTGAGTAAGAATATTGTTCACCCTTCTGGAATGGACGTGGAGAGGTTCCACTATAAGAAATGGACAAAATTCAGAACAAAGCTGTTGAAATCATTAATAACCCTACTGTAACAAATAAACTACCTCCTCTACAAGTAAGACGGAATGTTGCCTCCCTTGCATTATTTTACAGATTCTTTTATCACAAATGCTCTGACAAAGTTCCGTCCATTGTGCCACCTCTCCATGCCTTCCCTCGTGCTACACAGGCATCTGGTAGCACTCATGACTGGAATGTCACACAGCCATACTGTATTGCAGAACTTCTGCCTATCAGAATTCTTTCATTCCCTGAACTGCATCTCTCTGGAACTTGCTTCCCCGGAGTTGTTTCCCTCCAAACTTCAACCTACAGTTGTTCAAGTCCAACTGTTACAGAATTTTTTATGAATGTAGGACACCAATAATCTTGTATGGATTTTTTTTTTTTTTTTTTATTAATTCGTTTTTCCTTCTTCTTTTCTGTTATAATAGAATAAGGTGAACCCCATCTAGCTCGAATACTCCGGGCTTGGCTGTATAAAATAAATTGGAGCTATGGGAAAACGAAGAGGTTAAAGGTTTATGAACAGAGGAGCAGGGATGTGTGACTAATTTGCCCACCACTCTAATGGTAAACAGCCTTCGATTTACTACACAGGAAGGGTGGCCTTCTACTTCGCTCTTCCTGCACAGATTCAATATCACACATTTTTTTAATGCATGGAAGAAGGAACCAAAGGCCAGAAGCTAGTATTTATTGTTCTGTCAAAAAAAAAAAAAAAAAAAACAGAGAGCCAAATTCAAAACCTGTTCATTTCAAGTTGCCCAGACACACTGCAATTGAAAGGCAGGTAGCCATTGACAGTAGGAAACACAGATAGAGGAAGACAGTTCCACAGTTGACCTACTGCAATGAAGGACTGGGAGTAATTGTTAATTTTGGCATTAGTGAGCTGGACAGTAAAGGGATGAGAGTTTGTTGCAAGACGGATGCTACGTGCCTGTCGTAGTGGCTGAGGGTTGGAAACAGAAAGTTCAGAGGAACAGTGACCATTGAAGTTGCAACAAAAAAGAGATGAAGATGCGACAGTGCGGTGAAGAGACAGAGGTTGAAGGGAGCCAGTAAGAGGAGGAGAGCTAATAAGATGAGAAGCCTTTGACTCCACCTTAATAAGAAGAGCTGTATATGGGGAGCCTCCTCACACATGGAGTTGTACTCTATACAGGGGCATATAACACATCTGTTTAAAGTCAACAACTATGCAAGGGTGAGGAAGGCATGGAGTCGGCTTAGCACACATCTCTTGGAAGCAAGTGTTACAATTGATGTAATATGATCTTTCCAAAATAACTCTCGAGAAAATGAAAACCCCAAGATTATTTAAAGATGATGCAGGATTGAGTTAGATATTGTTAAAAATTAAAGGACAGTCCTCCAGAATGTTTTGACGAGTTGAAAGATGTATGAACTGAGTTTTTGAAGCATTAACCCGAACCGTGGTGGGCAAAAGAAAAAAAAAAAAAAATGATCCCCCTCTGTGCTGGCCGAGTTTGGATTTTTTTTTATGATTAAATGGGTTTAATACATTAATACAAAATCCCTGCTCTAATAAAAGTAATCAATAAAGCCAGATACTTAGTTGAATGAAATCAGGTTGGTGCCGCTCTACCTCTGAAATCTTTGAGGTTACTGAGAGGGCAAAGTGGCTGTGAGCTTGTGAACCAATTTTGGATTTTGTTTTTTTTCTGGCTGAATGGGCTTAATACATCAATACAAGATCTCTGGCACTAATAAAAGTAATCACTAAAGCCAGGTAGTTAGCTGAATCGAGTCACTTGGTGCCACTCTACCTCTGAAATCTTTGAGGTTACTGAGAGAGCAAAGCGGCTTTGAGCTTGTGAACCGATTTTGGATTTTTTTTGTTCTGGCTGAATGGGCTTAAGCAGAAGCGTCCCGTCGACATATGGGTAGGTTGCAACTTTTTGCATTTGCCAGTTCCATCGATGTACTGGTACGTCACGCAATTGCAAGGTTCATACTTTACACAATTTTCAATTTTTGCGCATGATTTTTCGTACATATACACGGGACGCCTTCCTCTATTCCTCTACAAGATGCCAAGCAGGGACAATGCCTTAACACCGCATAACCTCCCCCCCCCCTGCACGCCACTGTCTTGGCATTTCACCTGTTACCAGTGACCTGGCCAATAAAGACATTCAGGGCCAGAGTGATTCCCCATTCGATGACAATTTGGAGGACAAAGTTTACATAGCATTAGAGGAAGAAACAGTCAGAAATGATGATCAGGTAATGTGGCAAAAAAAAGGTCAGGTATGGTGATGAGTTAGTGAGTGAAACAATGCTTATAATGCCTATATTACAGTTTGAAAACCAATATACTCTCGTACTACTTATAAATTCGTACCAAGTAAGTAAATAAATACCGTTTATGAGTGGTGTGAAATAGTTACCCTCCCATAGAACTCGTTTTCTTTGGTGCCAGCCTGTTAGAAAACCCAGTAAGGTAAGGAGGTACTGCTACCTGGATCGAGTATTTTAAACCTCAGGTGAGCGATTTCTCTATGAATTTTCGATGTTTATCACCAAAAGCACAGGTTTTAGCCAAAAAAATTTTTTTCGAAAATACCTCGGGATTGGGGGGTGTCGGAGGTGCAAAATAGCTCGGGACGTGACTGGTTAATACATCAATATAGGATCCCTGGCACTAATAAAAGTACGGTAATCGCCAAAGCCAGAAAGTTGGTTGAATCGAGTCAGATTGGTGCTATTCTGTGTCTGAAATCTTAGAGGTTACTGAGACAGCAGAGCATCTGTGAGCTTGTGAACCGATTTTGGATTATTTTTGTGGGTAAATGGGCTTAATACATCAATAAAAGATCCCTAGCACTAATAAAAGTAATCACCAAAGTCAGAAACTAGGTTGGAATCGAGTCAGGTTGATGCCACTCGACCTCTGAAATCTTCAAGGTTATTGACAGAGCAGAGTGGGTGTGAGCCTGTGATGCCTCACTCGCCTCCTGTTCCCCTAAGTCAATGTTGTACGCGTAGCAGAGAAATGTCTGAAGTTAGCAAGATACGTTATTACATTCCATTTTACTTAGGTTGCTTGCAATGACTTCTCAGTCACCAACGTTTTTGAAGGGGACATAGATCTACATCGCTAGCATGGTACAGGTTAAAAAGGCAAGATTACTTTTACCCCAGTCTGAGATATAAGCCAAGTCAGATATTAGGTGTGCCATAGCCTCATCCCTTGCTTGTTGAAGTAACTGCTGAGATGGATGTTGCAGGAAGAGAATGGAAAGGTGAAAGATGGAGTCATCAGCATATTACTAGTTCGGGTTAGACATACAAATTAAAAAGCCACTGATGACAATATGGAAAAGAGTTGGTGACAGATCGGAACCCTGAAGAGCACCGCTACTGATGGCTCTAGAAGAATGGTGGCCATCTACAATAGTGGCAACAGAACAACCAGAAAGGAAGCTAGAGATGAAGGCACAGATAGAAGGATAGAAACTATAAGAGGGCAGTGTGGAAATTAAAGATTTATGCCAGACTCGAATGAAAGCCTTTGAGATGTCAAGTGTAATGACAAAGCTATTGCCAAAGGCCTGAAAGGTGGATGACCAGGAGTTTGAAAGGTAGGTGAGAAGATCACCAGTGGAGCATCCCTGGTGGAACCCATACCGACAATCAGAAAGAAGGTTGTGATAGGAAAGGTGCTTTAAAATTGTTTTGTGAAGAATTGATACAAAGTTTTTGAAATATAAGATGTTACAGCATTTGGGCGATAGTTAGGGGGCTGGGGATGGCCACCTTTCTTTGGGACTGGCTGAATGAGAGCAAAATTCCAGCAAGAAGGAAAGGTACTGTATGTACAAGTTGACAAAGGTGAAAGAGGTTGCCTAGGAATGGTGTAAACACAGAAGCCAGGTCTTGAGGACAACAGGGGGAACCCAATCAGGCCCATGTGCCTTGTTAGTACTATGGCCAGTGATGGCAGAAAATGCCTCAATTAAAGGAATTTTAATGTCTTCCATAAGGAATTCAGAGGGGGGAAGTGATGGAGGAACAACACTAGAATAGTCTAAGGTGGAACTGGGGGAGAAAGTCAAAGCAAATAAAACAGCTACAAAGCCATGAGAGTGGAAAATAGGGAAGGACGATGAGGTAAAGCTGTTAGAATGTGTTTTCCAGAAGGGGTGGGAAAAAATCTGAGTTGGAGAGTTCTGAGCAATTAGTACAAATGAAATTATTATTAGCAGAATGAAGAACAGATTTAGCATGATTCAGGGCATAAATATAAAAAAGATGAGATTTAGGGGTGGGTTGTCTCTGGTACCTTTTGAAGGCCCTCTCCTTGTCACGGACAACTTTAGAACAAGCATGATTAAACCAGGGTTTTTTGTATTAATAACAGGATAAGAGATGAAAATGCATGCTTCTAGGCCCGAGAGAATAACCTCCGTAATGCGTGAGGCACACTCAGACGGCTCTTGGCCATGCAAGCAATAACATTGCAGGGAACATCAAAGATGTATTGCCTGAGAGCCTTCCAATCAGCTTTCCTAAAGTGCCATAGCCACCACTTCTTGGGAGGGTCCTCAGGTTTTGCTGGAGTGATAGGACAGGTTAAGGTGATTAGGCTGTGATCAAAGGAGGCCAGTTGAGAGAAAGGATTAACAGCATGAGCAGAATGATTAGTTGTAAGGAAGAGATCAAGTATGTCGGAAATCTCTGGAAGGCAGTCAAGGATATGGGTAGGGTGCTGTACAAGTTGCTCTAGGTCGGTAAGGATGGAATAGATGTAGTCCTGTTCACCAGGTGGATCAGTGAAAGGAGAGGAGAGCCAAAGGCAATGGTGAACATTGAAATAGTCTCGAATGAAGATTTCAGAGAAAGGAGAAATTAATAGAATGTGTTCCATCCTAGAAGTAAGAAAGTTGAAGAATTTTTCATTGTCAGTAGAATTAAGAGATAAATAAACTGCACAGATTATAATTAGTCAGAGAACGACAGGATAGCTAAAGCCAGAGAGCAGAGAATTCAGAAGATTCAAGCTAAGGAACACGAGAGCAAGATATGTTGTTGCATTCATATACATAACAGCCACCTTTGGCTTTGAAATAAGTAGAGAGAGATAAGGAGGATACAGAGATGGGTTAGCTGTCAGTTG
>NC_137054.1:34972822-34977822 GCF_032717465.1 Coenobita brevimanus
ATACACTGCTGAATTTAACAATGTTGTCTGCAAGGTTTCTGTTAATTAGAAACCCTATACCACTAACTCTTTCATTTGGCCTTCCTCTGTAGTAAAATAGGTGTTTGCTGTCTTTGAACTGAATTACCTATATTCTTTTCTGTGGGTCTCACTCAAACCTACATTATCCCAACTAATGTTTTCCAGTTCAGTCATTAAGTTACCAAGTTTGTAATCTTCTGTGAGGCTTCTTACATGGTATGCATATCTTCATGGATTTCAGATTGTTTAATATTCCAGTCTCTAACTTGCCAACACAGTGCCTACTCACTTTCGGTGGCACACGGCCAATAAGCACATGAGGCAATGCAGTTAGACCATTAGTAGACGATGATCCAACAGGAACACCCGTCAAATTATTTGAAATACAACTCATGTTTAGTTAATAACACCATCACAAATGTCACAATTATCAACAAAGTACATATCGGAAGTGTCCAGAGAATGGTGTGTTGCACAACCAGATTCAGTTTCAAAAGTGAAAGAATAAAGATGATTAAGATTTAAAAATATGCCCAATAAAAGTAAATGAAAACAAAGCAACCTTTCAGTTGGAAATAAGGAACAGATTTCAGGCTCTAAGTAATGCTGAATGTGACATTGATCAGCTGAATGACAGACTAACAAAAGTGCTAAGAGAATCAGTGGAGGTAGTAGGAAAACTTAATACAACCAAAGCAAAGAAGTATTCAGAAAAGACACTCGAGCTTATGAAAAAAAGGAAAGGAAAGTAAAAACAAAGAAAGATGAAACAGAACAAGCAGAATTAAATAATGTTAAGAAGCAGAATTTGCCAGCTAGGTAGTCGAGGAGCTTCTTGATGTTACCCGGTGCTTACCGTAAGTTAGTTCTGGTACGAGTCAGAGTTGCCAGTTTGCCTGCTGTTTGTGAGCTTAGTTGTTTTGTAAGTTATGCATTAATATTTATGCTCTTTTTCTCAATAATGTCTTATGTGATTGTTTGTTAGATTACGTGACTTAATTTACATTTGTATGCTAAGTAATCCCTGTAATATCCGGACACCCAATAATCAGACACCCCAATGTCCAGACATTTTGGGCCCGGCCCTTTGGAACCCAAAAATGGCCCAAAAACATAAAAAAAGCCAAAAAAAATCAACATTTTTTCACCCGTAATTTGAACTTGGCAAACGGCGCTGAAGAGCTGTGTTTTGCCACATAGCTGTGGCACCTGCTGCCCCCTGCAACCTCCTCCCCTCCCCAGTTCCTGCCTAACTACCGTCGTGACTAGATGCTCATTGCAATTGCTGCTGCATGTGCTCATTTTTGTGAATAAACAATGAATAAACTGCAATATCTCATCACTAGACCACATGGGAATTTGCAGTGTTGTGCAGTATTAAGAAATTAGATTTCAGAGTGCAAAGGATTAAGTGGAGAGTGCAAACTGGCATGATGAAACTGGCGTGGCACAAGTAAGAACAGAATGTGCAGTGTTAAACGGTTATAATTCATAGTACAAAGGATTAAGTGCAGCACAACACTGGATTACTGTACATGTTTCAAGAGCATTTTTACCACTGCCAGAGCCTTAGAGCAGGCAGGTTAATCTTCGTAATGGCCACGGACAAGTTGTAAGTACCCTGTACACTGCCAAATATTTTCCATACTCACTTCTAATTCCTCATTCTCTGGTTCCTTTTCATTTATTTCATGCTTTCTGCCCCTTATCTGTGTGAATACGGTCTTAAATAGGTGCTATGCACATTCAGTAGGGAGTTATGTAGGTGGTTTTCTGAGTCAGGCTGGGTTAGTGTCCATAAGTACCTGTCCAGGAGGTATTTTCCCAGTATCCGGACAAACCCACTTCCCGAACATGTCTTTGGCACTATTACATCCGATAGTGGAGGGATATAATTTAAAATGTTATTCAGTGTGGGAGAGCTCTGGCATGTTTTTGTTGTCTCCGAGTTGATAACTGTGCTCTCTCTCTGGAATACACCAGAAATGTGGAAAAATATAAAAGATTCTCAAGTAATATAAGGCTATATAAGGACAGGGAAGAGACTAAAGCAAGTTCAGCCGGTTTTCAGTTCAGTTTGAATGTAGTGCATTGTCAGTGCAGTGCTGTTAGTGAAGTTTGTGAGGTGTTGCTGGGAAGCATTAAGTGTAATGTTATTGCAATTAGTAACGATTATCTTCGGTACTTGTGAAAATAGTGAAGTGTTGTTGGCAAACAGCGAAGTGTTATTGGAGTTAGTAAAGTTTGTATAGCTCCAGTGCTTGTGAAAACAGTGAAGTTGGAGAGCATAAGTACAATTACTTGGAAAATGAAGACAGTGAACTACAGAAGCCGGTGTTTATTTATGACACCTGAGCTGATCTTGTGTAATGTACACCCAAAGGCTGACCATAGGAAGAACAACTCACTGGGCAACATCCTTCCTATACTGAACTACTGCTGTTGGAGCCTGTGGCAGTGTGGGGTGGGGACGTAACAGTGGTGTCAGGAATGTGTATAATGTAAGTGCTGCATTGAGTCTAACCTTCGACATGGAGACAGAAGGTGTACAGACATAAGGCCAAGCAAGGCAAGAGGAGGCATCACTGGCTGCAATTATAAAGCTTTTACAAGCACAGAATGAAGTAATCAAAGGGCAATTACTGGCACAAAATAAAGTACTCAAAGAACAGTTACATGCACAAACTGTACAACTAAAAGCACTGAATGAAGGACATAAAGAACTCAAAGAACTATTACAGGCACAATGTGTACAACTGAAGGCACAGAACGAACAACTAGAGGCACAGTGTGAAGAACAAAAAGAATGATAAGAACAACATCAAAAGGCATTACAAGAGCAACAGAGGGAATTACAACTGAGGATGCAAAGACAGCAAGATGCTTTCATGGGCGAAATGAAGGAAGAACAGCAACAGTTTAAGGAGGATGTAGATGCCACACTAGAGCAGCAGAAGTATGACAGGGCAGTGCAATTTGCTACCAGCCTGAAGGATGCTGCAGTGGAAATTCTGGGCCAGATGTCAGTAGAGGAGAGGATGCAGATGGAGGATGGAGATTTACAACCAGTGCTAGAGTGGCTGCAGCAGAGTACAGTGCGACCATCTTGGGAAGAAGTTTCCAGGCTAAGCCCTGTGAGCATGAGCTACTGAGTCAGTGGGACCTTCTTCATTTGAACAATGGAATACTGGAGCGTCAATGGGAGACACCCAATGGCCTCAGCAAGTAGTGGCAACTGGTGGTTCCGAAGAAGATGAGGTCCGAGATCTTGGATGAGTCCCATAACCTGATCACTAGTGGGCACCTCGGAACGAAGAAAAGTCTAAGTTGGTTGCGATAGAGGTTCTAGTGGATTAGCATGCGTCAGCATGTTGAAGAGAGGTGTCAGGCCTGTGATGTGTCTTGTGCCCATATGGGACCCAAGAAACGTGGTTGCACCTCTCTTCAGCTATACCAAGTGGGTGTACCGATGGAAAAAGTCATAGTGGACATTGCTGGACCTTTGCCACTCACTGAAAGAGGAAACCGGTATATATGTGTCGTCATGGACTACTTCACAAAGTGGCCAGAGGCCTCTGCCATCCCCAATCAAGAGGCAGCTGATGTTGCTCAGTTGTTGGCTGACCAATTCTTCTGTTGTTTTGGGCTGCCACAAGAGCTGCATTCAGATCAGTGTAGAAACTTCAAGTCTGCTGTGTTCGTGAATGCTGCAAGTTACTGAGGATCAAAAAGACCAGGATGACCCCATAAGGCCACAATCAGATGGGATGGTGGAGAAATTCAACTGGACCCTAGGACCAGAACCGACCAAGTACTGCATAGAAGGACAGACAGAATGGGACTAGAAATTAACTGCGTTGTTGTTGGCATATCGGTCTGCATCCAATGAGTCTACTGGCTATACACCTGTGAAATTTATGTTGGGCCACAATATATGCTTATCTGTTGACTTGTTAATGGGAACATCATCTGGTGAAGAACTGCTTACAGATACCACCAGCTATGCGAAGCACCTTCAGGAAAGGCTGGCTGAGGTACATCATCAAGTGCGAGGAGCCCTTAAGTTTTCAGAAGTGAGGAAGTGCAAGTATGATGCCAAGGCAAGTGAGGTTAGCTTCAAGGATGGTAACCAAGTTTGGTTATACAATCCTCAACGAAAAAAGGGACAGTCACTGTAGGTGCAGAACCCATGGGACGGGCCTTACACTGAGTTGGACAGCCTATCAGATGTAACGTATCGGATTCGGGGAGGCATCGGATTCGGGGAGACAGGAAGTCTCACCCAAAGGTGGTACACATCAATTGTCTGTGGCAGTACCATGGGCAAGGACAGTACAGCTGGATCGTCTCGGAGGAATCATGCTCAGCTGCAGCTGAGGAAGTCGAGAAGGACCAAGGAGCTGAAGTATTAGAGGATGGTGACCGTTTCCCAAGGGAAGAAGTGAATCAGGAAGAGGACCAAGACCTTCCTGGAGGAGTGGACTGTGTGGAGGAGCATGGACGTCGTCGGAAGCAGCATAGAAGAAGACCTGATAAGTTGAAAAATTATTTTGTGTATGGCTAGATGTTTCATCAGGATTAAGGTTTATGTTTGTATATATTGTGTAGCTTTGTTGGGAAGACAAACAGCTAGGGAGGGGGTAGTGTTAAGATGCGGGATTTGGCAGTCAGGTAGTCGAGCAGCTTTTTGACATTTCCCGATGTTTACCATAGGCTAGTTCCGGTATGAGTTAGAGTTGTCAGTTTGCCTGCTGTTTGTGAGCGTAGTTGTTTCGTAAGTTATGCATTAATTTTTATGCTCTCTTTCTCAATAATGTTTTATTTTTTTATGCTCTTTTTCTCAATAATGTTTTATTTATTTGACTGTGTGTTAGATTATGTAACTTAAGTTTCTGTGCAAAATAACTTAGAGTGTTGTGCAGCGTGGGAGAGCTTTGGCATGTTTTGGTTGTTGTGTCCGGGTTGGTAACTGTGCTCTC
>NC_137054.1:34982822-35102822 GCF_032717465.1 Coenobita brevimanus
CTATAGATTCCGTTTCTTACACATTCTCCCAAACTCATCCACCAAGCCTTGCAGCTCCCCTTCATCTTCACTCAACAACACAGTATCATCTGCAAACATCAGTACAGGGAGTTTCCAAACACTATCCTCTCTCACCAGGGCCATTCCAACATCCACTACCCTATCTTGTACCTCTTTTATTACCCCATCCATGCACAGATTGAACAACCATGGAGACATGACACATCCCTGTTTCAACCCAACTTTCAAAGAGAAAAATTCACTCAGTTCACCATCCACACGCACTGCAGCCTTAGCACCATCGTACATACTCTTCACAGCATTCAACAACTACCCATCTACTCCATATATTCTTAACACTTTCCACAATCCTTGTCTATCCACCCTGTCATATGCTTTCTCCAAATCCATGAAAGCCGCAAACAACTTTTTTCCCTTCTCTAGAAACTTTTCCACTAAAGATCTATGAATGAATATCTGATCTACACAACCTCTTCCCTTCCTAAAGCCTCCCTGTTCTTCTCCAACTAATTTCTCTGTTCTTTCTCTAACTCTCTCAATAAGTATCCTACCATACACTTTTCCTATTATACTAAGAAGACAAATGCCCCTATGATTATCACACACTTCTTTTTCCCCTTTTCCTTTGTACAAGGTAATAATTATACCTGACTTCCAATCCTCCGGGACTTTACCTTCCTCCCAGGCCAATCTGCACATCTTCCGCATCCATTCTACTACTATCTCTCCCCCATGCTTCAGCATTTCACCACACACTCCATCAATTCCTGGGGCTTTCCCCGATTTAACTTTCTTCATTGCTTCCACAACTTCTATCCTACTGATTTCTTCCTGTCTTCTCACCTCCCTCCTTCTCCCAGCCATTCCCCAGCCACTTATACTCGCATTACTTCCATCCTCTATGTTCAACAATTCCTTAAAGTGTTCTCTCCATCTGCTCACTTTTTCTCCCTTCTCCACTAGTAATCTACCATTTTTATCTTTCACTCCCCTGCTAATTTCACTTCCACCTGTCTTACTCTTTTCACCTCTTTCCGGAACATTTTCTTACAGGCTCTCCACTTTACACTCAAATGCCTTCCAAATTCCTCATCCACTCTCTTCTTACTCTCTCTTACTAATGTTTTCACCTTTCTCTTTCTTTCTACATATAACTCTCTCTTCTGCCTCTCAACTTCTTCCATGCCCCTATTTCTCATCCATTCATTGTATGCTTTCTTCTTTCGTGCCACAGCCTGTCTCACCTCTTCAGTCCACCACGCTGTTCCTTGCACCCTTCCTCCGTCTTCTCTTCCTTCCACACACCACATCACATGCTGCGCATATTTCTTCTGTAAAAATCCTACACACACCTTTCACGTCTCCCATCTGCTCCAATTCATATTTGCCCAGTCGTTCCTCCACTTCTCTCTTATACTCTGCCTTTTTCTCATCCTCTTGTAACCTTTCCACTCTCCTTGCAACTACTCCTTCCTCTCGTCTTTCCCTTCTTCTATTACTCCATATGTGTATATATATATATATATATATATATATATATATATATATATATATATATGAGGCACCCAGGACCATAGGGGCGTAACTCACACTTCCCAACTTTCGGAGTTAAAAGTGGGAAACATTAGCTCAGAGGTTCAGAAATATCGTACAACAAACATTTCACAGAAAAAGAACCCCCACGTGTCATGGACGAAGGTTGAACGTAGCATGTTTTTGTGCATTGGTTTATAAAGAGGTACTTGAAGGCACAGGTCCACAGGGGCGTAGGCATCAGCCAATGAGCCCGCTTTTGGCAGCCACACACCCGGTCTCAGCCAGTCAGGCGGCGCTTCCTGTGAACAGCTGACTGCCTCCTCACTCAGTGCTATGCTTTGTGGTGTATGGTATGGCAGATATCTGCGTGGATTATCCTCCTCTATTTCGCCATTTTTTCGTAAATTAAATAGACAGTCATGGGTGATAGTGATTGAGCAAGTGATGGTGAGGCCAGGAAGTTTATCAGAAAGAGCAAGACGGACAGAGACTTGGAAGAAGAGGAAAGTGAAGAGGAAGAGAGATAGTGGTGAAGATTACTTCAGCCACGCAACAAGGAAACATGTGAATGCCCTGGCAGTGGGTGACCTTGCAAGTGTTCTGCACAATGTCTTGATGCTGTGGGTTGGAACAACTGTCACGGGGTTTTATAGATTTATATTAAAGAATACTTTAAATATTACTTGAAAATATGGACAATGAATTGACTTGTGAAATCAAGCAGTAAGTTTTACTTTACACCGGCTTACTTCGCCGATTCTCTAAGGATGAGAATTTATAAACTTTCTCAACAGTACACAGCAGAGACTAATTACTCACGAGTGCTGTTTGTAGTACCGTTAGCCTCTCGAGAAATTGACTCCACCCCTGACAATCAATAACTAATACTAATAGTAATAAACAGGTTCTTGCTGGTGCATTATCTCCTGGTTGGCATAATGGATTTAAGCTTAATACAAAAGGACTGGCTTAAGTGCCAGTTATGAATAATGCAAAGCGTTTATGCGAACTAGGAGCGGCAACTAGAATAAGCTTAATGTGGAGAAATAAAACACGAGTTTAACTATACATTAAGGTCAAAGGAAAAGAGCTGTAAAATTTATTAATTATAATGAAATAAATATACATTACATGAGTCTCAAAATGACTTCAAAATAACAAGGAGAATACACTCACTCGCTCATTCAAACGCTAACACTTAAACCTAGGAAAAATGAAAAGAAATACTGGTCAGTGGAGGGGCTAAGCGGAATGACTGGGCATCGATACGTAGGACGGACGCTGCAATACGCTGAACGCTCTCCTCCAATTAACACTATGTGGAGATTTCAGGAACTTGCTGTACAATGAACCTTCTCTCACGACATTCCAAGCCTGACTAAGCTCAAATTATAGAAGGGGGTGAGGAATGGCCGTACTTGCTCCAACGGTCAATGAAAATAGAGTGAGCAATACACGCTCACAATAAATCACTCAGCGAAGGCGCTAATGTCGCACACAAGGACGATCACTTATGAAACAATGAAAAATGTTCTGAAAACCGTCCCAATCGAGTGAATACGGGACGGTTAAACTGAGTGATACAGAATGAGAATTCCACTAGAATACGCGGTTTTCACTCTGAATAAAATGTTATGAACTTATAAACACGCTCGCGCCAATTTGTGACATTAAGCCACATGAAAATAAATTTTTTTTTCTTCAGAAAAAAAAACTTTTCGATATACATACATATAAATCCTAACTCAGTCACACAAGATTCACACTGTGGTGTGTGTACTACCCTGGTACAGGAGAAAATGACAGTCACTCATGAGCGTAAAAACCTCATATTTACGTTAACAGAAGCAAGCTTGAGGAAAAATCTCCGAGACGACAGTGAAAAATCCTGTTCTCAGGTCACTCTGAGAAAAAGGAACGCTACATTTACATTAACAGCTAATCGTTATGTAGCGTGATGTATGTAATACACAGTGTAGGTGTGACAGTTGTGGTGTAACTGTGCCTAAGTGTAGAATTATGTGATACAGTAGGAAATAATGACGACGAGGCAGAAGAGAAGAGGCGGCAGCATGCGACAGGGATGACCAGCCGATCTGCACGACAATGCTGCACCTGCCAGCTGCACCTGCGAAAGGAATCAAGGTGGAGCATCAAAAGTGTCATTTCTCTCTTTCTCTGCCTAGCAATCAGTACTTATGTTTATTATTAACCAGGAAACATAGTCTTTGGATTCACAAATCTCTTAGGACCCATGTAGTTTACTGGTTAACCTAGCATTATTAACCAGGAAACGTGCCAGTTCTTGAATTGCTCAAATCTCTCAGAACGGGCAGTTTACTGGTTAACCTAACTCTACACTTATGATTAATGACAAGAAGCTGAGAATCTCTACACAATCTCGGGCAGGTCACATTTTAACACCCACCGTGGGTGTGAACACTCACGTGGCCACAACTCGAGACGTTCCACAAGGTAATTCATGCACAGCCTTGGATTGTCCCTATGGGGTTCTCGAACTTTCCCCTTAACCTTCGGTACATATGTAGGCCTATGTACAGGCCCTGGACATGATGTGTCCTGTGGGGCCAACGGGCAAGACATCAGGTCTGCACCCACATTACCACTGCCCTGTCTCTCAACTAACTCTGAGATTATGGGTGTGGATTCACATGGCACAGGAAGGACATGTCCCTGATTGGTGTTACATGGACACACGTTGCAGGAAGGCACAAAGCTATCTATTTCTCGTCCCATCCCTGGTCAGAAAAATCAGCACGGATACGGCCCTGGGTTTTCCTTTTGCCCATGTGACCTCCTGAGGCTGAACAATGACCCCATTCTAACACTGCTTGGTGGTACTTAGCGGGAACGACGAACTGCAGTCGAACCTTGCCCTGGGGTGTTTGTGACTCACGGTACAGCCGTCCTTGTTTACGAAGGAACTTGGCTTGACCTCCCTGTGAATACTTAATCACTCTACCCTTTTGTTTCTTCTGCACGGCAGCAAGTGTCGGGTCAGAGTGTTGTTCTTGAACAACAACTTGGCTACACATCAGATCTTGTGGCGATGCATTGGTCACAGGAGTGACACAGTTTGAAGCCTCAGCAATGGCTTGTGTTACTGCAGCCGAAGTCTGCGTAGCGTCATCTTCGGTGCAACTATACTTGGCACTGGGAATATTGCCTATAATAAGGTCAAATAAAGGTCCTGGCATGACAACTGCAACTGTCGTACCAGTGTAAAATGGAGATGCCACCTGGATACGTGCCTCAGGGAACAATCTCACTGATCCATCAATAAGGTTAGCTTGGATCTGTCAACCTGTGTACTCCTCAGGCCGAACTAGGCTCTGCCTGACAGAGCAACCTGAGGAACCATTGTCTCTCAGGACCTTCACGGGAATGCCTTCCACAAACCCTGGCTGAACAAGGAAGGCACTGTCACCTGTGGGAGGGCCTGTGGAGAAAGCAGCCAGCCACTGATGAGGCTGCTTAATAAATGATGCAGCAAACATGGTGTCCTGAGAACTAGATACATGAGGGGTCGTACTCACTGTCTGGGAAGGTGGAGCGTTGACCTCCTGTGGCAGAGTGTTCACTGTCGCTGGGGGACTAGAGAACTGCGGGGAAGTACCCGTGCTGCTAGAGACGACACCACCGTGCTGCTGCTGAGGAATGAAGGCTGCGTTCGCCTCCTGCCTCCGAGGGGCTGGTGCTGAGAAGGACAGTCCCGACGGTCGGTTGCGTGGCTGATACTGCTGCTGGTCAGGGTACTTGTTGTACCTCTTCCACTCAGGTTTCTGGGTATTTTGCCCCTGGTCCTTCTTCTGCAGTTTTGGACCTTGGCCATTATTCTGGGAACGGCCTTGTTGCTGGGGTTCAGTCTGAGACGGTTTACCAGATTTGTCAGCTTTCCTGTTCCAGGTGTGTTGCTTACGAGTTTGATACCCATATGCAGTGAAGAATGCATCAGTCTTCTCGACCATTTGGCTGGCATCCCTTACCTGGCAGATTTTAAGCTGAGCCATAAGTTCAGCAAGCCACGACTTTTCTAGCTGCTTGCGCAGCATAAGGTCGATTATCCCCTCACACGTGGAAGGAGTTTCATCTTTCTCCATCCACTCATCTAAGTAAGCAGTAAGCCAATCAATACACTGAACGGCAGTCTCTTTTTCTTGTAAACGCACTTTCATAAACTGACTCTTGGCGTCGTCAACTGTGAGACCGTACGCTTTGACGAGTGCGGCCTTCATCATCTCATACGTGAGATTGTCTCCACGAATTCTGTGGAGAATATCGAGGGCAGGGCCCTCAAACAGGCTAAGAAACTGAAGCCACTTAGCTGCCTCGTCCAGCTGGTGCAGCTGAGCCATGTCTTCAAAACGAGCTATGAATGGTTCGATTCGCCCGCCTTCCTTGTATGGAGGAAGCTTGATGTGTGGGGTCATCAAAACGTGTGCAGGGAGAGCGCTCGTGGAGCTTGGGTTAGCTGCACCAGATGCGTCTCAAGCCAAAGAGTTTCGCTTGAGCCTCAGCATCTCAAGTTCATGTTTTTCACGTGCCTCACGCTCGGCACGTTCATGTTCTCATTGTTCTCGCTCGTATTCACGTTCTCTCTCTCGTTGTTCTAACTCGAGTTGACATTCTCTCTCACATTCTTCGCATTGTTTTCACTCGTGTTCACGTTCTCTTTCACGTTCTTCACGAGCATCTTTCTCACATTGTTGCTCTTAACTAAACCGTGAGAGGACGCAGTCTTGGACTTTTTCAGGATCGCTAAGCCCCATATCTCTAGCTTCCTGTACATAGACACTGGCAGCCATGATGCTAACTCAGTCTGAGTGAACTAAAGACTAAGCACTGACTGCTATTTTGCAGAGAAATGCCAATAATCAAGAGTAAAGAATATAGGCGCAGGTTAGTGGTAACCAGTTTTATCTACTTAAACTGGTAAAGAAAAAATTTAAAAAATAACTGACTGTGAAAACTATTACATAAAATTTATAGAAATAAATCATTAATCACCAGTAAGATAGTGCCTAAAGACTTTAATGATAAATACCTAAATATGAGTAGTATTTTCTCGTTAATAACTTTAGAGCTAAGAGTTAATATCCTGGCGAGGTTGCCAGATGGTACGGGGTTTTATAGATTTATATTAAAGAATACTTTAAATATTACTTGAAAATATGGACAATGAACTGACTTGTGAAATCAAGCAGTAAGTTTTACTTTATTCCGGCTTACTTCGTTGATTCTCTAAGGATGAGAATTTATAAACTTTCTCAACAGTACACAGCAGAGACTAATTACTCACGAGTGCTATTTATAGTACCGTTAGCCTCTCGAGAAAGTGACTCCACCCCCTGACAATCAATAACTAATATTATTAGTAATAAACAGGTTCTTGCCGGTGCATTATCTCCTGGTTGGCACAACGGATTTAAGCTTAATACAAAAGGACTGGCTTAAGTACCAGTTATGAATAATGCAAAGCGTTTATGCAAACTAAGAGTGCAACTAGTATAAGCTTAATGTAGAGAGATAAAACATGAGTTTAACTATACATTAAGCTCAAAGGAAAAGAACTGTAAAATTTATTAATTACAATGAAATAAATTTACGTTACATGAGTCTCAAAATGACTTCAAAATAACAAGGAGAATACACTCACTCGCTCATTCAAACGCTTAAACCTAGGAAAATCGAAAAGAAATACTGGTCAGTGGAGGGGCTAAGTAGAATGACTGGTCATTGATACGTAGGACGGACGCTGCAATACGCTGAACGCTCTTCGCCGATTCACACTAGGTGGAGACTTCAGGAACTCGCTGTACAACGAGCCTTCTCTCACGACGATCCAAGCCTGACTAAGTTCGAATTATGGAAGGGAGTGAGGGATGGCCGTACTTGCTCCAACGGTCAACGAAAATAAAGTGAGCGATACACACTCACAATAAATCACTCAGCAAAGGCGCTAATGTCGCGCACAAGGACGATCACTTATGAAACAGTGAAAAATGTTCTGAAAACCGTCCCAATCGAGTGAATACGAGACAGTTAAACTAAGCGATACAGAATGAGAATTCCACTACAATTCGCGGTTTTCACTCTGAATAAAATGTTATGAACTTATAAACACACTCGCGCCAATTCGTGACATTACGCCACATCAAAATCAATTTTTTTTTTTCTTCAGAATTTTTTTTTTCGATATACATACATATAAATCCTAACTCAGTCACACAAGATTCACACTGTGGTGTGTGTACTACCCTGCTACAGGAGAAAATCACAGTCGCCCATGAGCGTAAAAACCTCGTATTTACGTTAATAGAAGCAAGCTTGAGGAAAAAACTCCGAGACGACAGTGAAAAATCCTGTACTCAGGTCAAACTGAGCGAAAAGTTCGCTACATTTACATTAACAACTAATTGTTATGTAGTGTAATGTATGTAATACACGGTTTAGGTGTGACGTTGTGGTGTAACTGTGCCTACGTGTAGAAAAATGTAATACAATAGTAATTATTGATGACGAGGCAGAAGAGAAGAGGCGGTAGCATGCGACAGGGACGACCATCTGATCTGCACGACAATGCTGCACCTGCCAGCTGCACCTGCGAAAGGAATCAAGGTGGAGCATCAAAAGTGTCATTTCTCTCTCTCTCTGCCTAGCAATCAGTACTTATGTTTATTATTAACCAGGAAACGTAGTCACCGTGAAGATATGTATGCAAACTAATCACAGGAGAAATGGAAGGAGCGACAGTGAGTACTTTCGTATATTACTTCAGACAAAGTGAGACAGAAACGTAAAGGGTAGAGGTCTTTTATGCACACTCGCGCAGGTAGTGGCACACAGAACAATGGATGACCTGAATTTTTACCTGCGGCTTAACTTATGGTCACCTGCAGCAGGGAGTGGCACACAACAAAGGATGACCTGAATCTAAAAATGCACGTGACAAAGGAGGAGGGAGTAGAAGGGGAGGAAAGGGGAGTGGGAGGGAGGAGGAAGGGTGAGGGGAGGAGGGAAGGGTAAGGGGAGAGGGGGAGGGAGGAGGGGATATATATATATATATATATATATATATATATATATGTGTGTGTGTGTGTGTTTGTGTGTGTGTGTGTGTCTATTTATCTATCTATCTATATATCTATGTACATTATATACTATATATATATATATATATATATATATATATATATATATATATATATATATATATATATATATTTATATATATATATACACACGTCAGTATGGAAGTAAATAAATGTGTAACTATCTTTCCATATACATATCTATCAATTTATCTATCTATCTATCTGTGGTCTATGTATCTATCTATCTATCTGGAGAGAGAGAGAGGGAGAGAGAGAGAGAGAGAGAGAGAGTGTATATATATATATATATATATATATATATATATATATATATATATATATATATATATATAAGTAAATAAATACACATAACTATCTATCCATCTATAAATGTATCTATTTATCTACCTATCTATCTATATCTATTTATTTATCTATCCATCTATCTGTCTGTCTGTCTGTCTCTCTCTCTCTCTCTCTCTCTCTCTCTCTCTCTACAGTATATATATATATATATATATATATATATATATATATATATATATATATATATATATATATTCACATCATCATCCAGTCCTGTGGCGCCCCATGAGGAGCGTAGGAGCCTGAGGCTTGGCAAGTTGGTCCTGATTTTTTAGATGAGAGTGACCAGCCACACTCAATCCTGAGTGGCATTACATGAACAATAAGCCCCAATCACCCCTGGGCTAAAGCTTGCACAGGCTCAATCCAATTTTAGCGCCATAATTACCCACTAAACTACCAGGCACCATAATTTATTTATATGGTTACCACTCAGGGTAGTATATGGTTTCCTGGTGTGCAAGAAATCATTTAGCATACCACTCAGCGCAGAGTCACCCGTAGGAAAGAATGAAAGAAAGAAAGACAGAAAAGGGAGTGTAAAGTCACCCGTAGGCAGGAGGAGGAGGAAAGGAAGAAGGAAATAAAGACTATATATATGTATATATATATATATATATATATATATATATATATATATATATATATATATATATATGGTAGGATACTTATAGACAGAGTTAGAGAAAGAACAGAGAAATTAGTTGGAGAAGAACAGGGAGGCTTTAGGAAGGGAAGAGGTTGTGTAGATCAGATATTCATTCTTAGATCTTTAGTGGAAGAGTTTCTAGAGAAGGGAAAGAAGTTGTATGCGGCTTTCATGGATTTGGAGAAAGCATATGACAGGGTGGATAGACAAGGATTGTGGAAAGTGTTAATATATGGAGTAGATGGGAAGTTGTTGAATGCTGTGAAGAGTATGTACGATGGTGCGAAGGCTGCAGTGCGTGTGGATGGTGAACTAAGTGAATTTTTCTCTTTGAAAGTTGGTTTGAAACAGGGATGTGTCATGTCTCCATGGTTGTTCAATCTGTGCATGGATGGGGTAATAAAAGAGGTACAAGGTAGGGTAGTGGATGTTGGAGTGGCCCTGGTGAGAGAGGATAGTGTTTGGAAACTCCCTGTACTGTTGTTTGCAGATGATACTGTGTTGTTGAGTGAAGACGAAGGGGAGCTGCAAGGCTTGGTGGATGAGTTTGAGAGAGTGTGTAAGAAACGGAATCTAAAGGTGAATGTAGGGAAGAGTAAAGTGATGGTCTTTGAGAGAGGTGAAGTTAGTGAATGTACAGCGAGGTTGGATGGTGAGGAATTGGAAGATGTGAGTACGTTAAGTACTTGGGTAGTGTGATGAGTAAGGATGGAGGTTTGGAGGGTGAAGTGCTTGAAAGGGTACAGCAGGGAAGAAAGGTTGCTGGTTCTTTGAAAGCAGTGATAAGAAACAGGGAAGTGAGCATGGAAGTGAAAAAGTTACTACATGACAGTATTGTGATACCAACTCTAACGTACGGAAGTGAAGCTTGGACATTGTTGGAAGGACACAAGTCAAGAGTGAGAGCAGTGGAAATAAGTTATTTAAGAGGAGCCTGTGGAGTCACGTGGAGAGACAGGCTGACAAATGAGGATATAAAGGAGCGTTGTGGTGTTGAAGTGAATATGATAGGAAGCGTTATGAGGAATACACTGAGGTGGTTTGGCCATGTGGAGAGGATGGAGGGTGAAAGACTGACGAAGACAGTGTATGTGAGTGAGGTGGAGGGGGGAAGAGGGAGGGGGAGGCCGAGGATGAGATAGAGGGATGGGGTGGAGAGGTATATGAGAGAGGGGTGTGTGAGTTGGGAGCAGGGCAGTGAAATGGCAGGGGACAGGGCGACTTGGAGGCGATTTGTTTGTGGCCACCCCAAATAGGATTGAGGCGTCTGGCAATAGATAGAGATAGATAGATATATATTATAAAATGTGTGTGTGTGTGTGTGTGTGTGTGTGTGTGTGTGTGTGTGTGTGTGCTTTGTCGATTTTATTAATATACATATAGCATTATATAAATAAAAAAGAAAGAAACATAACTATCTGTCTACCTATCTGTCTATATATCATTATCTATGTCTTTCTCCCTCTCTATCATATATCTATCTATCTATCTATCTATATCTTTATCTATATATTAATCTATCTATATATATATTGTGTGTGTGTGGAGAGAGAGAGAGAGAGAGAGAGAGAGAGAGAGAGAGAGAGAGAATATGCTATTATATCCTGTAATACCTGCCTCAGAGTCTTTAATGTGCTCAGCACTTTGTCACCAATGTTAATTCTTCGGTCGAATGACTGTATATTTCTATCTATCAATCTGTAGAGAGAGAGAGAGAGAGAGAGAGAGAGAGAGAGAGAGAGAGAGAGAAACTGCATCAACTTGCACGCTATGTCTTTTACATACTCAGTCCTTTGTAGCCATCGTTAACCCTTCGGTCTTTTTTTCTTGCTGCGTCTTTACAATTTTCTTTTGTTTAAAGATAACACCTTACTGTGATGGGAATAGAAATAAACTCCATTAATTCCTATTGCAAAGACCTCTCCTGAAACTGAATAAAATCCGTATATCGTCGCAAAGGAAAAATCTAGAGTATATTTTATTGATTCTACCGTCTGATGAGTATTTAGATCTTTTTTGTTTGGTACACATTTGGTAGATGGTAGGGGGATGAATATAGTTTTGAATGGCGAGTTCCTTGAGGAGGTAGAGTGTTTTAAATATCTAGGGTCACATGTTGCTGTGGATGGAAGAATAGATGCAGAAGTAAAGTTTAGAATAAATGAAGTATGAAAGGTGCTGGGAGGAATGAAAAAAGTGTTTAGATGTCGTTCGCTTAGAATGGATGTAAAGAGAAGGCTGTATGAGGGTGCTGTGGTACCGACTGCATTATATGGGGCTGAAACATGGAATATGGGTGTAGCAGAGAGGAAAAGTTTGAATGTAATGGAGATGAGGTGTCTGAGGAGTATGGATGGAGTGTCGCGTATGGATCGAGTGCGGAATGATGAAGTGAGAAGGAGAACTGGAGTTGTTCGGGAGATGGCTGGTAGAGTTGAGCAGAGGGTGTTGCGATGGTTTGGGCATATGGAGAGAATGGATAATGAGCGATTGGTGAAAAAGATAACTAGATCTGATGTGAGAGGTGTAAGGCTGAGAGGAAGACCACGAAGATGATGAATGGACAGTGTGAAGAGAGCGCTGGATGCGAGAGGGATGTCTGTTGAGCAAGGAAGAGTGGCTGTGCGTGACAGATATAAATGGAGAGAAATTGTGAATGAATAAGTGATGACGCAGCCGTGAGGGGATATTCTCCCGCATTTGGTCTGATCAGCTATTTCAGGTCAGGTGCGGGTAAGGGGATGGGTCTGTTATGATGTGGCAGGGGTATACCAGCTCTGCTGTCGGGCCCTGCTGCGGATGTCATTGATTGCATTGCGCAGTTGACCCTTGTGCGGTGTGGTGCGGTGAGGATCTGTCCGTTCTCCCCTTTGGGGCTAAGATGCGAATGAATGTGTTTGAATGGATGAGTAAATGGGGAGTGTGTCGTCCTGTCTCGGCTACCTCCCTTTTCTTTGGGGGAAGCAGCCTAGGTATATAGATAGATAGTTAGGCACATTCTCCGATTTTTATGTAAATTTCTTCACTAACTTTTTTTTTTAAGCTGATTCCTTATCTGAATTGATTTTTTGGGAGAAATTATTTTTTAAAAAGTTAGGTTAGGTTAGGCCAGGTTGGTTAATAGTAAAGATCTTTTGTGTTTTGTGCACGTTCTTTAGTTTTTATGTAAATTTCGTCACTGATAGTTTTTTAAGCTGATTCCAAATCTGAATTTATTTTCTGGGAAAAAAAAAAATTATTATTTTTTTTTTTCATTCATTGCCAGACGCCATGTATCCCAAACGGGGTGGCCAAGGGCTTAGAGTTAATTATTTTACAGGGAGGGGCACTAATCCTCCACCAACCCCACTTGATGTAGGGATGCCAACAGCATCTGGTGTTCCCAGGCAGTCACCCATCCAAGTACTAACCAGACCCAACGTTGCTTAACTTCGCTGATCGGACGGGAAGCGGTGTACTCAACGTGGTATGCCGTTATTAATGTCATGGTTAAATAATATTGTATTATTTTTTTTAACTAAATTATTATTATTAACTAACCTAACCAAACCTAACCTAACGTAACCTATTTAGAAAATAATTCCCTCCCCCCAAAATATATATTTAAATTAGGATTCAGCTTCAAAAACTGTATTAGTGATGAAATTTACATAAAAATCAGAGAACGTACACCAAATACTAAAGTTCCAAAATATTTTTGGTGCTGAACGGGATTTACAATAAAGTTTTATGTGTTTTATTTTCCTGCCACTGCCTGACGGGTATAATTACAGAAAATTTACGCGATGTGAGAGGAATATATAGTACTAAATTAGAATAACTCTGCCATGCCCCCTGGTACTATCAGATGAGTATTATTTCTACTGGAAAATTTTCTGGTGTTTAAGAGTATATAGAGTAGTGCATTATATTATCAATGCCATGAATTCTTGTTATCACCCAGCGAGTAATACTGTGGCAATGATTACAGGTACTGAAGGGGAAGTAGAGTATTAATTTGCCATCCTTGTCCCTGTGAATTTCCTCATCAGCTCTACTTTTAGCTGCCATTATTGATTTTATACTCGTTACCTCTAAGTGATTTATACTTTACCAAGGGAAGACACTAAGGCTTCTTTCGCCTTTCATTCTGATACCATCCGTCTTAAAAGAGTTGTGGTGGTGAAGGGTATAATTCACTGCACTTCTCTTGCCCTGCTTCAGATGTCTTTGATGTTTTATTTTGTGCTACCGCTAGCCTGCTTGATCTTAACTGAGAAAGTAGCATGAAAAATTATAGTCCTAAGTATAATTTTTGTTGTCACACGCTCAGAATTATTATTGGAAAGTTTGTGAAAGGGATATTATTTAGATTATTTCACTACACCATCCCTTTGGGGTCTCTTGGGCTCTACCCAGTATATTACGAATGAAAAAAAAAAGTTCTCTTTATTGTATTACAGCTACTTTCAGACGATCACTCATTTTACGAACGATCTCTTAAGTTAATGTTGCACTATCCCTTTTATTCTTGCTTCCACCCGAAGAACAATATTTTGTGAAAGGTCTATCTTACTGAGACGGATATAAGCTGGAGTATTTCATGGTGCTACCCCTGCCTTCTGTGTGAGGTCGCCTGGGTGCGCTACGCTTTCTGGCCATAGTTGATCTCTCAATGTTTGTCCTTTGCATATAATGTACGCTGAGGGGGAAAGGATGGATAGAGTGAGAGTGAGTGTGAGTGGCTGACAGTGTGAGTGGGTAAGAGTGGAAGTAGGGATGTAACTGAGAGGGTGAAGATGAAGGTGAAAGCGAGGATGAGTTAGGGTAAGAATCTGAGGGTGGTCCTCAAAGGAAGGCTGCGAGTGAGGATGAGGGTGAGAGTGCGGGGAAGGGTTAAAGTGAAAAAGTACGAGTGTGCGTCAGTTTCAGGGCAAGAGTGAGGATGAGTATGAGAATGTGGGTGAGGGAAAGAATGAAAGAATGGTCGACTGAAAGATCAAAAGTTAAACTGTGAGAAGCATGCACAGGAAGACAGGGAGATATGGAGGCAAGCAAACAGAAAATCAGAAAGACATAAGGGCAAAGAAAACCTGAGGTGGAGACAGACAGAGACAAGGAGACTGACAGAAGTCAGGAAAATAGTATGAGACATGCAGAACAGATGTGCAAAGAAGAATTTGAAAGTTAACGAGAGAGAGAGAGAGAGAGAGAGAGAGAGAGAGAGAGAGAGAGAGAGAGAGAGAGAGAGAGAGAGAGAGAGAGAGAGAGGCATGGGTAGAAAAAGAACGAATGTGAGGAGTTTGAAGTAGAGGGGATAGAAAGATAGGTGGGAAAGTAGGGTAAGTGTAGATGTGAATGGGGAAGTACAGGAAATCACCATAGGGAGGGGGAGGGGAGAATAAAATGTATTGAATAAATCATAGGGGAGGATGATGATGAGGCGAGGAAAGGCAGGGAGAGTGAATTGGAAAGTTGAAAACGTGGGAGAACGGTCATATGAAACAGAAAGATGAGGCGTATGATAAGGAGGGGAAGTTAGAGAAAGTAGCTGGATAGAGGGAGATAAAGAGAAAGATGATAGGGTGAGACTGCATGAGGAGAGATGAGAAGAGAGGGAAGAAGAGGATAAATCAGGAAACAGAGACGGGCGAGGATGAACTGAGAGGAGAGAGACGAGAAGGGAGAAGGAGGAGGGGAGATAAGGGACAGATCGAGAAATGAGGAAGGGAATGTAACATAGGAAAAGACTGTAATGAGTGAAAATGTAAGGACAAAGAAAGTGATGGAAAAACTAGAAAGAAGCAGAAAGACACTGGAGGACAGGAAAGATACATCAGCGAGACATTGGAGAAGGGAAGAAAAATAAGATGCGAATAAAGGTAAAGTATGGAGAAAAATGAGGATAAGAAAGGAAAAAGAGAGTTACGGGAGCGGAGAAGAGGAAGAAGAGGATGACGGGAAACAAAGAATGGAAGTAAAATGACAGAATGGGAGGAGAGTTAGGATGAAATGATGGGCATGGCGAAATATGAGACAAGATGGAAGATAGAACGACAAAGTGCAAAAGGCAGGGGCGGAAATACAAAAGAGGGATTGAATACATTAAAGGAGAAAGGGTGAAAGGGGCAGGACACAACTTACAGAATGGAACATTGTAAACATATGGCCATGAACGGTAGTGGCTGAGGGAAGGACAGGTAAAAATGATACTATGACTGTGGAGGATGGAATCATATTAGACAGAGAAAGAACAAGAATGATGACTGACAACTGGAAAAATATGAGGTGGCGGAAGGAAAAGGAAGAATGTAAAGAAAGGTGACAGAAAATGAAAGAATAATAATGCTAGACGCTGTTGTTGTTATTGTTGCCGTTACTGGTATCTATCTATCTAGAAAAGAAAGAAAACATTGAAGGAGACAGCTGTAAAGTAAACGAGAATGCTGGAAAATTTTGTTGCCATCGTCGTTGTCGTTCTTGCCTCACGTGGACGTGTACTCGCTGGACTTGAGAAGTCCAGGCACATCCCCCGAGCAGTCTCTCTCTCTCTCTCTCTCTCTCTCTCTCTCTCTCTCTCTCTCCATATGATGTCCACCACAGGACTCGACCGTCTCCTTGGAGGGAGAGGTCCTCTCTTGATTCAGTATAATTGTCTGAAGGTACCCCGAGTAAATTGAAAAAATATGTCATCTGAGAGAATGGGTTACCAGTTTATGTCTCATAACACCTCATTATTTTCCTTAACACTTCCAGCATCTTATTCTTCGCAATATACATTCATGATAAAGTTTTTCCAATTACACCTCACTGTTCTCGTTAGCTTAACACTTCTTCTTCTGGGCCTCACAGGATGAACTGTCTACTGTACAGTAGCTTAGCTTAGAGCCAGATACCTGTAAGAAAGGTATACAAAATGATCTGACACTAACGAGAATAAATAAAATGACCATGGTTTTGTGCTAAGACTTTTTTTTTATCGTTTATTCTTGTCCTACATTTCCCTTCGCGTCCTGTAATGCACTTAATTGTTCGGTTTTTAACTGTCTGCCCATCAGCATACTAATTAAGGACTTTTTCTTTCGTCTGGTTCTTTGACGTCATTGTGACTCTGTCTCTCTCTCTCTCTCTCTCTCTCTCTCTCTCAAGAGCTATGGTCAAGGATTGTCTATGGTGCAACAGTAAGGTGAGTGAACTGTGTTTTGCTGTGAGGGGAGGAAGTGAGTGAGGGCAGAGTTGACTAGAAAATTGAGAGTTGTAAAAGGAAAATGAATTAAAGTGGGGGGGGAGGGCAAAAGGAAAGGGAGGTAAGAAAGACAATAATACTAATAAGGAAATTAAAAGAACAATTGAGTATTGTGATATAGAATAAAAGGAGTTGAGTGATTTTATTATTTAATAGCAGAACAGAGGAAGGAATAACAAATGAATAAAAAAATAGTCCATACACCAAATTACTGGCCTCCTTCATTTATAAAAATATCTGTAAAAGTTGGAATTGAACAGCTGTTGGCTGAAGTTTAGGGAGAAACAACTCTGGGGAAACTAGTTCCAAAGAGATGTAGTTCGGGGAATAAAAGATTTCTGATAGGCGGAAGTTCTGCAATATGGCAGCGTGACGTTCCAGTTATGAGCGCTACCAAATGCCCGTGTAGCACAGGGGAAGGCATGGAGAGGTGGCACAATGGATGTAACTTCGTCTGAGCATTTGCCATAAAGGTATCTGTAAAATAATGCAAGGGAGGCAACATTCCTTCTTACCTGTAGGGGAGGTAATTTATTTGTAATAGCAGGGTTATCAGTAATTCTAACAGTTTTGTTCTGAATTGTGTCTAGTTGTTTTAATGTAATCTCTTCACATCCTATCCACAAGGGTGAATAATATTCCTGCTAAGAGCGCACATGACTTTCGTAAACTATGGCCAACTGCTCATCAGTGAAGAAATTATGAACTTAGTGGAATAATCGAAGTTTCTCTGAGGCGGTTTTAGCAAGTGATTTGACATGAGAGGTCCAGCTGAGGTGACTTAAGTGAAACACGGAGAATTTTAATACTTTTAGGGATAGGAATATTAGTAATACTGAGGACAATACAGGAATCTGACAATATCTGTCTACTAGTAAATTATATATATTTGGTTTTACTAGCAATAAATGAGACCGGGTTATTTTGTCCCCATTCAGTGATCCTAGATTAGGCTTGATTTATGATATGGCTGTACTGAGTTGTGAGTTAGAGATATCAAACTTTGTGAATGGCTGTTTTAAGTGTGAATGAACTGTGAAGTGTTGCTACATCTGCATATGAATGGATGGGATTATGGGTGACAGAAAAGATCATTAATATGAATTAGGAATTGGGTTGAAACCAAAATTGATCCCTGTGACACGCCGACTTTGATTGGGTGGAAATTGGAATATACATCATCTGCTTTTACTCTTATCTTTCTTTCGCTGAGATATGAGGAAATCAGAGAAACAAAAGACATTAGGCCATAGCAATGGAGTTTGGATAGCAGGGAGCGATGCCACACCCTGCCAAAAGCTTTAGAAATATCAATGACTACTACTTGAGTTTCTCTTGTTGGTCAACTGATTAAAGGATGCTGTGAGTCGGCAGACTAAGTATGCCAATGGTGGATCTTTCGTGGCGAAACTCATAATGCCTATCACTTATTAAGTTACTGTATTCAGGACATTTAACTATGTTCTTTTTCATTATGATTTCAAATATATTACCAAGAGAAGATGTAATAGCTATTGGTCTGTAAACAGAGGGGTCTGAGGAACTTTTTTTCTTCAGAGTTGGGTGGATATTGGCTTCTTTCCAAGAAATGGGGAATGAAGAAGCACGTATGCATAGTTGTGTATTAATTTGGCTAGAACAGAAGCAAGTACTGGAGAGCACTTTCTCAAAACAATTGGATGAATTCAATCTGGGCCCGGAGCTTTGTTGGTTGGTAAATTATCTAGGGTGGATTTTACGTATCTAGCCTGTATTTCAAGTGGAGAAATTTCGGGAGAGTCAAGTCCTTGTACTGGGACGTTCTGGCTGACTTCCTCTAATGCAGAATTTCTGGCAAATACGAGTATACTGGCAAGGATATTCACATTACCATGCAGGTCATTTGTAATGTTGCCTTCTGAAGACTGCAGTGAGAGAATGGATTATAACTTGTTAAAGTTATTTAACTAACCAACTCTGTGAATCTCATTTATTTTGTCTCTGCCTGGAACTGTGCTAAGTTTATTCTTCACTCTGCTAAAAATAATTTCATTTGTTCTAAATTCTCTGAAATCTCCAACTAAAATTCTTCTCGCTCCTTCTGACACTGTACCAAAAAAATCTTTCTAACAGCCTTCCTTCATCATCCATCCTTCCTTTTTTCTGCTCTGATGGCTCTATATCTGATTCTTCTACTGATAAATCAGAACTCTTTGCTCAGACACTCTCCTCCAATTCCACCTTAAACGATTCCAGTGCTGTCCCTCCATTAATACCCCCTGCTGACTTCCTTGTGGCTGACACTGATTTTTTTAAAATTAACAAGGCATATTGGGCTGATGAGGTCCCTCCTGTTGTCCTAAAGAACTGTGCGTCTGTGCCCACACCCAGCTTAGGTAAACTCTTTCGCCTTCGTCCATCAACCTATGCCTTTTCTTCTTGCTGGACGTTTGCTTTTAGTCAGCCTCTCCCATAGAAGGATGATCGTTTCCAGCCCTCTAACTAACACACCAATTGCTTTAACATTCAGTATTTCTAAAGTTCCTGAATCTTTTCTAAACCAAAATAATTTAAAGCACCTTTCCTATCACAACCTTATTTTCTATCGTAAGTGTGGGTTCCACAAGAGATGCCCTTTGGTGTTCTTCTCACCTTCCTTTCACACTCCTGGTCAACCCTCTTTTGGGACTTTGGCGAATCTTTGCCATTGAGCTTGACATCTCAATGGCTTTCAGTCAAGTCTGGCATAAAACTTTAAATTTCAAACTGTCCTCTTACGGTTTCTATCTTTCTATCTGTGCCTTGATCTCTAGCTTCCTTTCTGGTTGTTGTATAGCTGCTGTTATAGACAGCCACCATTCTTTTCCTAGAGCCATCAATAGTGGTCTTCCTCAGGGCTCTGCCCTATCACCAACTCTCTTCCTTCTATTCATTAATGATCAAAGCTGCATACCTAACTCTATCCACTCATATGCTGATGACACCTTTCCATCAACTCTCCACTGTGGCAATCTCAAGAGTTACTTCAATAAACAAGGGTCGAGGCTATGGCATACCTGATATCTGACTTGTCTCATATCTGTGATTTGGAAAAAGTTAGTCTTGTTGCTTTTAATGCATGAAAAACTCAGTTATTACATTTTTAACCCATGAAAATCATCCACAGGAGTATCATCTATTATTAACAGTATCCAGATCAATCCAATACCATCTTTAAACATACCTGGGCTTTCATTCTCTTGGAAAGAACATATTACTTTGCAAAATCTGCTTCCACGAGATTAGCTGTGCTGAACTGATCCATGTCTTCTTTACTCATGCACAGTAGTTGACTTTATACAGGAGTTTCATTCACCTCTGTGTAGAGTACAACTTTTCTGTGTGGGGAGGCTCCCCACATAAAGCTCTTCTCAACTGTTTGAGTCATAGGCTTTTCCCCTCATCAGATCTACTTCTGGTACTGGCTGCCTTCAAACTCTGCCTCTTCACTGCACTGTTCCATCTTTACCCAAATTCTTTCGGTACTTCAATGGTCATTGCTTCTCTGAACTTGCATCTCTCCTCCACAATGACGGATGCACAGCAGGAAACTCTTATCTACTTTCTGTTCAACTCTCAAATGCGAGAGTTAACAATTACCACCGGTCCTTCATGTATGCAACACGTCATCTCTGGAGCTTTTTCCTTCTGTCCGTATTTACTACTGACTATGAATTCCAGTCTTTTAAACCCTTAAGACCGCAGTTATTTCAGAAAGGGTACCCCCCCTGCAGCAGTTCCGGCATGTTTTGGCAACTTTCACCAAGGGCATATTAATTGTGTTCTGGCTAAAGAGGAAGAATTTACACACCTGACAACGCAATCCACACCCCCGTAGGCCTAATGGTTACCACACAGTCATGTGTCAAAGTTAAAAAAAGTTTATAATAGTTACCCCTCGAAAACAATATAAAAAATGAAAATTTTGAAAATTACCTATTTTTCTTATTGAAACAGGTCATTTCAAAGTGCTTTGTTACACCAACCACGAAAACAGGTGTATGTAGGTGTGGAGAGATTACCAGGCTGTGGGGAGATAAAGTAGGCTGTGGGGAGTAGGCCTATAGGTACAGAGGTTGGAAAAATAACCAACTTTTCACAGGAAATGAAAGCACTTCAGTGTGTTCTATAACATCTTGGTGGCCTGATACCTCTCGGGGGTCTGTAGGGGATGGGAGGTTAGTGAGGGACAAGGAAGGAGGGATGGGGTGGGGTTCAGGGGGGACACAAGGCTAGCAGGGTGGGAGGAAGGGCGAGAATGGGTGGAAGGGGACACAGGTGGTGGTGGAAGGAGAGATGCAGGTGTGTGGATGGGTGGGAGGGTGATGGGGGACAAGGAGTGAGTGAGGGAGTGAGGTAGAGGGTGGCACTGACGCAGCCCAGAGGAGGGGTGCCCCTCCACTGCCCAGGTTGGTCCGTTCCCCCCTCACGCCACGTCATGGATGGAGGAAGCTCTCCGCAGTTTTTTACGGGCCCCGTTCAGTTGATGCGATTAGGCTATTTGGCATAAAACTCTCATGGCATCAATTGATATGATCAGGCATTTAGGGGCTAAATGCAGTGTGCTCAGGCATTCAAAATGAATGGATCTTGAATCTGGCTCACTGATAACTTGTATTTGTATTTTCTTGGAGGGAACATTCTTGTGGGCTTCTAGACTTTGGTTCCTTCCTCTTTGCTTTAAAAAGAAAATTGAATGGATCATGGTCGCCACCTTCCTTTTATTACAAGAGCCACCCACTATGCAGAATGGGTCAAGGCCCATACTCGTACACATCAGGTCAGACCAAGAGGGAAGCGATACCTGACTCACTCCCTAAACATGATATCAAATGTCCCTTCTGTTCCTAACTCTTTTTATTGCTGTAGCTGATAACTGGCTTGGTATACTTCATTCATGAGTCAGGTATGATGTAAGACCATGGAGAAATGCATACGGGCTCAGCCTGGAGGCACAGAATACAGTATGCAGGAAATAATAAAACTGTAACATCAATCACATTTTACGCACGCCATGACCTGTATCATTTCCCAGAAGGACTGCCCATGGCTTCCCAATTTTATCAATGTTCTATGAAATGGTTAAGGATACCTGTGACATTCTATATGTATTTATTTACTGAGTAAATCAAAATTTTCTTGAAAATGTCTTGTCCGTCTCAGACAAAAGGAGATTTTGTCATGGCCACCTTTCCCCATTATCTGTACAATAACGAGTATTTATTCTCTTTGAAGGAAAAGACAGTGCATTAGTAGGCACTATGTACAGTTATGAGAAAGACTATGATGAAGAAAGTGTATCACAGGTTCCTTTTCATCCCTGAATGGAAGATCAAATGCAGTAAATAGAAATGGAGAATCTGGACATCCCAAGTAATCCTTGTCTTCGTTGTTTGCAGCACTCCCTTTCGAATTTGAGCTTGATACTGAAGTAAGGAAAACCAATGGTATTTTGAAAGTGGAGATGTGGACAAAATAATTTCACGGAATAATAGGATCTACAGTATGTTGCTGCAGAGTGAGTGGTGGCTATGGGACAGGTCACGTTATTAACCCTCTTCTCTACATTTGCCACGTTGATCTGGTGTGTATGGGACTTGGAATGAGCATCAGTAGAAGGTCAAAGAATATAATAAGACGCTGTCCCACTGAAGGCTGTAAAGGGGATTGTTCCTAGCTTATTCATTTCAAAAGACCTTTTCTAAAACGAATGAATATCGCCTTGTGATAGGAAGAAAAAGTGTCTACACTAATAAGCCGAAACGATTAATTGTCGAGAGTGGTGGTTTAGTGGTGGAAGGAGATTGTGATAGAAGATACATAGTGGTAGGGGAGAATGTTTGCTAATTGGCTTGGTGTGTTGGTTGAGGAGGGTGGGGTTGAGGATGTTGGTTGGCTCGGCTGTTGGTTGGTTAGCAGCTGGGTGATGGTGAGTATGTAATAACTGTAGTAACATAACTGTAGGAAGAAAACAGCAGAGGCGATGTCGCACTATCGTTTTTTGTGGCAACTTTTCTCCATTTGCTTCATCCTGTTTCTTAGCAATTTTAAGAAATACACTAACTTTGGGGACTTGTTGTCGCACTTTCCACCAAAAGAAGCCAACAATCCCAAAACAGTCACTGCTATAATCGAACTGCCTTGGAAAAATTGCCAGAAAAAACTCTTATGTGAACATATTGAATAACGAATAATTAATGCCAAAGTGATGTGGCAATACGGTTGCGACCGAAATGTGTATATATGATTTATACTCTCTAAATGAAATTGTCCGAACTACTGTTTTGTAAGATTTGTGCCTGGGTCGTCCACATCATGAATCACAGATCTGTGTGCGACATAAAAATCTGATGTTCATTTATCTCTGTCACAGTTTTACAGTATGAGCACAAGGCATACTTACTTTCCAGATACTTTAGTGGATGAAAAAATTTATATTCCTTTCGCCCTGTCCAAACTGTCAGCCTATAAACCCCTCTTCAGGGTGTACTACTCTATTCTGCTCCACAACTCATCACTAGCCCAGTTCATCCAGCCCTTTCATCTCGCCCAGTCATTCTCATTCCTTAACCCCCCTTCTTCTCCTTCATGTTCATCGAATTTGTAAAAGAATTTTGTGACTTACACCTTACCAGTGAACTAACAATGCTCATTTGCGTAAGGTATGATCCCCCATCCACCACCATGCAACCCATGCCTTTCCGGCCACCCCCCACCCCCATTTTCACTTCGATATGACTTTTAAGAAAATTCTTATCTGAAAAACTATCATATGAAGATTTTTTTTTTTTTTCCCACGACTTCATAGATGGGGCCTGGGTCGATCGCGGATGATATGAATGAATCTGATGGCATATGAAAGAACCTGGAAACAAATTATATTGGTGATTTTTGACAAGAATCTTTATGTTCATGGCTCTAATTATTTCACAATGACAGTCACCGAATGGATGGACCATAAACAAAAAGAAAAGACCCGAAGTAACTATATACAGTATGAATCAAACATATCTGAATTTATTTACCCTGGCCTGATCAGGCCTGAAATCAAACAGAATTAAAAGAATAGATATAATGTGGCCTGAATGGATGAAACTGAATGTGAAATTAATAGATTTGACCTGACAGGATCTGCAGTGATCAAAGTGATACCTTTAGGGTTTAAAGGGCCACAATAAACATTATTAAACCAAAATAAAACTGAATCTGAGCAGACCTGAACTGACCTGACAGCCTGGATGCATGTTAATTATATGGAGAGGCCTACACTGACATGAAAAGATTTTCAGGACCTTGAGACCATAGTGGAGCTCAGTGGATATGGTGGTCCTCATCTTACGAAAATTAATGGACCAGGTTGGTCCTCAATTCACCTGACAGGTCTGGAATGGATGTGAGGGACCTGAATGAGCTTAAAGTGGTACTGGCAAACCCTGCTGAACCTGAACCAGTTTGTCCTGCTGACTTGACCTGGTTGGTCCGGAATAGATGTAGAGGGCCTGGATGAACCCAGAGCTATCAGAATGGTGCAGAATAAATGTGTGTGGTATTAATATAACCCTACACTGTGTTGGATGCACTTGAATTGCGCGTGCATAACATAAAGTGCCTTCACTGAAGTACTGGTACAAGTCTGCTATTAGCCTGACGAGTAAGTTGCTCTATGTTTTGCCAATACTAATAAAAATAATCTGGAGAAGTATTCTTTTATTGCTTCAGTAATACTGTATGTAGATGATTTTCTTCTTTTTAGAAAAGCCCTCTTGCACTGTATTCTGTCAAAAGTGTGTATCCGATAGTCCACAGCCAATGTACTGTGCAGAAAAGTGTGAAAGTTTCTAGTGCGTAAGGTATGAGCAAGTTGATTTGTTTTAGTTAATGTTATCCATGAAAAGGCAGGTTTCTTTTTCCTAATTCACTGCATGACAGCGTGTGTGCTGAAGAATGGCGCTGTTTAGCACCAGTCACCAAGGTCACCAGCAAGACAAGTCAGCGACAAAGGTGTTCTATACGAGGAAGCCAACATTAACGGTTGATACAAAGGTTATACGGGTTACTGTGTCGCTTTTCACTGGAAAAAATGAAATTTAAATGGAATTGTTAACAATTAAAAAATATTAATTTCAAGCTTCTTTATACTTTAATAAGCTATATTACATAACTAGCTACCGTCAAAAAGTTAACAGTTAACAAGTTATTCAATGCATGTTGCACATACACAACAGTAATAACAGTGACTGCATAACTGTGTCATAGTAGAACAGTTTATTTTGATTTATTTATTTTTCCTATATCTTCAGTGTTGTCTTTGTAAATAATTTTGAACTTAAGCTTATAATTACCGATCAAGGATTGAACTGAGTATGAAGGTCCAGGATATCTAACAAAAATATTGGGATAACTTTTCATTCTTACTATTTCCAGACCACTGTATTCCACTGAAGAATGACCTGAACTTAGGGGACTAATGAAAGATCCACTATGCTAAATGAAATTGTCCAAAGATAATGGAATTAAAATACAAATGCCACCGCATGAATGAAGTTAAAAGTGCAATGATGTGAGGGTTAAGTGGGCACTATTGCAGGTGCTACAGGACGTATATTTTATTCAATTATTACCTTGCTTGCGTGTGTATGGAGTTTAGCAATATACATGGGTGGTAAAATTATGACTGTTTAATTTACAATATATATAGCACCATGTCTGTGAATATCTATATACACAGTCGGAGTGGTATAGTGATGAATGGAGTTCAGATAATAGTCTCTGTTGTGAGAGGTCAAGGCAGAATGGTGGTTGGTGATGCAGCAGTGACGAAGGCACCATTTGGCAGAGATTTAAAAATACAAAATTTACGCATAATGCTATGCTTGCTGACAGCCACATACAGTATGACTATTTTTACTGAATTAAGCATTTTATAATATTCTAAATAATTTTGATGAGGAAATTCATCAATGATTATAGGCCACCTTTCACCCGAGGATGTCAATTTGTATTTTTTTTTTTTAAGGGCTACTACATTTAGCGTTTAAAGGGTCCCCAAACACTGTAACAGTGAAACAAGGCTCGGTCTAATCCATCCAGTTAAAAATAAATGCTTCAGAACCTGTACATAACTGTCATAAGACTGCAATATAAGAAAATGAAACGTAAAGGACTTGGGCTCCGAGTTATCGACACAAAGTGTCACTCAGTATGCTTCTACCAAGCCTTATGCATGAACTTGCTGTTAAACCTCCATGATCCTGCTGACCTAATCTGCTCATTGTCCCTTCATGTGGTATCACTGACAAAGTTTTGATGAAATCCGTCAAGGAGTTCAGGAGATATCGCACCCACAAGGATAAACTAAGTTGACCATATAATGACTTTTGCATTTGACTCTTTACCTTGATGACCAGATCGGTTTATTGTCCTTTAATACTCAATCTCTGACAAAAGTTTGGCTGAAATCCGTTGAGGGGTTCGCGAGGTATAATGCCCATAAGAGAAAACTATGTTAACCCCATCTGACCTTGACCTTTGACCCCTTGATCTAGTCAGTTCACTGGCCCTTCATACTCTATCACTGACAAAAGTTTAGTCGAAATCTGTTGAGGGGTCCAGGAGATATCGTGTCACAAGGATAAACTATGTTGACTCCATATGAAATTGGCCTTTGAACTCGACCTGGCTGACCTAATCAGTTGATCATGTCCTTATACGGCATCATTGACAAAAGTGTGGTGGAAATCTGTCAATGGGTTCAGAGGTCACGACCGTAAGAGTGCTGCAAACATATGGACGCAAGTAATATATATGTTGACCTGATATGATCTTGACCTTTAACCCTATAACTTGGCTGGCCTCATCGAATCATTATTTCCTCATACTGCATCACTGACAAAAGTTTTGTGGAAATTCGTTGATGGGTTCGCACGCACACACGCACACACCCACGTACATGAGCACCCACGTACTCACGCACCTACGTACACATGCAATCACTCACACACAGATTGACTGACCAAACACTTAATGTCTCTTCCACCAAAGGTGGGAGGAGACATAATAATAATAATAATAATAATAATAATAATAATAATAACAATAATCACAATAATTTCAAGTCACATTGACGGTTGACTGTTATGGTTTGATATTCGTAGGTCGTCCGTGAAGGTGATGGGCGCTGTCGCCTCAGTGACAGGCTCACTACTAGAGCTAGAAATCAAACACCGTTTCCACGTCTTCTAACATGGGTGATAAGGAGCAGAACAGTGAGCAGGAAGTGCTTCCTGCAACGCCACAAAAAAAGAAAAAGGTAAGCTATATGGTGTAGTTTTAGGCCGTTGTTCTTTTACAATTTAAAATTGTTCTTGTACATGTTAAAGAGCAAGCCCAGAAAAAGAAAAAAACGATATGGAATTCTGTTAACAAGTGTGATTATCGTAACAAACAGGATAAAAAGTGTTTTGATCTGACATAACTTAAATTTCCCGTTGTGTCAGTACACAAATGTGTTACACACGTCAGGAGGCATTTCATTTTGATACAGAGAAAGGAATAGTTAAAGAATTTTTGTGTGATTGTATACAGTATAAAAGAAATATTTATTTTGATACCAAGAAAGAATTACCTAAAAGTATCTTGTGTAATCAGTGATTTGTTGCCTAAGCAGTGTAGAGGAATTGTTTATTTTATTTAATAAAGTTTGATGAACTTAATTTATCTAAACTGAATATAAATGATACCTGCTGTATGGTATTTACATTAGCCATTACATATATCGAAACTTATGATTTTCATTTTTTTTACGAGACCAATGCTGTTTATATAAATTTAAAATACCACTGAAGATATGTTGTGTCGGTAAGAACTCCATCATTTCTCATCATCATATTACTGTAGAGCGTAGTGGAGTAGTAGCAGTAAAAATATTCGATAATTTTCACAGGCATCCGATATATTTTTACGATAATTTGGGTGGAAAAACGATAATTTTGAAACATCAGTACGTAACTCGATCAAAAAAATCTGACAACCCTGGACAATTAGTCCACAGCAAGGGAGTTTGGATGGCAGGGAACGGTGCCATACTCTGTCAAAAGCTTTAGAAATATCAAGGGCTACTGCATGAGTTTCTCCATGTAGGTCGATTGATTGATGGATGGTATGAGTCAGGAGAATGAGTATGTCAATGGTGGATCTCTCGTGGCGGAAACGATATTGTCTATCACTTATTAAGTTGTTGGATTCAAGATATTTAACTATGTGCTTATTAATTAAAATTTCAAATACTTTACCAAGAGAAGATGTGACAACTATCGGCCTGTAATTAGAGAGGTCAGAGGAACTTCCTTTCTTTGTAACTGGGTGGATATTGGCTTCTTTCCATGAATTAGCGAACGGAAAAGTACGTATGCATACTGTAGCCTGAATAATTTTTCTAAAACAGAGGCAAGTTCTGGGGAACACTTTTTCAAAAAAACTGGAGGAATTCCATGTGGGCCTGGAGCTTAGTTGGTAGGTAAATTGCCTAGGATGGATTTTACGTATATTGTCTATATTTTAAGTGGCACCGTTTCGAGAGAGCCAAGTTCTAGTGCTGGTACGTTCTGGCTGACTTCCTCTATGGTTAAATTTCTGGCAAATGTACTGGAAAAGATACCTGCTTTCCCACATGGGTCATTTGTAATGTTGCCATCTGAAAATTTTTGTTGGGGAGAATGATGACTTGTTAAAGTTAATATTGAAAGAATTGAGAGCTGACCAGAATATTTTATTGTCATTAGCGTTGTTATATAGTTTTGATGCTTGATTTTGAAGAAAGTTTGATTAGGGGAGATTTATTACAGCTCTTGCATGGTTTATAGCAATTGTAAATTGAGAGAGTGATTCAGATGTTTTTTTATTTTAAGTAAGAGTTATATGCTAATGACTTTTGGGCTGTTGCTCTGGCACAACTGCCATCAAACCATGTTGGAGATTTCGATCTTTTAGTGAACTGTTGACTTGGTATGAATAAATCCATACCAGCTAGTATTAAGTCTCAAATGTGGGACTGGGTAGAACTGGCATCACTAGAGAAGAAACACTGCCATGGAATGTCAGCAAGATAATTTCTAAATCAATCCCAGTTTGCCCATCAAAGTGCCATTGGGTCACCCTGACAGATTCAGAATGGGGAGGGTTGGGTGGGTTAACTATGGGACTTCGATGAGATTGTGGTCAGAGGAGCCAAGTGGTGACAGGACATCTATCCTGTATTGATCTGGATTATCTGTCAGGAATAGATCTAAGAGATGGGCGTTATGGTCAGGATTATCTGGTATTCTTGTTGGTTGCTTTACCAGCTGCGTGATATTAAACGATTCTGCAAACAGCTCACACTCTAGACCAGCATCGTCAGTCCAGGCAGAATGCAATAACCATTCAACATCATGTATGTTAAAATCACCCAAAATGGTAATTTCGGTGCTAAGGGCAAGGATAAGGTTGCTCAACTGTGTGGATATGGAGTCAAATACACTGGGTTCTGAAGAAGCACTGGGAGAGCAATAGACTACACAGATATATTTGGTAATATTTAGACAATTAGTTTATACAGTGAGTATAACAATAATACAATGAGTATAATACTAATAATTAGTATAATAATAATATAATGTACAATGAGTATAATAATAATAAACTTAAAATAAGTATAATAATAATAATAATTATTATTATTATTATAATAATAATAATAATAATAATAATAAATAATTATGATTATAACAATGATGGTGATGATAATAATAATAATAATAATAATAATAATAATAATAATTATTATTATTATTATTATAAAAAGAAGAAGAAGAAGAAGAAGAATGATACGCCAAGAATTCGGATCCCGATCTGCCAAATGCCAATGCAAAGCCTCCCTCACTGTGCCTCTGCCAAGCCAAGTTTAGGGATTTGCCATACAACCTCCATGGCAGGATTCATTGTGGATTTAACGAGACTAAAGATAAACTAAGTCAACCCCACATAACCTTGACCTTGCTGACCTAATTAGTTCATCGTCCCTTCATACTGTATCACTGAAGAAGGTTTGGCTGAAATCCGTCAAAGTGTTCGGGAGATATTGCACCCACACCCATACGACCTCGACGTTTGAATCCTTGACCATACAGATTTAATGCAACCACTCCACATCCACTCCACAAGGGTGAGCAATATTCATGCTGAGAGCGCACTTTACTAATCTGGATCATTTTACTTATTCTTTACCTTGCACAAGCATTATTACAATGTTTGACGCGTCTCAGTGATGTTTGGGTGGGTGGAATGGCCTTTACTGTTAATCGGCTCCGACAAGGTGCAAAGAGCGACTTGTCATGCATTTCAAATCTCAAGGGCGAGCCTGTACACCATGGGAATGAGTTATCTCTTTTAGATCTAAAAAAAATTATCTCTCACCTCTCTCTTCCCACAAACTCCACCACCCAGACAACAAAAACAACTCAGTACTACAGTAAACAAAATAAATAAAATAATTGAAATATCTCAATATATATTTTTTCTATTGAAAACACAATTATTATGTACTGAAATATTTTGAAGCACCAATATCTAGCCATTTTACAGCATTTCAGCACCAAAGACATTGTTTTGGGGTAGAAAGGAAATATAAAACATTTTGTGCGCTGTGCTGCAGCAACACCACAGTGGGACTGATGTCATCTGCGGAAATTTCCACAACTCCCATGTTCAATTGCACGCCACATGATGGATCTGGGATGCTGAAAATTGTACTGCCAGATGCATCTGATGTTTCACTTCAAAATGGCAATAAAAAAATCTATTTTTGAAACTTTAAAAATCGGCTACGGGGGTCAGCCAGTGGATCCCGACAAATAATGGATGCTCGGCCATGGAGGGGTTAAGGGAGTGGCATAACAAGCTTTGTCACCCCACACTGGCCTCAGAGCTTAGCAAGAGGAGACTAAATATTATTTTGTTGCTGGAATAACAAGTTTTAGCAGACTAGCCAATCCACATGCAGACTTTCTTCCTGAAGCCACTAAAAACATACTCAGTCCTATTACTTATCTGTCAAACACAGGCAGACAAAACAAGCTCTTGCTAACTAACCGACCTCAACGCGCAGTACCTCACTGCAGTCACAGAAAGCCGATTCAAACCAAACAATTCTCTGTCAAACTCACTGCACTGGGTGGGTAGATGATTGGGTTGGTAAGGAGCTGGGCAAGTCGGTAGGTAGGTGACTTGGTGGTGGTTTAATGGCAACGTGAGTCACGTATAATTCAAATCCCATGCAGGGGACGGGTTTCGTTTGTGAGTATATATATATATATATATTTATATATATATATTGACTTTTCATTTTCATGCCATACCATAGTCTCAGATCCATTTGTTAAAGTTGTTAGTGCCAACTTTAACATATGGATGTGAGACTATGGTGTAGCATGAAAATGAAAAGTCAAGAGTAAGAGCAGTGGAGCTGGGACTGCTGAGGAATGTATGTAGAGTACAGAGAGTGGATAGGATACGAAATAATGAGATTCGTGAAAGATGCGGAGTGAGGAAGTCAGTGGACACCAGAACTGAAGAGAGTGTACTGAGATGGTATGGTCATGTGGTGAGAATGGATAGCAATAGAGTGGTGAAGAAGGTATATCTGAGCGAATTCGAAGGAGGGGGGAGGCAAGGTAGGCCAAGGAGAAGGTGGAGAGATATGGTGGATGAATGTGTGAGGAAGAGAGGTTTGAAAGTCGGTGAGGCTAGGGAACTGACAGGAGATCGAGCTGGCTGGATGAATTTTGTGAGATGTGCATGATCAGAGATTTTTGGCACCCCTTTTTAACGTGGCAGCGTCTGGATTTACTCTGTCGGATACGATATGTGAAGCTACAGAAAGTGGTGAATGTTTTTGGCGTATCCGAGAGAGCCAGGATTCCGGGGGCTTGAATGATGAGCGAATGGAAGCCTGGCCCATTGGATTCGGCAATTTTGGGCTGTCTGGACATTGCTACTCCTCACCCTGCCCTTGGGTAGGAATGGAGGTCCGGATGATGATGATGATATATATATATATATATATATATATATATATATATATATATATATATATATATATAGTACACCGCTTCCCGTTCGATCAGCGAAGTTAAGCAACGTTGGGTCTGGTTAGTACTTGGATGGGTGACCGCCTGGGAGCACCAGATGCTGTTGGCATAACGTTCTCCCTACGTGTCAAGTGGGGTTGGTGAAGGATTAGTGCCCCTCCCTGTAAAACAATTAACTCTAAGCCGTTGGCCACCCCGTTTGGGATACATGGCGTCTGGCAATGAATGAATATATATATATATATATATATATATATATATATATATATATATATATATACGGTAATTAAACTTCATTGCAAAGGTAATTAGCCTCTTCTATGTTTGCGTGTGAGAGAGAAAGAGAGAGAAGGAGAGCTGTAAAAGTGAAGGGCGAGAAGGTTGAATGTTCTTACCTTACCTAATTGTTCTTACCTAATTGTATCATTACAGGAATGAGTCAAGCTCGTACTGTCCCGTGTATTAAACCAGTTTTATTATACATATAATTAAATTTATGAGTTGTTTTGGCACACATTATTTTATTTGGTAGCGCATTCCACTGATCGATTGCCCTGTTTGGGAAAATAAATTTCCTTATGTCTTTATCACCTCTCTTTTCATGCAACTTTTTGCAGTGTCCTCTTGCTGATGCTTCCCCATAGGTTATATACTCATTCATGTCTATTTTCTACTTCCCTGATATGCATTTATATAGCATAATCATTGTGAAAGAAGTGAACAGTTTCAGGGATATCTGTTGCAATTGGACTGAGACCTTGCACCTGAGAGAGTACAAAAATGAAAGAATGGAGTGCGATGAGTGTTAGTGAAATGTACAGTATGTTTGGCTAGCATTGACAATGTTGATGCCTCATGTTAGAAAACATAATATACACGATTATTGGCTCATGGACAATATTGCTGCAATGCCAGTATTCAGTAAGTATATGCCATGTCACCAATATCTAGACATCCTGAGGTACTAACATTTTCCCACGAATATGGGCCCACATCCGAATGATAGGCTGTGGAAAATTCGCTCGATTCTGGGGATGATGAAGGAAAATTTTCGATTTTTTTCAGGCTATTCCAGAAGATTGCTATCGACGAGTTGCTTGTTTTGTTCGGGGGACGTCTTGCCTTCATTCAGTACATTCCCTCAGAGACATCGTTTTGGAATAAAGTTCTTTGTATTGTGTGACTGCAAGACTGGGTATGTGCTGGATTTCATTGTGTATACAGCGAGTAATGCGGTGTTGTCCAAGGACGATCCCCATGGTTTCTCTGGCTCAGTTATCAAGAAGCTAATGAACAGATACCATGGTGGCAACCATATCCTTTACACTGATAATTATTACATGGCACTAGGTCTTGCAAAGTACCTGCAAGAACACCAAATTGGATCATGTGGCACTGTCCGTGCAAAGAGGAAGCATTGGCCTTCCTTTCCCAATGGCACTGTGAAGGGGGAGTGCAGAACCCTGAAATCAGGTAAACTCCTAGCAATTCACTGGCACGATAAGAGAAAGGTGAATGTCCTCTCCACGGTCCATGAAGGTAAGCTGATTGACACAGGCAAGGTCGACAGGAGAACGAGGCAGCCAGTCTTCAAGCCTAAAGCTATTATCGACTATAATGTGAACATGCAACTTGTTGATAAATCAGATATGCAGACACAGTCAGAGGAGGTGTTGTATGTGGTATACTCTAAGAAGGCATTCCTACATGTACTTGACATCTGTGTACTGAATTCCTTCATTCTTTACAAGGATGTTACACAGACTAGCACGTCCCTCAGACAGTTTCAGAAGGATGTAATTTTCGGCCTTCTGGAAAGGTATGGACAGGTAAATCCCTCCGTGAAACGGAAGCACAGTGTACAGCAACTGCCTGACTCCCTGCAGTGCAGAGACTACCGCAGCAGGCATTTCATGGAATTACTACCTCACACACCTGCAGGCAAGGAAGCCTCCCGGCATTGCTATGTTTGCGCCAATTTATCACGCCGACCACAGCAACGCCGTATGGCGAGGTGGTGGTGTGCTGAATGTGAGGTGGCACTGTGTACTGAAGGTTTCTTCGATTTCCACTCAAAGACCGAGTGGTAGGAGTCTGGGTATTATGCATAAGTTAGTTTTATACATACTTGTATTTCGTTTTTTGTTGAAATAGAAAAAAAATGATTTCATTGCTCTCCGTATGTTTATGAGAATAATAGAGGCAGAAAGTATGTTTCATGATAAACTCGCAGCCTTATTTTATTTTGAAAACATTTGTTTATACATATTTCTTATGATGAAAAAGTATAACTCAAAGGAAAGAGAAAGTCATAGTGGCATTTCCGTTTGTGGGCAGTACGTAAACGACTACTGGTACTTGGTTCACAATTTTTTTTTTTTAGTAGTATTTGTAGTGGTAGTAGTAGTGGTAGTATGTGTTGTAGGTGTGGTAGTATTAGTAATAGAGGTGGTAGTTGTACTAGTAGTAACGGTGATAGTAGTAGGAGTAGTAATTGTAGTAGTTGTACTAGTAGTAACTGTGATAGTAGTAGGAGTAGTAATTGTAGTAGTGGTAGTTGTAGCATTAGCAGTAGTTGTTGTAGTGGTAGTTGTATTTGTACTTCTAGTGGTAACAGTATTATTTGTAGCAGTTGTAATACCCAGACTTCTACTCATCACCAATGCCAGAATCGAGCAACAGTCCTAGCCAAACATACATTTCCATCTGTGTGTGTGTGTGTGTGTGTGTGTGTGTGTGTGTGTGTATGTGCGAGAGAGAGAGAGAGAGAGAGAGAGAGTGCGTGAGTCTGTCTGTCTGTTTGTCTGTAAGGCTGAAAGAGACAAGCAGCCTGAGTTCAAGGTCGTTGCTACTGTGACCGACCTTCATGCACCCAGTATGACCGATTATGGAAAAATTTTCACAGAAACAGTGTTTGTAGTAGATTTTGGTCTCCTGGAAGTGTCATCGAAGCGATATCATTGCGATGGGCTAGTGTAAGCCTTTGTTGTGTCACCGAACCCCTGCAATGCATACGGACACTGGCAAAAAAAAAAAATTGCCCTCATTCCCCATTCACTCACTATTCCTACACGCACTTCACGGACCATCTGATGCCACCAGCTTAAAGTCGAAGGATTGGTGAGAAAGACCTTGTTTGTTATAACTGGATAAGTATTAACTGAGATATGAAGGTTTAAATATAGGCGATTTTGCTGATTTCTGTCGGAAATTCCCAGCTGTGGGGAGCGCTCAGGACAACATCTGCCAGACAGGAGAGGTTAAAGTTTCCTTGATATTTCAGTGGAAAACTCATATGATGCCTCTACTACAGTTATATTCTGCTGTTAGAAAGCACCACTCCCATACAGTCTCTGTTTTCCCAAACTCTGTTCATGGTACTTGGAGAAACTGAGGTCTTTCTTCGTATATTGAAGGTGGATTGTCATTAGATGATGCTTCAGGCTGCTAGACCTCAAAGAATAATCCTCCAGCACTTTGAAACACAGCACACACTGAGGTTTTTCGATGCCATTAGTGAGGATTGATGTAAATCCATAGTTAATGTGTTCATCTATGTACTTCTGCATCTTAGCAATACAGGCAGACATTGCGAATCTATATAAAAAAGGTCAAACAGATATAAACAGATGAATGATAAAGTTTAAAATTATGAGGCCACTTGCACAAAAGTGAACTAATTCACTGCACTGATTTGAAATCAGTGTCGGAAAAAAATGACAAAGCATCACACGCCTAGCATGATTTATTATTATATACACCCAAGTGTAATAAATTTTATGCAGTATGAAGTCGCTGGCTTTCAGTATTTGTATTTTTTGCAAACAGGACTGCATTCATTTGTTCGTTTTTTTGCTTGTTTCTAATAAGTTAGAGTAAGTTACACTGATGAAACTTTTGAGTTAATTTAGATGTTACCATTAACGCAACGGAAGCAAAATTCGTCTGGCATCAGAGTAACACTTAAATTCTCGGAATTCTCTGCTTGTTATAGCCGGGTTTCATCATCGCCTTTACATATGCAAAGATTATGTAAAATCATGGTTATACCGCATGAAAACAATGTGAAATATCATGTGAAACTGCTTAATGCAACATTACACTTTGAATAATTATATTTCATCACAACCATATCATTTCCACAGTCAGATTTGACAGTAAATTGTAAATGCTGATGCAAAGAAATATGCAAAAAGGTGTCAAATGCAGCAAAAGAAACATACCACATATGAATGCATACTCATACTAAAAAAATCTCTATATATAAGAAAGTAACAAAAACAAAAAATGCGTAGTAAGATCTCGCATCTAACAAGTAATAGGTATCCAAAAACACTCATTAGATGCGAATTCGTTAGATGCGAATACATAAACTTATAGGGAAAATTGTAAGTAAAAAAAAAAAAACTGGACTGAACCCCTATTTTGACCCTATTTTCACTCATTATGTAAGTTATTGCCGTTAATTTAAGTCATATAATCATACATTGTGATATAAAATAAAGAAGGAATAGTGTGGATAACTCACCTGTGAGTGATGAACAATGTGCTTGGGTAAGACGAAAAGTGGTACCCGGGGTGAGAAGGGAAGCCACTGGGCCGCTCCTCCTCCCTCCACCTCATCTATGCCACGACGACCACCACCACCACCCTCCTCCCAACTCTCGCTCTCCACTGCCTTTTGCAATGCCTCCTCGAGTTTTATCTTTTCGTCTGCATTCCTTTCCTTCCCAACAAATTCAGAAAAGTCATCAGGAATGTCACCAAGAAGATTCTCTATGTTCTCATCATCATTACTCACATTCTCTTGTCCTTCATTTCCATTGAGGGTTGGGCTGACTTCACCCGAGGCGTAAACCACTGCCAAACGCAGCTAGATGGGAATTTAGGCCACTTAAAGTGGCAAGAGATGGCTATACAACATGACAAAACGTACATATGGCGAGGACTGAGGTAGGAGACTGGGGTTAGGTGGTGTGAGGGGAAGGTGGACGCCAATGACGTCACGCACTCGACCAAGGTGGTGGCAAATATGAACCTCACACCTGGGATTTTTTTCGTTAGATTCAAAACTTCCTCATTAGATACGAATATGGGTAGAGGTCCAATAGTGTCGTTAGATGCGAATTCGTTAGATGTGAACTCGTTAGGTGCGAGATCACAATGTACTCTTATGAATTTGTTGCTGACTCTACTCTGCATTAAATCTTCACATTGTTTTTTTCATAAATTTCAAGTCAGAGCTGCTAAGTCTGCATTGAACTCTGGTTTGGTGAGAGCAGTTTGATTTACATTCAGCATAATATAGTGATTCTATCCTCATAACATATATACATTTATACACCTAGCCCGAAAATGTAGTATCTCACTATTCAATACACTCCCAATCTTACGTTAATCAAACTCAAATCAATACTGGGGTTAAATCATGTTCGAGTCTAAGGTTAAATCATACCCCCTTACATCAAGTGTTAACTCAAGAAAAATCAATGCCTTAAATCCATAAACTGAATTCTCAATATTCTAAGTGCATGAAACTATTGTGTGACTAACATCTGCTCCTCCCTCGTTTCACACTTAAAACCTGGTCATTAATTCAGTTTGAGCAATAGTTTGGAATCATGCTAAGTTAGTCCTTATAAACTCTCTATCCTAATGTATCCTTACATCATTAAGATAACACTAATACTCAACACAAGATATCTATCTAAATTTTCCAAAACTCTTCGAAACTCCAGTTAACCCCTCCATGGTCGTGGGTCCAGATTTTTATGTGCACCCCAGGTTGACACCGGAGCCATTTTCTGAAGTTTTGAAATTGATTTTTTTCTTCTCATTTGAAGAGAAAGTTCAGACGCACACAACAGTACAAATCCCAGCTTCCTAGACCCATTCTCTGGCTTGGAATGGAGCACAAAGTTGCAGAAATATCGGCAACTGATATTAGCTGCTGAGAGGTGCTGCCGCACTGCAACATTATACGTGTTTTCATTTTCTTTTTCTTTTTTACCCCCAAAACAATGTGAATCTGCTGAAAGGTTGCACATATATTAGATATGATGATATCGAATGATTTCAGTACATAATATGTTAGGATTGTCTAAAAAAAAAAATATTATGAATACTTTTTTTCACCATTTTGATATAAAATATGTTTATGGTGGTGTCGAGTTATTTTTTACGTTATCGTCGTGCCCATGCTTGAAAAAGGGAGGGAAAGGGCTGAATTTCCAGTCCTAGATGAGAAAACTGCCCGTCCCCCGGGGCTAGGCTCTCCCACAGGAGATGGAAGTGGAGGGTCAGATCCAATTAGCAATAGGAAGTTGAGTCGCAACTTGCCACTCCCACACCACGTGCATGGCTAAAAATAGAATCGTAATGCAGTTTCAAAACTACAAATAAGTCTAATTATTACGAATACAGAGAAAAGCAGAAATAAATATGTTTACAGATGGTGGAAAACATTTTTTCCGTAATAACATGTTCACCTTTATCATTTGCATTTTAAATTTCGCAATATATGTTGCTGCCTGTCTGTCGCGTGTGGGAAAGTATGATATTTTCTGCCTGGGTAAGGAAAAAGGGTACAGGTGGATGTTTCCCAACACTTTACACCGTCGGAATTGCGAGACCACTGAATCGCACCTCGCACGAGCTGATTAGCAGGAAGGGAAGGAAGTTATTTCACGCACGAAAGCATCACTTGAACACAGAAAACTATCCTGTTATGCCTGTAAAATGCAAAAAATATGTAAAATGATTCAAAACAGTGCAACAAACTTGAGCAAATAGGTAAAGATACGAAACAGAAATGAATTTTTCTTTTATTTTCATGTCTTTTTTGTTTATGCCTGTGTTTATTTATAATCGTAAACAGGGTGGTTGTGTGTGTTTTGCAAGGGAGGAAAAAGATGTTATTTTCTTCTCTGGGTCGAGATAATGGGTGTAACTATGTGTGTTTAGGCATGGCCACAAGCAAAAAAATCGTACATCCACTCGTCACAGCAGCAGGTGGCGAACTGACAGTGACAGATGTGTGACAGCGTGAGGGTCGGTCTCATGTCCCAGATGTTCGTTCACTTCCCGAAAGTTTTCATAGTTTTCTACAAGTCACACTACATCACATGATCCAAAACAGTAAATTAAACATGGGCAAATAGGTAAAGATACCAAGACAAAAATGTACTTTTCACTTGTTATCATGTCTTTTTTTTGTTTGTGCCTGTATTAATTCTTAATCGTAAACAGGTGGTTGTGTGTATTTTGTAAGAGAGGACGAAGATAATATTTTCTGCTTGGGTTGAGATAATGGGTGTACTTGTGCTTGTTTAGGTATGGCCAGGAGCAAAAAAATCGAAAATTCACTTATCACAGCAGCAGGCTCTGAACCGCTTGATAAGGTGTATGGGAGTGTAGTGTAGGTCAGTCTGAAGACGTTCAGAACGTTCGTTCCCATCCCAAAAATTTATGTAGTTTTTTTTATAGGCCGCGCTCAAATGATGCCTGCGGCCATTTATCGGCTAATCGTCATTCGATGTCAGCGGCCATTGAGGGGTTAATACCAATGTTTACACCAATACTTCTCCACTTTTACCAGTACATTTACCACACTTCTGCAATTAAACAAATTTATCTTCTTCAACATTATTTTCATACTCTTCATTCTTCGGCTTTACCTTGTACATTTATACACTTCTTTTACCCCTTCAGTTTTATCTTTTACTTTTCTACACTTCTCTCTACACTTCATTTTTTTTCTTTTATACTTTATATTTATAAACTTCTCTTACATCTTTGTATTTCTTTCTACATCTCCCCAACATACATGAATACACAAACTTCATTATACACTTCAGTATACCTTAGATATTTCACACAGGCATGTCCTGCTACGCCCTACCGTGGATTTACACTTCCATGCTCCATTTCCTATCTTTTAACTTTAGTGTCTACACTGGTACCATGATGAATCCAGAAAGCCACTTGTGCTGCTGCCAAGGTAGGGTTCACAGTCGGGCCGTCAATCTCCCCTTTGTCAAGTATTCACCCTTGCCCCTTCTGATTCCTCTCACACTCACTCTTCAACTGGCTTCTGGGGCACTATCCTAAGATTACGTTGGGTTGGTCACCGGAAGTGATGATATACTCCGATCACACACTTCACTCAGTCTTCCTGGCGATTCTAGTCAGGGGTGGCCCGTAACATTCTGACAAAGTTTCCTTTGTTGACACTAGTTCACATTAGTTGTGGTCACCTCATAGCTCTGAGTCATCCCCACATACATTCCTATATCCGGTTTCTACAGCTACACCACACGCAAAACTCATTAAAATATGTTGCTTCTCAATGCTAATCTTTCCGTGGTCTCAATAGTCTTTGGTTCTCCCACCCCTTGGTCTTTCAGTCTTCACTTTTCATTCTTCATTATTCATTCTCTGCAGCCTCCTCCAGTTGTTAAAGTTGACGTAGATACTTATATTTATCTCGTAGCGTTTTCCTGTATCATTTGTCTTTTTGTGGTGCTGGGACGACATGGCAGTCCTGGTAATTTACGTTCCTTGGTTGTGGGTTTGGTTACGCGGCCGTGGGTGGTCGTGGTTGCTCTGAATCACGTTCCAGAGTCCCTTGTATCCGTTGTGCTGTGTCAGAGTCATCATCATTATTGCTGGCGCAGCACAACTACTACCAATAGTCGCATTGAAATCACCAATGCAAACTAACACATTATGTCTTGCGACTCTCCTCACCACACCCTGCAACTTCTCATAAAACTCATCCTTCATTTCATCAGCAGCCTCATTTGTCGGAGCGTGGGCTACCCAACCACCACACTGATATTGCTATAGTCTGATTTTAAATGAACGTGATGCAAACGCTCAGTTGGCTCAAACTCACATAGTTTCTTGGAAGTAACTGTACTCATCAGTAATCCTACTCCTAGGTAATCATTTCCATTACTCCCACCTGACACCAGCAAAGTAATGCTATCTTCCAAATTCGTTTTATCAACTCCACGCAACCTCGTTTCTGAAAGAGCACAAATATGTATATTGTATTCCTTGAATACTGAAATAATTTTTTTGTTTTTTTTTACCAGCTTGATTGATAGTTCGAACTTTTCAATTTCCTATTCTTAAGGATCTTTTGGGATGTATAAACTTATTCCTACGCAGTGGGATTCTTAGCATATCTGCCCACTTAAGGACTGCACGGAGCTCAGGGCCATTGCTTCATTACCAGAAATCAAGATTTCTTAGGCAATATATATATATATATATATATATATATATATATATATATATGTGTGTGTGTGTGTGTGTGTGTGTGTGTGTGTGTGTGTGTGTGTGTGTGTGTGTGTGTGTGTGTGTGTGTGTGTGTGTGTGTGTGTCCAGCTCTATGAAGAGTGTCTGCGTCCAATCCTGTGTGTCTGTGTGTGCACCTGAGTCTATGTCTGTGTCTGTGTGTGATTGGTCTTTGTCTATGTGTGTTCGTGTCTGTGTCAGTGTGTGTCTGTGTCTGTGTCTGTTGGATTATCTAAATCTATGACTGTGTGTGTGTGTGTGTGTGTGTGTGTGTGTGTGTGTGTGTGTGTGTGTGTGTGTAAGTCTGTGTCAGTTTATGTCTGTGTGCTTGTGTCTGTCTATGTCTGTGTCTGTTAGTGTCTAAATCTATGTGTGTGTGTGTGTGTGTGTGTGTAAGTCTGTGTCAGTTTATGTCTGTGTGCTTGTGTCTGTCTATGTCTGTGTCTGTTAGTGTCTAAATCTATGTGTGTGTGTGTGTGTGTGTGTGTGTGTGTGTGTGTGTGTGTGTTTATGTTTGTGTGCCTGAGTGTGTCTGTGTCTATATCTCTTATTGTCTTAATATGTGTGTGTGTGTGTGTGTGTGTGTGTGTGTGTGTGTGTCCAAGTCTATATCTGTGTGTGTGTGTGTGTGTGTGTGTGTGTGTGTGTGTGTGTGTGTGTGTGTGTTCTACTAAATAGCTCTGAGTTTTTATCGAATTATAAGGAGACTTAGTGGGAGTGCTGAGAGTCAACAATTGGTCCAGTCAACTGTTTTTTACGACAAAATGTTAAAAGTCTAGGCCACCAAGGCTAGGTCAATGGCCGATGCAGCAAAGTCAAATTAATTAATTTTTATCCAGTTTTTACCAATTTTGGATGAACGCTGTGGGATATGGCAGAAATCATGTATTTCTGTTTTGAGGACAATCAGTCAAACGTCATGGGCACAGGTCAGGGTCAGAATTCAACTTGTGTGTGTGTGTTTATATACAAAATACACATGGTGGAAGATTTGAAGATCTGTCACAAAATAATCCACTTATTTTGAGAACAGTACGTCAATGGCCAAGTTCACATGGCAAGATCAGCCTAGACAGTTTTTTCCAGTTTAGTTTAAGCTTTATGAAAATGATGATGATAAAGCAAGAATGAATGGTTGTTATTTTGAAGGTAATTAGTTAAATTTCAAGGTCATTGGCAAAGAGCAAAGGCTATGCCTGCAAATGGATTAGTATGAGATTATTTCCTTTTTATGTAGTAGGACAAGGTATCTAAAGAGAATCATTAAATTCATGTTGCTAATGAGACTAAGACGGAGATTGACCACCCCTTCTACAATAATGCAGAAGTGCAAACTTTTTAAAACAATTTCTCAATGGTCTGCCTGACTGCAGTGCAAACAGACAACAAATTATCTACTACTTAGAGGTCTACAGGTCGAACGATCTCGTATATAGGAACGACAAGACGAAGGCGCATGTGAATGAGAAACCACTGAAGGAAAACTGCGTAATGCCAACTAACTTCAGCCGCGAATGGAAGAACTTAATAGACGTGCCCTCGTGCACTTGGATGAGGAAAACGTGGCTGGCTGGACCACCCATATCTAATCCTAACGAATAGTACCATTTTTTTTTTTCCCATAACTTTAGCTGTGAGCACGAGCAGGGAGTTCCCAGGTCTAAAAGGCGACACCATGGGAATTTGCATTTGTTTTTGAAAAAGTCTATCAAGGAACTGGAGATATTGAAGCAATAAATAAATATCATCTGCCATCATCGATTGAATGAGTTTTAGCTGCATCAGGATATGTCCAGTCAGAAGAATCTAAGAAGTTACAAACATCAGACACTGTGCTAGCTTCTGCTGCAGCTGCCTTGTGGACTATGTCCTCCTGCAGAGATGCGCAGACATCGCCTTTCAAATTCTTAACAAGTTACTTAGAAGCAACCAGAGCACCTGCCTTCGTATGCTTACATAAATCTTCACAAGCCTTTAAGAAATCCACATACCATAAAGTGATCAAAATAATACGTTCACATACAGCAACCAACAATAGACTTCCCTGTGTTCAATCTACTCTTTGCAAAAGCACTTTAACACCATCATTAAGGTAATTTCTGGTAACCAGATCAGTATCTGCTTTGTGCAGCAAATAAAAAAAAAAGGCATTAGGATCCTCCTCAGTTAGCCTAGGCCTTGACGAGTCATCTTTTATAGCAGTTGGGGTAGACGATAACTGTAGATCAGGTGAGTTAACCATATTAGTAAAAGTGGAAGAAATATACACAACAGAATATCAAGGGGAGTTTAATTAGCAGCTAAAGTCGGAACAGAAAGAGAAACGGTAGAAAATGCCAGAAGGGACAACAAAATAGTAACAGTAAGATGTAAGAGAAAAATGTGAATAACACCTATGATGTATCTGGAATTTTTGGCTATTAGAAATCAGTCTCATTACATAATAAGGAAATATTATTACTAATCTGCTTGTACATATTGTAATATCACAAGGCTAGATCAACTCACATTTGATCTCATTTGAACCTAACGATAGAAGGGTTAAGGGTCAGGTAAGAATGAAATTATTCAGTATTCAGAATAATCAGTCAAAGGCAAAGGCCACAGGGCATGGACATATTTCGTCATGTGTGTCTGCGTGTGGGCAAAAGAGCTAAAAAAAAAAATGTTTTGATTTGATTTGGATCAAGTTTGGTGAATGAGTGTAGGTCACTCTAGAGGTTGAGTCTCTTGGCTTCTTTTTAACGCCAGGATAAAGGTCAGGATCATAAAACCAGGTCAATATAATAAATTTTAGCTGATCTGGAATGTGTCTGATTAACCCGTGCCGTCCCGAGGACGTACTTCCACGTCCTCACGTTTTGTCACAGCTAATCCCGAGGACGTACTTCAACGTCCTGCAATTGCAAGGTTCATAATTTCCACAATTTTCAATTTTCGCAAGTCATTTTTGGTACGTATACACGGGACACCTGCCTCAACAAGATGCCAGGCAGAGACAATGCCTTACCCAGCATGACCTCCTCCCCCCCCCTGCATGCCCTTTTCTCAGCAATTCACCTGTTATCAGTGACCTGGCCAGTATAGCCATGTCATGCCACGGTACGAAATTCAGGGCCAGAGTGATTCCCCAATCAATGACAATGTGGAGGACAAACTTTACATAGCATTAGAGGAAGAAACAGTTAGAAATGATGATCAGGTAATGTGGCAAAAAAAGGTCAGGTATTAGCGAGTGAAACAATGCTTATAATGCCTATATTACTGCTTGAAAACCAATATACTTTTGTACTACATATAAATTCGTAACAGTAAATAAATAAATACCGTTTATGAGTGGTGTGAAATAGTTATCCTCCCATAGAACTCGTTTTCTTTGGCGCCAGCCTGATAGAAAACCCAGTAAAGTAAGGAGGCTCTCCTACCTGTAATGAGTATTTTAAACCTCAGGTGAGCGATTTCTCTATGAATTTTCGATGTTTCTCACCAAAAGCGAAAGTTTTAGCAAAAAAAAAAAAAGGTCAAAAATTGCCCGGGATTGGGGGGTACCAGTGGTCAAAAAGTGGCCGGGACTGGGCGGGTTATAACGATGACGAAGAGATTTGATTTTGAGAAAAATCAATCAAAGTTCAAGGCCATAGGGAACGGTCAAACGACCAAGTCCCTGGGCAATTTCGACACAAACGTTTTTTATGAAACTTGAACCAATGCAGGTGGAATGGTTAAAAGTTCTGCAAGAATGAACTAATTCGTTTTTTAGAGTAATCTGTCATAAATGAAGTTCTCGGGGCAAAGTCAAATACCTGTATTAGGCCTTTAGACTGGTTGGTGGAGGAAAATACTGCACTTGCTGAGTGTCCTTTCATAATTATTAATACTTTTGTTTCGTCCTTTTTTTTTTCCCTTATCCTTTGTTTTCGTTTTCCTCTATTTTTATAATTTGCCTTCAAGACGACTGTTAACACTCTTACCGCAACAGACGCACTTACACCTCTTACTTGGGCCAACTCCATAGTTTATTGTTGCCTTTTCGCCTGAAAGTAATATTCTAACAGGCAAGGATTTAAACCTACTCTATATTAATCTTTTGGATGTTACTAACCCAGTAATGTATTTTATTTTTTTTTTTCCTGGCTGACACCAGACCATTATATAGTTAGTCGAGAGATATTTGATCGGTCAGAGGAAGTTAGCTTCTTCTGCTGGAGGATGTCTTCCCTAAGCTAAGTAAATTCGTTTGTTGAAATTCAAAATATGCCCCCAAAAATAAATAAATGGTTTCCTGGCTGTGGGGATCACAAACCATCTCGATTAATCCTATTATTCTAATTACTGTACGCATTTATATATTCTGGACGGGTTAACATCACACGTTTTTAATCATATATCAATCAGTGGATTAATATAGATTAAAAACCATTATTAATTCATTACCTTCCAGGGTACCTGTGTGAGGGATTATGCTGAAAGGGGACTAAGGGTACCGCCCTCCGCCTACCTGCTCTTGTTTGCAAAGCGTATAGGTCCCTATCCCTGGGTTCCCCCCTCTTATTCACCTCTGTAAATGTCCACTTCCGTCATGTATTGAGGATATTGGATGCAAAAATATTAAGTACATGTGAAGACAATCGCTATAATATATAATTATCTTTTATTTTTCTGTACCACACAGTTCATTCAATTTCCTTCTTCTTCTCTTCTGTTCGTATACCTTGTAACTTCCATTTTGAAAATATTGCATGAGAGGGGGGAGAGGAGGGATTTTGTGTGTGTGTGTGTGTGTGTGTGTGTGTGTGTGTGTGTGTGTGTGTGTGTGTGTGAGAGAGAGAGAGAGAGAGAGAGAGAGAGAGAGAGAGAGAGAGAGAGTGTGCGTGTGTGTGTGTGTGTGTGTGTGTGTATCGTACCGTTACTTCCAGTTTTGCCTCTGGCTAATAATATCATATCATAGTTTCAGAAGGACGCCTTTCAATTTTTTTCTTAATAAAAAATAAATAAATAAATAAAGGGTGAGTGTTTAGAAAAGCTGTTCCTTACAAAGAAAGTCATGAAAAAGAAAGACAAAATATGGATCAGTTTAGGACCATGGAAATATTTAAAAGACTAAAGGTCGGAGACACACGAAATAAAAGTCAAACTGAAAAAGAAATACATCAGAGTACTATACATGGAACACGGATTACCTTTTTTTTTTTTTTTTTTATTAAATCGTTGAACGTAAAATGTGGTGACAGTGTGGGCACGAATGTACTGTATGACCGGCATCATGAGAACGCAATTTAGCAAGTGAGCAAACTAAGCAACAAAAATAGTAAAGGGAGCATGATGCAACTCAGTCAAGTAATCTGTATGAATTGCAAGCAAGAACAGTAAAGTCTTCCATGTTTTTCCTCTGTCATTTTCTTTTTTCCTTTTTTCATTCCTCTGTCCTTCAAGTCTCTTCAAATCCTTTTCACTTAAAGTTTATATCATTCGTAATCCATTTCCCCCACTGTAACACTTTAACATGCACCTTTCCTACGAGATACTTTACCGATTCATACTTGGTTTATATACTGGAGAAACTGTTAATTATGGCTGTCGCCCTCCTTTCGTCAGCAATGGGCTGCATAAGAACTGATACAGATACAGTAATATCCTCACTTACAATGTTGTTACTTCAGCACTCCGAAAGTAGTTACTCAGTTTCTTTTTCTCATTTTTCTTGCTTCGACAAACATTCTTTTACATCCCTTATCCTTCTTGTGTCTTTTCTATAACGCCTTCTCTTATTTGCCTCTCTTCTTCCTGTCTGCCCCATTCCTAATTTCCTCCCTTTTGCCCTTTGTCTCCTCTATTCCCTGCCTCTTCCTGTTTTTCTCATTCTCTCCTCTCTCCTCTCTTCCACTCCCACTCACACACCAAAATCCTCCATTCATTTATCTAAATCACGAGAAAGATTTTCCACGATACTTTCTTCTCTGATTCCCCTTTCCTTCCTTCCTACTTCCTTCTTTTCATGTTTTCCCTCCTCTCCTCCCTTCATCTTCCCTTGCTCACTGCCCGTACTTGTCTCATTTCTCTTCCTCCCTCCCACTTATTATTTGCTCGTCATCCCTCCATTCCTCTCTCATTCTCTTGCTTACTTTATCCCCCGTACCTCCCTCCTGTCTATTCTTACTCAAACTCTTTCTCACTTCGGTCTCATCTTGTCCACTTTCCTGACCAATTTTCCTTTCGTTTCTTTCTCTGCCTCTCTCCATTAATTACCCTCTTTCTCTTCCTTTTTATTTGGGCTCTCCCTTTACCCACTCTTTTACCTTCCTTTTCCCTCCCTCTCATTCCCTCTCTTTCCCTCTATTTCTTCTTTCTCTTTCTCCATTCTGCCCATTAATTTCCCCCTTTCTCATTACCCGCTTCCTTACATAGTTCTCCCATTCCTTTTCTCCTCTCCGTTCTCTCTCTCTTTCCCTCCCTTCATTCCACTATGTCTCTCCTCTCACCGTATTTCTCTCTTCGTCTGTCTCTACTTTCTTTTCATATTTCCATCGTTCCTTACTTGACTCAGTTCTTTGCCTCCTTCCTTCTTCAGTCACTCCCTGACTCCCCTAAATCCTTTCTTTCTTCCTGTCTGCCGTCTTTTCTTCCTTCTTACCTCCCCTCCTTGACATCTTTCTCTCCATCTCCCATCATTTACCCTCGTTCTTACCATCATTTTTTTTCCTCCGTCGTTTCCATCATTTAGCTCATTCCCCCGTCCCCCCTCCCTGCCATTATTTTTATCACCCTCTCCTTTCTTGGTTCCCTTTCTTCTTTCCTTTCTTGTTTTCTTGCTTTACTTCCCTGCCGCTACAATCTCTCCCTCCCATCACTTATCCCTTTCTCTCTATCTCCCTCCTTACTTTCCTTTCTTCGTTCTTTGACCTCTTTCTCTCTTTCCCTCCCTCCTTTCCGCTCCATTCTCCCTTTGCTTCCTTTCCTATCATCCTGGCCTCCCTGATCATAAATTAGACCCATTAATGTCCAGTTATATCGACCCTTGCCAGAAATTAGGTTCGCAAATATACGAGGAAAATAACTCAGCCCACGTAATACGATCTTGTATAATAACGCTTCGGTCTACTGTATTATTACAACACACATTATTTTATTCTTTATCCAACGTTAATTTTAAAAAGGTCGTTATGAACGTAAGTTATTATTTTTTTATTTTCACGTAGGACGGCGCTTTCTTCCTTTTTTATTTGGGGAAATGATGTTGATTTCCCGATGATGGCCAGGATTTTGGCGTTTTATTCTTGATGCAAGCACATATTTTCATTCAGCTTAAAAAGAATTGGAAAATAGAAGGTTATTCCCTGCCTCCCAAACCCTCCAGCCGTAAATGGCAGAAGGATATAAGAAAGAACACCGTGCAATATACAGAAACTTGCTTAGAGTATTATAAGACTGGAAAATAACATACACTACCATTCCACAACCTGGAAAGCCAGTCACACTAATTCTGTAGTGAGTGCTTAAATAACTGGAAAAATTAGTGTAAGGTCACTAAAACACATTGCAAATAACAAAGGCCAAAGAACAGCTCATTGAGAAACTTAGATGGTATTGATAAGTCATAGTTTTTGCTTTTATGTTAATCCCCTGTTCCCTCTTAGCTAAAAATTATTTATTATTTAAACCATTTTAGGATAAAATCTAATGAGCAACTTCAAATATTCGTGAGAGACCCCTGATACTCGTCTGAAATCCTTCTTAGTCGTCGTCGTCGTCGTCGTCGTCGTCGTCGTAGTAGTAGTAGTAGTAGTAGAAGTACAATAGTTGGAATAGTATCATAATATTCACATGAGCTCTGTGGATTGTTCACCAGAACTGTGCTCCCTTACCAATCCACCTTTCTCCTTTCGGGGGATAAGGAGAGCAATGAGTGAAGGTCATAATAACCGGGAAGTTCCAGTGCTCGATCATACCGTTGCCTCCACATGAAAGTTCCTCTCTCCAGCACCATCACTCGTAACGAAAAGTTTTAACATATGAAGAACAGAGTCTCTTCAAAAGGTAATCACATAACTTGTCATTTACTGTGTACACCATTATTAGTTTCCTTCTATCGCCTCTTCCTCCCTCCATTCTTTCTTCTTTCTTTTTCTGCCACCCTCCCCTCTCTCTCTCTTCTTTCTAACCGCATACACGTGTTCTTTTGTCCTGTTTGTTCTCTTCTTCATTCCTTTATTTCTTATATTACTCCTTTCTTTCCCTTTTGTTTCTCTAATCTCTCTAGTCTCGTTATTACTTTTTCCTGATTTCTTTCTTATAACATTTTCCCTGATTTCTTTCTTATAACATTCTCCTTCTTTATCTTCCGCCCAGTATGGTTCCATTGTCCTTTTTCTTCTTTCTTCTTCGGTCCTGTTTATTTATTTTTTCTCCCGATTCATCTTTCTTCTTCCAGGTCTGACTTTTATCATATTCCTCTTTTCTTCTTCCTTTATTTATTTACTTTCTTTTGTGACTGATTTATTTATCCTTTTTTTTTTTCACTTCTGTCTTACTTTAAAATTTCTTAATTTTTCAGTCTCCATTGATTTCTTTCTTTTCATGCTTCTTTTCTTTCTTCCCTCAATTGTTCGCTTTATTTGTCTGTGTTTTTCTTTATTATTTCATTTCGTCTCTTCTCATTTTCCCGTCTTCCTTATCTTCCTTCTTTCTTCTCATACTTTATTTTCTCTCTTCCCCCTTTTTCTTTTTTTTTTCACTTTTCCCCATTTGGGTCGTGCTTCCGTATCATTTTTCTTCTATAGTCATCCGTACTATTTACCTCTTTTTACCTTTATTTTCCCTCATTCCTCCTGCCTTCCTTCCCTCTTCTCCATCCAGTATTTTTTTGTTTTCACTTTCTCGTCTTTTCTACGTTCACGCGTCCTACCATCATTTCACACAGTTTATCTCCATTCTTTTTTCCTTCCTTTAAATTTCTCATTTTCCATCTCTTCACCTGTCCTTACAACTCTCTCTCTCTCTCTCTCTCTCTCTCTCTCTCTCTCTCTCTCTCTCTCTCTCTCTCTCTCCTTCATAATCCTATCCTTCTTCATTCCCTCCCTTTTAGCTTTCTTCCTCTCTTCCCTTCATCCTTCCCTTCTTCTCTTCTTCATTCCATCCTTCTTCCTAACTCCCCTTCCTCCGTCCTTCCTTTCTCCTCTCCTTCATCCTTCCTTCCCTCCCTTCTCTTATTTCCTTCCTTCCTTCCATTCTTCCTTCCTTTCTTCCTTCGCTCCTTGTTGACTCACTTCTTTCTCTTCCCTTCCCTCCTTCTTCTCCAATTTCCTCTTTCTCTTTCCTTTCTCTCTCTCCCACCCACACCCCACGCCACTCCCTGCTCCCCCAAATATCACTGTTATTACACTGATACCTAAATCTTTCACCTAAATAGCATAGTGAAAGAATAGGCCGGACTACTTAAAGAAGACTGTACTATAAAACCAGTATTTTCTAACTAGTTCGAGAGATTTCTGGCAATAATCCTCAGCCTGTAATTAGTGGGGCCAGATCCGAACCTGACTCGACCAGGCGCCAATGGAGCCTAACATCCGAATCAAGTGAAATCTTTAATTTTTCGTAATATTTTTAGAACCTTCAGCATTATCATATAATAGTTTACTAAACCATTTCATCTATTAAGTCAAACCCAAGAATTATATCCCGTTTACTGTTAGGCATATACTCGGCAACAGAAAATCTACAACCGGTTAATGGGTGAACAAATCAATAGTTGCCTCCGTAACACTTTTATCATTTTTAACACATATGTTAAAACCAAACAATTTAGTATTACAATGGGCAACCTCAGTCAGTCAAAAAGTTATTTGTCTTCGTTTGTTCATTTCCTAATTATACTTTTTATCTGCTAATGCATAATATACCTTTCAAGGTTTTTGTAAAGACAATAAGATCACTACCCTGTGGTAGCCCATAAGTCAATCACTGACGTCTTTCATTCCACCTATTTCAAATCTCAGGGAACAGGAAGCCAAGAGTAAAGGCAGATGATGTATCTTCAAAATTCCATTGGTGGTGTAACACAAGAATCAGTCCTGACTCCAATTCTGTTCTTCATTCATATTATGTGTCATGCATAATCCCATTCACTCACATGAGGATGACTCAGCAATTCACATTTCTTCTACACTTAACCACCCATTCATAATGTGCCATACCATTAACTCTCAACTCAAAACAGCAATCTCCATTAATCAGGACTTATCTAACAGCACTGACTGAAGACAAAATACCACAGTCTCATTTAATGCTCTGTCTATCTACCTATCTATCTATATATACATATATCTATCTATCTATCTATCTATATATATATATATATATATATATATATATATATATATATATATATATATATTTGGTTTACTAAGAAATAGATATAACCTGATTCCTAGATTACGTTCAGTTGCTTACGTTACATGTAGTGCAATTAGTGGACGGCGCGAGGCGAAAAGTCTATACGTTTGAAGGGGGCATAAGAAGGTCCACATTCACTCCTTTCTTCCCCTATTTTTTCTCTCTCTCCCTTCTCTCTTTCTAACTTTGTTTGTTCTTGCACTCGTCTCCACAACTACCTTACCTCCTAAACCCTATGTTTTCCTTTCCTCCATCCACTTCCTCATCCCTTCCCCTTTCTTATTTCCTCTATCTTCCTCAACAGGCCCTCTTCCTCTTTCTCTCCACTATTTCCTCCATGTTTTTTTCCATCCCTTTCATTCCCTTCTTCACTCTTACTCAACCCTGCCTCCTACTCCTTCCCTTCAGGATATTCCTTTACTTCACTACCTATGCGCTTCTCTTCCATATCTCCCTTTATCCCCTACATCTCTTCCCCTTCCCTCACGTTCTTCGTTTTTTCCTTCGCCTCTCGTCTTTTTAATGCCCCTTTAGTCTTCTACACCCTCCAGACCTGCACCCTTTACCATAATTTCTTTACCCCCTTGTCTTTCTCTTCCAAATCCTATCTCTCCTTCTTCCCTCCACTAACTGCTCTCTTCCCTTCTCTTCTCATATTCCCTCCTAACACTCAACCATTTTCTCTCCGTCCTCCCTTCTTCTCTTTCACTCATATCCTCCTTCCTTTCGCCCACACTCCCCCCCCCCCTTCCAACCTTCCTCTTCCCACTTCTTCTGCCCTTTCCAAACCTCCCCCTTCTTATTCGTTCTACTTTCCACCAACGAATTTTTTCCTCACCCCCCCCCACAATTCCTCCTTCGCTGTTCCTTCCTTCTTCCCCCTCCCCTTCTTTCCTCCTTTCCGTTCCCTTCCCCTTCTCTCCTCCCCTCCACTCCTGTTCCCTTATTCCCTCCCTTTCTCTTTACTGGCCGCCTGATCATTACTTCCCGTTTAAATGCGCCCCAAGCCTTGCATGTGCAGCTGCTACACCTTTGTTTTCTTGCCCCCTTGTTTTCATGCCTTTGCTGTTCCTAATATCGTTACTCTCTTTCCTGAATATTTTTACCTTATCTTTTTTTCTTACACTCTTCCTTGATTATTTTCTTACACCCTATTGTACTTTTCTCATAGTGTCTCCTGCTTATTTTCTTACTCTTTTTCTTCCTAATTAATATCTTCTTAGTTCTTGATTGTTTTCTCCGTGTAATTCTTGTGTTTTCTCCACTGTTATTTTTTCTCTCTACTGCTTCCTCACTAGTACTTGTGCTTTTTCCCTTGTTTGCTTCGCTTGCTCCTTAGTGCTTATTAGTTTCTTGTGTACAACTGTTGTTTTTATTATTGTTTCCTTGTGCTTCTCTCTATTCCCTCTTTAACCAACTCATATGTGCTCCTCAGGCTCTGCTATTTGTAACCCTCTCTGCGCCTCCGCCATCGCCTTATTTCCTTACGCTCTCCACCCTACCGTTTTGTACAAAGTCGTGCACCGTACTGTTTCTATATTTTCTTCCTTTCTCTACTCATAACTGTCTGTGCGCATTTGCACTTCACTGCTTGTCGTTCTACTTGTGTGCTCGAGTTTGTGTTTTCTGTTCAAGCGCATGCTTTCCATAGGATATATTTATGTTTTTCTCCTCTTTGTTTATTTATATATTACTTTGTGTTTTTTTTCCGCTCTGTTTCTGTACATTGCTCATTTGTGCTTGTCAGCTGTTGTTGGTGTTCTTAAACTGAATCAACAATTTAACAAACAGTCACATAAAAAGAAAATTATAGAGACAAAAAGCACAAAAAATTAATGCACAAGTTATGAAATAACTGCGCTCACTAACAGCAAGCAAACTGACAACTCTGACTCGTACCGGAACCAGCTACCGTAAAATCCAGAAATGTCAAGACGCTGTCGAGTACCTAACTACCAAATCTCGTTTCTTCACAGTACTCCCTCCCTAGTCCTTTGTCGTCCCAACAAAACTACACAATATATACAAACCTAAACCTTAATCCTAATGAAACATCTATCTATACACAAAATAATCCTTCAACTTATCAGGTCTTCTTCTATGCAGCTTCCGACGACGTCCTTGCTCCTCCACACAGTCCACTCCTCCTGGAATGTCTTGGTCCTCTTCCTGATTCAATTTGTCCCTCGGGAAACTGTCACCATCCTCCTGCACTTCAGCTCCGTGGTCCTCCTCGACATCCTCGGCTGTGGGCGAACACAGTTCCTCAGAGATGTCCCAGCTGTACTGCCCTGGCCCATGGCACCGCCACAGATGGTTCACGTGTACCATCTTTAGACGAGAGTTCCTGCCTCCCCGAATCCGATATGTTACATCTGATAGGCGGTCCAATACAGGTTAACCCACCCCGTCCCGTCGACGTATGGGTACGTTGCAACGATTTGGATTTGCCAGTCCCGGCGACGTACCGGTACGTCGTGCAATTGCAAGGTCCCTAATTTGCACAATTTTCAATTTTCGCGCATGATTTTTTGTACGTATACACGGGACACCTTCCACTATTCCTCTACAAGATGCCAAGCAGGGACAATGCCTTACACTGCATGACCTCCCCCCCTCCCCCCCTAACGCCATTGTCTCGGCAATTCACCTGTTACCAGTGACCTGGCCAGTAAAGATATTCAGGGCCAGAGTGATTCCCCAATCGATGACAATGTGGAGGACAAAGTTTACATAGCATTAGAAGAAGAAGCAGTCAGAAATAATGATCAGGTAATGTGGCAAAAAAAGGTCAGGTATGGTGATTAGTTAGTGAGTGAAACAATGCTTATAATGCCTATATTACTGCTTGAAAACCAATATACTCTCATACTACATATATATTCGTACCAAGTAAAAAAATAAATACCGTTTATGAGTTGTGTGAATGAGTTACCCTCCCATAGAACTCGTTTTCTTTGGTGCCAGCATGTTAGAAAACCCAGTCAGGTAAGGAGGTACTGCTACCTGGATTGAGTATTTTAAACCTCAGGTGAGCAATTTCTCTATGAATTTTCGATGTTTCTCACCAAAAGCGAAGGTTTTAGCCAAAAAAAAAAAAAATCGAAAATACCTTGGGATTGGGGGATGTCAGAGGTGCGGAAAACCTCGGGATGTGACGGGTTAAGGCCCATCCCATGGGCTCTGCAGCTTCGGTGACTATCCCTTCTTTCGATGAGGATTGTATAACCAAACTTAATCACCATCCTTGAAGCTCACCTCACATGCCTTGGCATCATACTTGCACATCATCACCTCTCCTGAAAACTTGAGGGCTCCTCGCACTTGATGACGTACCTCAGCCAGCCTTTCCTGAAGGTGCTTCGCACAGCCAGTTGTGTCTGTGGGCAGCTCTTCACCAAGTGGTCTTCCCATTAACAAGTCAATAGGTAAGTGTAACTCGTGGCCCAACATCAGTTTTGCAGGTGTGTAGCCGATAGACTCATGGGATGCGGATTGATATGCCATCAGCAATGCAGGTAATTTCTGGTCCCATTCTATTTCTCCCTCTACGCAGTACTTGGCCTGTTCTTGTCCCAGGGTCCAGTTGAATATCTCCATCATCTCATCTGACTGTGGCCTTAGTGGGGTTGTCCTGGTCTTCTTGATCCCTAGTAACTTGCAGCACTCATGGAACACAGCAGACTTGAAATTTCTACCCTGGTCTGAATGTAGCTCTTGTGGCATCCCTAAACAACAGAAAAACTGGTCAACAAACACCTGAGCAACAGTTGCAGCCTCTTGATCAGGGATAGCATAAGCTTCTGGCCACTTTGTGAAGGAGTCCATGCCAACACATGTATACCGGTTTCCTCTTTCAGTGAGTGGCAGAGGTCCAGCAATGTCCACCGTGACTCTTTCCATCGGTGCACCCACTTGGAACAGCTGGAGAGGGGCGCGACCACATTTTTTGGGTCCCTTCTTGACACAACACACATCACAGGCCCGACACCACTGTTCATCATCCTGATGCATACTAATGCAGTAGAATCCCTGTCACAGCCGACTTTGAGTTTTCTTCACTCCCAGGTGCCCACTAATGATCTGGTTATGGGACTCATCCAAGATCTTGGACCGCATCTTCTTCGGAACCACCAGTTGCCAATACTTGCCGAGGCCATCGGGTGTCTCCTACTGATGCTCCAGTAGTCCATTGTTCAAATGAAGGAGGTCTCACTGACTCCAATAACTCTTGGTCGTAGGGTTTAACCTGGAAACTTCTTCCCAATATGGATGCACTGTACTCCACTGCAGCCACTCTAGCACCAGATGCAAATCTGCATCCTCCATCTGCATCCTCTTCAGGTCTTCTGCAGCTGACCCTGTTCCTGGCACTGCCCTCTCATACTTCTGCTGCTCTAACTTGGCATCTACTTCCTCCTTAAGCTGTTGCTGTTCTTCCTTCATTTTGCCCATGAAAGCTTCTAGCTGTCCTTGCATCCTTAGTTGTAATTTCCTCTGGCTCTTTAAGTTCTCCATATTTTTCTTTTTGTTTTTCATGCTGTGACTCTAGTTGTTCACTCTGTGTCTTCTGTTGTACATCTCGTGCCTGTAATAGTTTATTAAATTCTTTCTGTCCATTCAGCACCTGTAGTTGAATACTTCGTGCTTGTAGTTGTTCTTTGAGTTCCTGAGCTCTTTCTGTACTTGACTTTAGGCCTGTAATTGTTCTTGGAGTTCTTTCGTTTGTGCCTGTAATACCTTCACAATTGTCGCCAGGGAAATTCCATCCTCTGCCCAGCTCGAGACCTTGTCTACACACCTGCTTCCATGTCGAAGGTTAGACTTACTGCAGCACTTAAATTATCCACACTCCTGACACCAGTGTTACGTCCCCACCCCACACTACCACAGGCTCCAACAGCAGTAGTTCAGTATAGGAAGGACGTTGTCCAGTGAGTTCTTCCTATGGTCAGCCTTTGGGTGTACAGTACACAGGATCAGCTCAGGCATCTTAAATAAACACTGGCTTCCTATGTTCACTGTATTTTCCAAATAATTACCTTTAATGCATGCCAACTTCACTGCACCATTCTCACAAGCACTGGAACTATAAAAACTTTACTAACTGCAAGTACACTTAATGCTTGACAACACCTCACTATTTTTTTCACAAGTACCTATGATGTACAAACTTAACACTTCACTGTTTTCATAAGTAATGAAAATATACAAACCAAACTGCACTGACACTGCACTATACTCACTCTGAACTGAAAACCAACTGAACTTGAATTAGTCTCTTCCCCATCCTTATATAATGTTACATTATTCGAGAAACTTCTAGCACGAACTCGACGGGGCAACAGTTAACAGTTACCAACTAGGAGACATCAAAACATGCCAGAGTTTTCTTACATTTCATAACACTGTAAATTATTTGGCATACAAACTTAAACTGAATCACACAACTTAACAATCACATAAATAAAACATCACAGAGAAAAAGAGCACACAAATTAATACATAATTAACAAAAAAACCTACGCTCACTTACAGCAAGCAAACTGGCAACTCTGACTTGTATCAGAACCAGCTGCCATAAACACTGAGAAACGTCAAGAAGCTACGAGACTACCTACCTACCACATCTCGCTTCCTAACACATATAAATAGGCCAGTGCACTGAGTGGTCCTGCCATCTGGTGGGAGTCTGCAAACTTCTCCCAGACACGAGTTTTGCAGGTGTGAGGGTTACAGCTACCAATATTTGATGTTATTCTACCCAATGCCAGCAAAACTGACCGTTATGTTGAACGTAAAGTTTACACCAACAAAACTAAGGTTTCCACAATATTCATGGCCTTATATAGAAGACGGGTTGGGAAGAAAATAGTATTCAAGGGGCAGATACACTAATGTGTCCCCGTAACGTTACTCTAAGGCCACCGCTGTTACGGTCCCCGTTCGATCGTCGGTGTTTTGCCATGCGCTAACATTCTCCCACCATCGTACAGTGACCGTAAGGCTAAGGGCAGGGAAGAACTCGCTGTGTTTGGGGGAATTTTTCCTCGCTCAACTGATGATCTCTTTAGCCAATCACAATACAGGATGCTTCTCTGCCCAGACACTTCAGTCAATCATTGTGTTTGGAGACACTGCTTCTCTCAGGTAACGTGACTCAAAACAAAGAGAGAGACAGGCCCTCACACTTGAATTAACAATGCTGAATGTTTATCAGTTTGGGAAGTGCAGAGTGAGCAGAAACATTAATCATATCATTACCAGCACAACTACTGCTGCATGTTGTGCAGCAGTACTGTACATTACTATTATTAAACAATTATACACCAGTGTTCATTACTATCAATATACTGTACAGACTGAATTTCTCGTATATTTAACATTACAGCTATACAACACTACTACGACATTAATATGTGTTGTACATAACTAAACCGACACTACACCGTACACCACTGTAGGTGACAGTATATGTAGAGAAAAGGCCCCTAGTACACAACCCCCTGGGATAAAAGCTCCAGCAAGGAAAATAAATTTTTGTATTATTTCCTTTATTTGTTTAACAACAGCCTGTCCTGATCTACCAACCTAAAATAACCTAGCCAAAGGTAACTGAACAACCTAGGTTATGCTAATCTAACCTAACCTTAACTAAACCTAATGTTACTCGAACAGCCTATCCCTTCCTAACTAAATTATCTAACCTAACATAAATAACTTAGCTCAACAAACATAACAACCAAACTGAGCAAGCTAACCTAAGCTACCAAAACAAGCTAATCTCAAACAGACCTAACAAGCTAAATTTATCTGATCAAACCTCAACCTTGGTCAGAGACTCACAGACTATTCTTGGTAATTCCCTACTTTAGCCAGAAACTACTGGATGATTCCTCTAACTCCCTGGGAGGGGGGGAAGGAATCTCCCCTGAGGATTATTATAGATAAATAGATACTCTAGAGTTAATTCTACTTCAATGGCATGGAATTCTGTGGTCTTGTGGAAACTTTTGGCATGTTCTGGACATATTATGAAGATTTTGTACTTTTATGCGGCCTGCCAATTATTTGAGGATCCAAATTTTGCCCTTTCTCTTAAAAAGCACAGACTAAAGCAAAAAACCATCAAATCTAAAACCAATACAAATAAAAGACTTTTATGGCCGTTTTGGCTTTTTCTACTTATTCCCACCTTGGAATGTCCAGATTTCCCCTGCCCCATTCCCCTAAGTTAAACTAACATAAACTAACTCAACATTACCTTAAACTGAAGTTAGTCTAACCTTGCAAGTTAACTTTAACCTACCCTATCCCCCAAATAAACTACCATAATCTAAATAACCCATTTAAAATAATCCAGTCTAACCTAAAAGTAACCAAAGCTTAACCTAACCTAGCCTAATTCTTTAACTTACCTCACCCAATAATAACCCACCCTAGATTAACCAAAACAAAGATTCATAAAGTTAACCTCACAATAACCCAGCTCAGAAATAAACAAGCCTTACCTAACAAATTTACCTAATCTAACCTAAACTTAAACCTAACCTCACCTCACCTAATTCTTAAACTAATAAAATCTAACCCAACACTAACTTAACCTTAAATTGGCCTAAACAAAGTTACTCTTAGCTAAGCTAATCATAACCCAGTCAAAAGTTAAGCAAACCTAACCTAACAAAACTTTACCTGATCTATCCTAAACTGACCTAACCTAACCTTGATCTCAAATTAACCTATCTTGAAACAGTACCTTAAAAAGTGACTTTTGTTCTAAGGGCTTGACCTAGTAAGCTATTCTCCCAAGGTATTTCGTCCTGACAGTGTACACTAATGTACAACATGACACATTATGCTACTGTACAGCACTACACCTCCCATTACTGTATACTACTGTAGGCTACAACATTAAAGCATGCTATAATTTTGTACACTAAAGCATACTTCAGTACTGTATAACACCAATGTACACTATAATACTACACCACCAATGTACACTAAAATACTGTACAGCACTAATGTATACATGATACAGTAGAAGAATAACGTACACTAATACTGAAACAACTAATATACACTATTTTACAATACACTGCACTGAATATTGTTGTATAGACCTCTACAAACTACCCAATATAGTGAAATAATTCGTTTACGTAAGGAAGAATGCTTAATTTGGTTTATTTCCAGGTGGCTGAAAGATACGGGAGACATAAGGGTGGTCGGGCCTGTCACGAGTCGGCTAGTGACATTGGCTTTTGTGGGAAACCGCGAACTTTAGTGGAATCCCAGTTTATCGTTCAGTTAACCGCTCATTCGGTCGGGAGTCTTTTCAAATCAATTTTTCATTGTCATAAGTGATCGTCTTTGTGTGAGACATTAGTGCTTCTGCTGAGCAATTTGTTTTGGGCGCGTCTCGCTCACTCTAGCCGTTAAAAAAATGCTGCCATAGTGCTCCCTTTCTTTCCCACGAGTTAGGCAGTCAAGTGTCTGTCGTGACGGAGTGAGGTTCTGTGCTCCAGCAGTGAGAGTAGTGAGAGGTCAGCTAGCACCCAGACTCCACTAGACTACAGTTCTCCAGGCTCCCACCCTTCTTCGGTGATACACCACATTCATTGACCAGTATTTTCTTTTCGTTTTCCTAGACTTAAGAGTATAGTTAATGTGCTTTTCCTAGGCATAAGAATTTAGCTTTTGAATGAGAGAGTGAGTACAATCTCTTTATTTGAATTCATTTGAAACGTAACGTTAAATTTATTTCTTTGTAATGAATAAATTTAACAGTTCTTTTTCTTAAACTTAATGTAATGTAAACTCGTGTTTCATTTCTCCACAATTAAGCTTATTTCCCTTATAGCTCCTAGCTTGCATAAACGTTTTGCCATTCATAACCGGTACTTAGGCCAGTCTTGTTGTATCAAGCTTAAAATCCGTTGTGCCTTCTAGGAGTTAAACATCAGCAAGAACCTGATATTAGTAATAGTATTAGTTATTTATTGTCAGGGGTGAAGTAACTTTCTCCAGAGGCTAACAGTACTAATTCACGTTTTTTTTTTAATAAATGCAAAATTTTAAATGATAATTCTCAATAATATTGAAGAGCAGGGACAATGATTGTCTTGCTACATCAAGCAATGATTACTTTACGCTGGCTTGCTTCGCACGATTCTCTAAGAACGAGAATTTATAAACTTTCTCAACAGTACACAGCAGAGACTAATTACTCAATTGCTGTTTATTAGCACTGTTAGCCTCTGGAGAAAGTTACTTCACCCCTGACAATAAATAACTAATACTATTAATAGTATCAGGTTCTTGCTGATGCTTAACTCCTAGAAGGCACAACGGATTTTAAGCTTGATACAACAAGACTGGCCTAAGTACCAGTTATGAATGGCAAAACGTTTATGCAAGCTAGGAGCTATAAGGAAAATAAGCTTAATTGTGGAGAAATGAAACACGAGTTTACATTACATTAAGCTCAAGAAAAAGAACTGTTAATTTATTGATTATAAAGAAATAAATTTAACGTTACATTTCAAGTGAATTCAAATAAAGAGATCGTACTCACTCACCCACTCAAAAGCTAAATTCTTACGCCTAGGAAAAGCACATTAACTAAACTCTTAAGTCTAGCAACACGAAAAGAAAATACTGGTCAATGAATGTGGTGTATCACCGAAGAAGGGTGGGAGCCTGGAGAACTGTAGTCTAGTGGAGTCTGGGTGCTAGCTGACCTCTCACTGCTCTCACTGCTGGAGCACAGAACCTCACTCCGTCACGACAGACACTTGACTGCCTAACTCGTGGGAAAGAAAGGGAGCACTATGGCCGCATTTTTTAAACGGCTAGAGTGAGCGAAACGCGCCCAAAACAAATCGCTCAGCAGAAGTGCTAATGTCTCACACAAAGATGATCACTTATGACAATGAAAATTTGATCTGAAAAGACTCCCGACCGAATGAGCGGTTAACTGAACGGTAAACTGGGATTCCACTAAAGTTCGCGGTTTCCCACAAAAGCCAATGTCACTAGCCGACTCGTGACAGGGCCCACCCTTAACGGCGATCATAACTCCGGCTCACGTAAGGTCCACGAAAGTGTTTAGTGCATACCAACATCCGACGCCGCTCTCTTTTCCCCCGCCCATATAGAGTTAAGGTGGCGTCACACTACAGTAGACCAAAGTGGCTAACATGCGAAAAGCTTTTGTGAGGCAAAACGGCTAGCAGAGTCGAGTGTCCATCATACTTGTGTGTTTTTGCGAGCCAAAACAATTAACAGTGTTGTCTACCTTGGCGCCTTGTGGTCATTTGTAAACAAACCACCATGGAGTACCCACTCCCTTTTCCTCAGTTTCTGCAACCGCTTAACATATTTTAGCAACTCTAGAGCCATAAAGCAGTCTACTGGAGTTTTCCTTGCTGCAGGATCCATATCGAAATCTGATTTCTACTTGTTGTTTGGAGACAAAACAGACAGCCTCCACGGGCTGGTCACCCGAGTGTCCGAATATTTATTTCATGTTACAAGAAAAAATAAAAGTGAATAAAAACCACAACTCTTAAATTGTATTTACGTTACAATTTTAAAGTTACCTGTTGTGAATAACAGAATATTTTCTCACCAATTACAAAATTAATATAGGCTCATTTAAGTTCTAATCCCACCAACAAGCTGTGAGCGAGAATTGTTATCCATTTCGCCTCGCCAGCGAAATCTCATTCACCGTGAGTCAGTTTGGCTAGCGGGTTGCAAAATTGGCTCGCATGTTAGTCGCTTTTGTCCCAGTGTGACGTCACCTTTACGGGACCGCAACTGCGTTAGTGCATCCGGCCCCAAACCTATATTCTACTCCTGTCTATCAGCAGATTTCTAGGGATGTATTAAAGAGGGTTTATGTGGAAATATTGTCTTTATGCATGTATAAAGACGGTAAATAATTCGAATAAGGGTAATACGATTTACATTTCATAAAACAATGATGCAAGATATGGATAAATTTGCCATACGATATTTCCATTCGGTACTGGCGAGCAGTGCTGCCAACCATGGGGAATTGTCCTCAGATTTAGGGAATTCGGGGTACAAATGGGGAAATGGGGAAATCAGCTTTCAGTTTGGGGATTTTTTGCCAATGGCATGTTACTTAACCTGCTGTAGAAATTTAAATATGTTATATATAAATATTGTAGTTTCAGAGTGACTTTATATTTTCTAAAATGAAACAGTAGTGTTTCTGGTTTTCATCAATTAAGGCTATATTTCGTGTGCATTCGAATGAACGAAAATGGGTGACAACAGCAGCAGCAGCAGCAGCAGCAGCAGAGATCAGTTGACTTATTAACCCGCGCCGTCCCGAGGACGTACTTCCACGTCCTCACGTTTTGTCACAGCCAGTCCCGAGGACGTACTTCAACGTCCTGCAATTGCAAGGTTCATAATTTCCACAAATTTCAAAATTCGCGGGAGATTTTCGTTTCGCCTGGGTACCCAAGCCTCCCCTACCCGCCGCCAGGCGGGCAGCGTCCTAGACCCCGCGTGACCCGCGCTCGCCCTTGTCTCGGTCACTCACCTGCCAGCAGTGACCCAGGTCAGACATGGCGCGGAAAGGTCTCTCAGATGAGCAAATTGCATCCGTCCTGGAAGCCTTCCCTGGAGACAGTGATTCTCCACTCGATGATGATGTGGTGGATCGCGATTACGTCCAGCCAGAGGAAGAAATAAGTAGCAGTGATGAGGAGGTCCCTTCGCCCCGAAAATCGCGGTATGTGACATACCGTAAGGCAAGGCAAGGCCAGGCTGCTCCCCAACCACGTGCACAGCTATCTCTCCATCACGATTCTGATCAGGGCGAGGATGAGGACGATGAGGATGACGGAGGGCTAGGACGTGATATCGCCGAGTGGTTGGGAAAGGAAAAAATATCACCACGTGGATCAGAAGGTGGGGCGAGACGACACCTAAGGTATGGTTCAAGTACTTTGTCTGGGGAAGTAGCAAGTGGTGTGGTGGGATTGCTGGGAGAAAGGGAAAGTGTTGTGGCGGCAGCGCGGGGTGAAAGTGAGAGTGGTGTGGGGGTAGTGCGGGGTGAAGGGGCCATTGGTGGGAGGGAGGCAGCACGAGCACGTGGTGCTCGTAGGCCTAGGGGAGAGGAGGTTGAGTCACTCCCCAGCACTTCTTTCGCCCCTGAATATGCCCAAACTTCCTCCCCACAGCCCCAGGATGTGGGGAAAGGAAAGGGAAGGGAAAGGGTAAAGGAAAAGGGAGAGGGAAGAGAAGTGCGAGTGATGAGAGGCGCCGCTCTCCACCTCCCCAACCTCCCCCACCACCCTCACCTCCCCACCCTGACGAAGGGGACGATGGTGAAGTGGCTGGAGACGGTGGTGTCACGTGGAACTGGGAGGATGGGAGTAATTTTACTCCCATCATTCACCAGTTCACTGAGGAGTGGCGGTCAGGTTGCACGGCTCCAGGTGTAAATGCTGGGTCATCACGTTTAGATTTTTTCAATTTGTTTTTTGATGAGGCGTTTGTTGGGTGCATAGTAGAAGAGACGAATATATTTTCACAATCCCAGCACCTTGAAAGTGAACGCCTAGGAACCACTAGCAAGCATGCAGAACAGTATGACTTTCCCGTGACTATATCAGAGATGTTCCTATTTTTGGCCCTGGTAATCTTGATGGGTGTGGTGAAGAAAAATCAAATTCCTGCCTATTGGACAACGGACCCAATCATCCTAACACCTTTCTTTGGAAAGGTGATGGTTCGTAATAGATTTCAGTTTATTCTCGGCCGCCTCCACTTTTTTGATGCAGATGATCCAGCCAATGCAAATAACACCGATAAAATGAGGAGAATTAGGCTGGTATTTGATCATTTACGGGAAATGTTCCGCTCCTCATTTTATCCCTACAGAGACCTCGTCATAGACGAGAGTCTTGTGTTGTGGAGAGGCAATATTTCCTTTAGGCAGTATATACCCAGCAAGAGACACCGTTTCGGGTTCAAGATCTTTGTTATGTGTGACTGTAAGACTGGTTATGTGCAAGACATAGTCTTGTACACGGGCGCACAGACAGATATAATAGAAGATCGGAGTATAGGACTCTCTGGGGCCGTGGTGAAGACAATGATAGAAGAGTACCTTCATCGTGGTCATGTTTTGTACCTGGACAACTGGTACACTAGCCCTCTTCTCGCTAGGTTCCTCCACCAACACGACACCGGAGTCTGTGGTACAGTCAAGAGAAACCGTCGCCATATGGTCAAGATAGGGAGGAAACTTGACAAGAATGAGGTGGTTTTCTTCCAGGCCAATAACATCCTGGCAACCCTGTGGAACCACAACAGGGAAGTTTGCCTCCTATCAACTGTTCACAGCCCCCTGATGCACCGCACAGACTCCGTGGATCACCGTAGCGAGAGGAGGCGCAACGTATGGAAACCAGAGTCTGTACTTGCCTATAATCTGAACATGAGGCAAGTTGATCAGTCAGACTCGATGATTTCAAGTGTTGACTGTGCCAGGACAACGATGAAGTGGTACAAGAAACTCTTTTTCCACTTGCTCGACATCACGGTCCTGAACGCCCACTACCTGCACGCAATGACCACCGGAGTATCCGAGACCTTTGAGGGGTTTGTGAGGGAGCTGGCACGTGAAATAATCGCCAAGCATGCCCAGGAAAGACCCCCACACCGCCCCCGCGCCCCCGTGCTGCTCAGACTCCCCTACGTCTTGCAGCCCGCCACTACCCCAGCGCAATCCCTTCCGAACCAAACCGTCGTAGAACCCCAGCGTCGCTGCCATGTATGTAAGCACTCGACAGTCAGACCATCAACGCAGAGAAAAGACACAAGATACGAGTGTGTCGAGTGCAATGTTGCGTTGTGCCTTCAGCCTTGTTTCAAGGAATATCATAATCTCGTACACTTCTGAAACTGTGTGGGAAGGCGAAATGACGCTCATGATAATGGTAAGGCCAGTCAGTAGGTGCTAAGTCAAATATAAAGTTGAAACGGGTGTTATTTTTTCAGAAAAGTAATGTATAAGATGAGAATTAGTGTAAGTGGAAAGAATTGTTATCAAAACTACACCCACTGTGTAAATCTGGTCAGTAAATATGTGATAGCAAGGAAATAAAGTGGAAACGGGTGTAATGTTAGCATGAATAAAACGTATAAGTTGAACATTACTGTAAGTTGTCATAATTGATGTCACGAGTACACCCACATTCTGGTCAGTAAGTATGTGATAGGAATTATATACAGTGGATGATGTTGTAATGTTAGTAGTAAGGTATTTTATAAGTTGATTACTTGTGTAAGATGAAACAAATGATATCGCGATAACACTCCCTGTGTAAGTACGCGCAAATATGACGCTAAGTTCCATCGTACGTTCAGAAATGATGTAATATCAATTATATCAAGTGTTTACATGTGCAATGTTAGTGTAGAATAATTATATAAGTAAAAAAATAGGTTGTAAGTTGAATTAGTTGTCATAGCGACTTCACCGTGTGTGTTACTATGCGCTAATATTACGCTATATATTTACGTAAGGCCTGAAATAATCTCGAAACAGTTATATAAAGTTGAAAAGTGTATAATAATATTAGAAAGGTATTATGTTAGTAGAAAAAGCACAATACGAGTTGAAACATCAGTCACAGCGAGTTCACTCACTACGTAATTTAGCGCTAGCATTACGCTAAATGTTATCAAAAGGCCTGTGAATACGTAAAAACAGTTCAATATATTGTAAAATGGTATAATGTTATTGTAGAAGTATTATGTAAGTTAAAAAAATTATATGTATCATGATTTTAGAATGTTAGCGATTCATCGGAACCAAGTTGGCCGATTTTGCTCGTTTCTCACGATGGTACAATGGTTATTTCTGCTCTATTTTTGTATAAAATCCAATATACTCTTTTATCACATGTTTTTATGTTTGTAATAAATTCATTTCTACTTACTTTCATTGGTTTCCCAAACTTATAATACCATAGAAAACGTTTGATGCTCACACCGCATAGGGAGAACACGGGACCAGGTGGGACGAACGCATACCTGGTTAAGCTAATTAGGGACCCCAGGGACCACTTTCTTTGCCACCGGCCATTGTTTCTGACCAAAAGCGAAAGTTTAAGCAAAAAAAAAAAAAGGTCGAAAATTGCCCGGGATTGGGGGGTACCAGTGGTCGAAAAGTTGCCGGGACGGGGCGGGTTAAGAAAGATAATGATGCCTTCCACAAACCATACTTGCCATTATTTAGCCATACCCTAAGTTAACTCAAGAGTAATTTGAATGATGTTAATCTGTGTAATGTTTTTCTCCACAATTCATGGATACTTTGATGAAGCATAATCTATGTTTGCTTCGTATAGTGCCTATTCTAAGACTAACCCAAAATCAATATGGATGATATTGTATCTACCATTCATAAGTGAAGTGTAACACTATCCAAGAGTATATTATTGATGTTATATGCTTAATGTTCGTCATAACCCAATAAGTACATTACTTCTACAGCCTTTGTTTTTCCTTCAAAATAATAGTATACACAGTTAGAAAAACCTGTATTTCAATCAATCCATTGTTAATAACCATTTCTTTTTGATGTTTGCAATATTCTGTCTATTAGACTGATACTGTACAATAATAATTAGTGATTATATTATTACTGAATGGGGAATTTGGGGGAATTTTAACCTGGAGCTTTGGGGTATTTTGGTCTTCACTGGTTGGCAACACTGCTGGCGAAGTGTGTCGGTGATGAGATGACTTGGTTGAGTGACATTGACAATAAGAACAGCTGGCAAAATTACGAATTTTGTTTGTTCTGTGGCTGACTGCAAATCAAATTCGACTTTCAATGCGGACAGCACCCATTCATGAAACAAGCGAAAGGATGGTCCAGGTTTCCATCAAAGATGGAAGCCAAACGTGGTAGGCTGTGGGAGATACGATGTAGAAGAGGTGTTGAGTGGAGGGCAGCCAGGAAAACATGTCGTACATTGTTATGGCAGCGAATTTAAATTATGGCAAAATTTGTGCATGACAGCATGTCTCCATATATTTACCATGTTATAGTCTTACACCAATTATATGGGATGTTTATTTAATAGTAAATTGTATCTAGAAGTTGATTCCATTGAGATGATGGTTCCTGTTTTACGATTTTATTTTTTTCTCTCTCCCTTCCAATGCCACTTACACACCAGTAGCAAGATTGTCAAAGACATATGAAAAAATTTGTAATTTGAGGAAACTACATGAAAGCGCGTAGAAAAATTTATCTTTGAAACCCGCAGAACACGTTTATGGGAGAAGTTCACAGACTCTCACCAGACGGCAGGACCACTCAGTGCACTGGTCCATTAGGTAAAGGCGGAATAGAGAGAAGCACAAAGAAGCATTGATTAAAAAAAAAAAAAAACGCGGTTGTACACAAGAAAATAATAAGCACTAAGGAGCAAGCGAAACAAAAAAGGGAAAAAGCACAAGCTTTAGCGAGGAAGCAAAGGAGTATAGGAAAACATAAGTGAAGTAAACACATGAATAAAGGGAGGAAATAATCAAGAACTAAAGAAAAATAAATTAGGAAGAAAAGGGGTTAGAAAATAAGCAGGAGACATTGTATGAGTAAAGTAAGATGGGGTGTAAGAAAATAAGCAAGGGAGAGTGTAAGAAAAAAAAGCGAGAAAAGGTAAAAATATTCAGGAAATAGGGTAATAATATAAGAACGAGCAAGGGCATGAAAACAAGGAGACAAGAAAACAAAGGTGTAGCAGCCGCACATGCAAGGCTGTGGGCTCATATAAACGGGAAGTAATGATCAGGCGGGCAGTAAAGAGAAAGGGAGGGAATAAAGGAAAAGGAGTGGAAGGGAGGAGAGAAGAGGAAAGGAATGGAGAGGAGAAAAGAAGGGGAGGGGAGGAAGGAAGAGGAAGGAACTGGAAAGGAAGACGTGAGGGGGGCGGGATGAGGAAAGAAATCGTGGGTGGAAAAAAAGAACGAATAAGAAGGGGGAGGTTTGGAAAGGGCAGAAGAAGTGGGAAGGGGAAGGTTGTAAGGGAGGGGGGAGTGTGGGCGATGGGAAGGAGGACATGAGTGAAAGAGAAGAAGGGAAGACGGAGGGGAAATGGTTGAGTGTTAGGAGGGAATATGAGAAGAGAAGGGAAGAGAGGCGTGAGTGGAGGGAAGGAAAGATGGGATTTGGAAGAGAAAGGCAAGGGAGGAAGGAAACTATCGTAAAGAGTGCAGGTCTGGAGAGTGTAGAAGATTAAATGGGCTTTAAAAAGAAGAGAGGTGAAGGTAAAAAGGAAGAACATGAGGGAAAGGGAAGAGGTGTAGGGAATAAAGAGAGATATGGAAGAGAAGAAGGACATAGATAGAGAAGTAGAGGAATATCCTGAAAGGAAGGAGTAGAGGGCAGGGTTGAGTAAGAGTGAAGGAGGGAATGAGAAGAATGGAAAAAACATGGAGGAGGTAGTGGAGAAAAAGAAGAAGAGGGACTGTGGAGGAAGATTGGGGAAGTAAGAAAAGGGATGGGATGAGGAAGTGGATGGATGAAGGGGGAGAAAGAGAGGAGGAAAACCTCTAGTTAGGGAGGTAAGAGAGTTGAGGAGACTAGTGCAAGAACAAATAAAAGAGAGAAGGGAGAGATGGAAGAAGAAAATAGGGGAAGGAAGGAGTGATTGTGGACCTTCTTGGGAAACAACGAATGGAGCCGAGGTAGTAACGCAAAAATAAATATAGTACATTCAGCAGGTTTGAAATACAGTAAAGATATTGACATATAACACTGGTATTGGTACTAAAACACGCAGATAAACAGGCAAACAAATGAAAGGAAGAGGAAAACAAAAAATACATAAAATTCTACTGCACAGGAAAATGACAGGGATAAAGAAATAACGAAGAAGAGAAAGACAAGTAAACAAACAGTAGGATGGACAAGAAACTGTTGTGGTCGTAAGTTAAGCGAAGAAAAACAAAGCCGAAAAAAAAAAAAAAAGAGTGGGAAACAAAATAAGTCAGATTGCTGAACTCCTGTGGGTAAGTAAAAAGGAAAGACAAAGGAGAAGGCAATTCAATGGTTGGCAGGAGGGAGAAAAAAGACAAGAAATAAGAGGAGTAGAGAGAAAAGGAGTCGAGAGGAAGAGAGAAACAGAAATTGCTAAGCGCAAGCGGACAGACATAGGATTGTTGCGTAGATATAGTAAATCACTCATTTGGAAGACCTGAAGTGCATGGGGTACAAATATGACAGAAATAGAAGGAAGAAGACAAAACTGAGAGAAAAAGGAAATGAAATGCTCAGTATAACGTAAATACAGAAAAGAAAGAAAGCAGAAACACTCATAATGTGCAACTCCCACGCCCACCCAGTGACCTTGATCTTCGACAAGTTACTCTCAAAATCGAATTACTACAGTTTTGCGTAACACCCTTTCCACCAACATTCGTATAAAATAATTTCATACCTAGTTTATTATTTCCAGCGATCATGACATTTGATATTATCCTGTTTCCTTGGTCTCTCATTGTTCTCATAACTGAGTCTCGTTACACTTGTTTTAACCTGAACGTTTTCACAAAGCTTAGTCTAGATTGGAAGATTTTTTTTTTTTTTTTATGTTGATCTTACTTTATGACTTTGTCTTTTTTTGCCTATTGATCTAAAAAATAGTAGGTACTCCTCTTGAGTGACCCCTCAGCTCATCAACCGTTCTTGCTCGAAATCTGTAATGCTAGGTGAAAAAGGCCCGACTTCTCGGTCCTAGAACACCTAACGTGCAGCGGGGTCCTCTTTCGAGACCGGGACTTAGTGCAATAAAGAGAGGTAGGACACAAAAACTCCAGGCAATAACCTTTACACGTATATTAACACAGTCAGACACAGGACAAAAACAGCAGATATTACAACACAGCATGTGGTGGAGAAATAAAACCTTAACTAGGATATTTGTATCTCACAGGACACTGGCTTAACAGATACTGATGCAAACACAGTAATTCTAGTGCACAGGTGTACTGGCAATACAGGTGCGCGTGGGAGCGCGGGGAGTGAGTCTCACACGGGGGGGGGGGGCGAGGGGAGTGACTCGCGGTGGGTCAGAACAGAGTTATGGTAATATTGGGAGGGAGTAAGTATTATTAACTCAATCTTAGTATTTTCTGATAGCAAAGGGGTTTTGACAATTGATTCTATTCCTCGTCCAGGTTCTTACGTTCACACTAACTGCTGGGAGGAGATTCTTAAAAAGAGGGTGGAGGACACTGGGAATTCACTGTGTTTACGGTAATACAAGCGGGAGAATATTATTAACACTTTTCTCTACTGTTTCCTGTAACAAAGGACATTTATGTATTTTACTATGGAGGATTTCTCGGGGTGGTAGTCTTACTGGTTTTCTGCAAAGGCATCACTCGTCAGTTTGATTCACTAGAACTTAATTTCTGCACTCATCCTTACTCATCCACTCGTGATTTTACTCGCCCCGATATTCAACATACATTAAGTCACTATCACTGTTACACTAATTCTGGGGCAACGTCACATTTAGCCTAAGTCACTTAACTAATTCTGGGGCAACACCACACTTAACATGATTCACTCATATAGTGGGGGCGGCAGGGAGACACGCCGGCGACAACTCTGCTGGAATAGGGGCACCGCCAAGGGAGGGCGTGCCGAGAGGGCACGGGACGACTCGCAGGGGCGTCCTCTCTCGTCCAGGGCTGCAGGTGGCGAAGGGGCCCGTAGACTCCGGGCTAGGTTCAGGAGTGTGGCCCTCAGGACTGGGGCCGAACAGGTCCAGGAATCTCTGGCTCAGGTCTCGGCCGGAGGTGGAGGTTTTACGCTGCCTTGGGGGTGTGGAGAGATCACGCCCAGGCGTCCTGGGTAGGGCCTGGAGTGACTTAGGGCTGCGGTCCCCAGAGTCGAGGGGCGCCATCAGGGAGGGGTTGCAGCACCGACCTAAACTAGGGTCCATCAGGTGGGTCTTCTCCAGGGCCAGGCATAGGAGGCGGAGGTCAGGGGAAGCCGTAATGCCTCGCTGGGGTTCTCTGATGCTGGAGGTCCGGGCTCTCATCTCACACTGGGGCGATGACACTGTTGACACCTCTCTCTGGCCGTGGGGCCCGGCAATCGGCCCTGGCTGCCCAAGGGCGCAACTATGAGGCACCAAGGCCCGGCTGTTGGCCGTGGCCTAAGTAGGGGAATCAGCACGCCTCTGGACACCTTCGGAGCAGCAATCGGCCATTTGAAGAAGGTGGGAGCGGCAGTAAGCCATCTCCTTCTGCTGGAGGGAGGAGCAGCAATAGGCCAACTCGGGGGCAGTACCTTCGGAGCGGCAAACGGCCATCTGACGAAGGCGGGAGCGGCAGTAGGCCACCTCATTCTGCCGGAGGGAGGACCAGCAATAGGCCGACTCATGGGAAGCACCTTTGAAGTGGCAATCGGCCATCTGACGAAGGCAGGAGCGGCAGTAGGCCGTCTCCTTCTGCCGGAGGGAGGAGCGGCAATAGGCCGACTCGGGAGAAGCACCTTCGGTGCAGCAATCGACCGTCTGACGAAGGCGGGAATGGCAGTAGGCTGTCTCCTGAGAGGCGCTGTCTGGAGCTGAATAAGCGGCTCCACCCCAATCTGATCTGGCGGTCCCACTCCCCGAAGGTAGTGTCATCTTCCTGCTAGGGCGACGGTGCGACGGCTGGGTGCTATAGGGGTGCACGGCCTGGGCTGACTTATGCCGTTGTCGCATGGCATCCCGTGGTTCGGCTGCGGCTACTCCATGGGATCCGAGTGGGGGTGTCGGTGTGTTTCCAGGGGCACTATGTTGTACACGCATTTCACCACTCTTCCCCTGGAAAAAGTCACGTCCACGTGGCTGGAGGTGGTATACGTGAGTGCCGTGTGTGGCATACGCAGGCTGGAGGTGTTGTAGTAGGGCCTGCCAGGCAGTGGTATAGGGGTTTTCTTCCTGCTCCGCGTCGCAGGTGAGGAAGAGCGTGGAGGTGGTGAGGGCGGAATGGAGGAGGGTCAGCAGGTGGTGTGGTCCGTGGAGATGGCGGTTCTTGCCGAGGGTAGGTGCCCATATGGCCCGACGCACTTTCATATTGCTCAGTGTTGCTCCTGGTGTTGTAGGGTGCTGTATGCTGGACATCAAGGGTCGGGGTCGGGTTTTGTGCCGGGGTAATGCGGCGTTGAGTCTCTGGGGAGTGTAGGTGGAGGGGATTTGGGCTTGGTGTATCATGACAGTGTGAAGTCGAGGGGAGGCAGGTGGTGTAGAAGTATGGGTGTATCGGGCAGGTGGGCGTGAGAGACGGCCTGAGCAGGTGGTGGTGATTCTGAGGGTGGGAGTGGGTGCGGAAGTGGGTGTGCGGGGTGGGCGGGGTTGGGTAGTACGGGCTGTTGTGCATGTTGGGGGCGCGGTGGGGGGTGAGGCCGTCAGAGTGGGCGTATGCAAGGGCGGTGGGCAGAGGGCAGTGGTAGTGGGTTGTGGTGAGGGTGTGGTGGTGTGGGCAGAACACGTGGGGTAGGGCGGTGAGGGTGGGGCGGCAGAGGGAAGGGGTGAGGGAGAGCGAGGGGAGGTTGGTGTGGTGGGTGAGATGTCAAGTGAGGTGTGGGGGGTGGTGGCAGCCGGGGAGGCTGAGGCGGTAGGGTGGGTGGAAGGGGAAGGCGAGGAGGAAATGCAGCACTCGTATGTGGAAGTGGAGGGCAGCGCGGGAGCAGGGGGAGGTTGGGGGTCGGGGTGGCAGAGGCGGGCATGCGGAAAGGACGCACGTGGCGGTTTCGGAGGGTGCGCGGGGTGCCGTGATAATCTATGACAACCTGGTAAGGGTTGGGGATGTGGGTGATGGTGTGGGTACCCGTGAAGCTGGGGGCGAGTTTGTGTGGGGTGGGAAGTTGGGCGATGATGATGGTGTTGCCCGGGCTGAAGGGGTTGGAGGCTGTGTCGTGGCTGAGGTCAAGAGTTTTTTGTAGGTGGTGCAGTCGGCCCTTCAGAATGTGCAATGGGTCTGTAGTGGGAGTAGAGGTGGATGGTTGCAGGTGTTGGCGCAGTGGTAGTAGAAGGGGGGCTTCGCCGAATAGCCTTTCATGTGGGGAAACCCTGTCCTCTCAGGGGCAGGAATTCGTGCCCCACTGAATGATCTTCACATGAGCTGGCCAGTCATCGTTTTTCGTATGCTTGATGCTTGTGTGTAATTGATTCATGAGAGTACGATGGCTACATTCACATACTGCATTCCCCTGTGGCCAGTAAGGAGAGGAGTGGGAGATTTTATACCCAAAGGTTCTGGCAAGTTCCTCTCAGATGTTTCCAGAGAATTCAGGGGCATTATCAGAATGGATAGCTTGAGGGATGCTAAAATAAGGGAACACGTGTCGGAGAAGGGCATTGGCGACGGCGATGGTATGATGCTCTTTCGCCGGACAGGCTACTACAAATTTTGAATACTTGTCCACAAAGGTGATCACATATTTATATCCATATTTGGGAGGGAGGGGGCCTACTACATCTATCGCCAGGAGTTGCCAGGGCTTGTGGGCGGTGATGTGGCCCAAGGGTCCGGCGGTCCGGGTGACATCTTTTCCAAGCGCACAGGCGCGGCAAGTTTGAATGATTTCCTTGGCGAGGGTGGAGGGGTTTGGCACCCAGTAAGTGTCGTTGAACACTCGTAATAATTTCGTAGTGCCCAGGTGGATGCCGTTATGGGCATGAGGGTGGCGCAGGGTGTCACGCACCTTATCGGGGGTAAGGAGGATATGCCCGGACGGGGTTAGGAGGTGGTCACCCTGTCGGCATAGTTTGGTGAACAGGTGGGCAGGAATCTAGGGGGTCCGTTCCTTGCAATGCCATACTTGTAGGAGGTCCAGATCTGGCTGTACTGCGTGGATGGGGAGGCGAGAGAGGGCATCTGCATTGGTGTTGAGCTTTCAGGGCCTGTAGGAGAGTTTATACTGAAATTCCTCCAGGGTTTCGCACCACCTGAAGAGTTGGGCTTTATGTGAGTCAGACTGGCGTAACCACTGGAGTGACTGGTGGTTGGTGATAATCGTGACCTGGGACCCGGAAAGGTAAGCCCTAAAATGTTGGAGGGCTCAAATTATGCCGAGGCATTCTCGCTTGGTCACGGCATAATTCTTCTCGGCTGGATTCAAGGTGCGACTGGCGCAGGCGATGATGTGCTCCCTACCGGCTTGCACCTGGGCTAGTACAGCGTCAATGGTGGTGAGGGAAACATCGGTGTAGAGGCGAAAAGGGAGGACATAATCGTGAAAGGCCACGATTGGGGCAGAGACAAGCTTGTCTTTTAGCTGTTGGAAAGCAGCTTGCCTTTCTTCAGTCCAGATGAATGGCTCCCCCTTCCTGGTCAGATCGTGAAGAGGCTTTGCAATTTGTGCGAACCTCTTCACGAAGCGACAATAGAAGGACATGAGTCCTAGGAAGGCACGGACGCCGTGGACGTCCTGTGGTGGCGGTATGTCCGCTATGGCGTGGAGCTTGTCGGGGTCCAGGGAGATTCCTGCCTGGGATATAACATGTCCCAGGAACGAGACAGTCCTGGCGGCCAGGACACACTTAGAGGGATGGAGCTTGAGGCCTGCCTGGCGAATCCTAGTGAAGACTCAGCGGAGGCACTGCAAGTGGTCGGCCCAGGTCTGGCTAAAAACAATGATGTCGTCCAAATAGGCCAGACATACCTCCCAAGTGAGGCCGCTCAGGACAGATTCCATTAGCCTGGAGAAAGTGGCAGGGGCATTGCAGAGGCCGAACGGCAAGGTATTGAATTCGTAATGTTTGCCATTGCTCGTGGAAAAGGCCGTCTTGCCTCGGTGTTCTGGATGTACAGGGACCTGCCAGTACCCGGACTGGAGGCCGAGGGTGGAAAACCAAGATGCTCCGTAAAAGGAATCTAAGGAATCGTCAATTCGTGGGAGGGGAGTGGCATCTTTGATGACGTCGTTCAGGCAGTGGAAATCGATGCAAAATCGCATCGTGCCGTCTTTCTTCTTTACTAGAATGATGGGGGAAGACCAAGGGCTGGTGGAGGGGGAAATGACGCCGGTCTCTATCATTTCATATACCTGGCGGTCCTTTTCCTCCCTTTGTCGGGGGTTCTTCCGTCGGGAAGGCTGTCTAATGGGTGGGCCTGTCGTGGGACAGGTATGTGGTGTGGCCTATGTCTGCTGGTCCTGTTGCAAACTAGTCTTCGAAATTCAGGAGGAGGCGACGTAGGGTGTCTGACTGCTGGGCGGAGAGATGGTCGGGAATGGGGGGTAGGGGGGCAGGGAAATGGGAGGAGGATGGGGTACAGGGCTCGGCTTCCTCCATCTCTCCGATAACGTGCCCTTTGGGGAGGGTAAGGGGGGAAGGGGCGAGGTTGGCTATGCGGACAACGGTGTGGTGTGGAGTGAGAAAAGTGGGAGATAAAAGGCAGGCAGAAAGGGCTTCTGGCGGAAGGAGGGGGGAGAACAAAACAAAGGGACCGGAGGGCCAGTTAAGGGGTACCCAAGCCTCGTGGTGGGAGGGAATGGTAACAGGGGTGGAGACGGTGGCAGGGAAGGAAAGAGGAGGGGTGGTGGTGGGGGCACTGGAGGAGGAGGAGAGGGAGATGGAGGGAGGGGAGGAAGAGGGGGCACAGGAGGGGGAGAGGGGGCGAATCTTCCAGCCAGGGCCGTGGCATACAGGTGCAAACGGCCTGGGTGGGGCGGGGTGGGGGACGGAATTGGAGCTGTTGGTAGTGGCAGTCAATTGTAGCTCCAAGTTTTTGGAGCAAGTTCAGTCCTAAATACCCGTCATAGCTCCGGAAGGAGGAGTCGAAAATAATGAATTGATGTTGGGTGGACACTGGCTGGTGGGTGTCGACCCATAGGGCCCGAGTCTCCCCACGGATGGGCAGGGAGCCATCTCCCGCATCCACAAGGTGAGTGACAGTGGGGCGGAGTGGGCCAAAAGTCAATTTGTGGCGGGAGAAATAGTGGCTGTAAAGGCAGGACCTGGCTGCTCCTGTATCGACTAGCAGTCAGGCCTTCACGCTGTTTAATTTCATCTTGTGGTACACTGGGGGGTGATACTTAGGGATAATGGCCCCCGCCACCTTGGGTTGGTGCGGGGGCGGGCCTAAAAATCCAGCTGTCTGGGGCTTTCATTCTCCTGTTCCTGCTCCTGTTCTCCTGCATGGGGCTCATCCATGGGTGCCAGTTCGTCTTCTGGGGCCTCACCTTCTAAAGAGGACACCTTACGTGAACCAGGGGGGGGGGCGAAGGGAGTGACTTGCGGTGGGTCTGAACAAAGTTATGGTAATATTGGGAGGGAGTAAGTAATATTAACTCAATCTTAGTATTTTCTGATAGCAAAGGGGTTTTGACAACTGATTCTATTCCTCGTCCAGGTTTTTACGTTCACACTAACTGCTGGGAGGAGATTCTTAAAAAGAGGGTGGAGGACACTGGGAATTCACTGTGTTTACGGTAATACAAGCGGGAGGATATTATTAACACTTCTCTCTACTGTTTCCCGTAACAAAGGACATTTATGTATTTTACTATGGAGGATTTCTCGGGGTGTTAGTCTTACTGGTTTTCTGCAAAGGCATCACTCGTCAGTCTGATTCACTAGAACTTAATTTCTGCATTCGTCCTTACTCATCCACCCGTGATTTTACTTGCCCCGATATTCAGCATGCGTTAAGTCACTGTATCGCTGTTACATTAATTCTGGGGCAACGTCACATTTAGCCTAAATCACTTAACTGATTCTGGGGCAACACAACATTTAACATGATTCACTCATATAGTGGGGGTGCCAGGGAGACACTCCGGTGACAACTCTGCCGGAATAGGGGCACCGCCAAGGGAGGGCGTGCCGAGAGGGCACGGGACGACTCGCAGGGGCGTCCTCTCTCGTCCAGGGCTGCAGGTGGCGAAGGGGCCTGTAGTCTCCGGGCTAGGTTCAGGAGTGTGGCCCTCAGGACTGGGGCCGAACAGGTCCAGGAATCTCTGGCTCAGGTTTCGGCCGGAGGTGGAGGTTTTACGCCGCCTTGGGGGCGTGGAGAGATCACGCCCGGGTGTCTTGGGGAGGGCCTGGAGTGACTGAGGGCTATGGTCCCCTGAGTTGAGGGGCGCCGTCAGGGAGGGGCTGCAGCACCGACCTGAACTAGGGTCCATCAGGTGGGTCTTCTCCAGGGCCAGGCGTAGAAAGTGTAGAAAGGGGAAGCTGTAAGGCCTTGATGGGGTTCTCCGATGCTTGAGGTCCGGCCTCTCGTCTCACGCTGGGGCGATGACACTGTCGACACCTCTCTCTGGCTGTGGGGCCCGGCAATCGGCCGTGGCTGCCCAAGGGCGCAACTATGAGGTGCCAAGGCCCAGCTATTGGCCGTGGCCTGAGTGGGGGAATCAGCGCGCCTCTGGACACCTTCGGAGCGGCAATCGGCCGTCTGACAAAGGCGGGAGTGGCAGTAGGCCGTCTCCTTCTGCCGGAGGGAGGAGCAGCAATAGGCCGACTCAGGGGCAGTACCTTCCAAGCGGCAATCAGCTGTCTGACGAAGGCGGGAGTGGCAGTAGGCCGTCTCCTTCTGCTGGAGGGAGGAGCGGCAGTAGGCCAACTCTGGGGCAGCACTTTCAGAGTGGCAATTGGCCTTCTGACGAAGGCGGGAGCGGCAGTAGGCCGTCTCCTTCTGCTGGAGGGAGGAGCAACAATAGGCCGGCTCAGAAGAAACACCTTCAGAGTGGCAATCAGCCATCTGACGAAGGCAGGAGCGGCAGAAGGCCGTCTCCTTCTGCTGGAGAGAGGAGCGGCAATAGGCCGACTTGGGAGAAGCACCTTCGGAGCAGCAATCAGCCGTCTGACGAAGGCGGGAGTGGTAGTAGGCCGTCTCCTGAGGGGCGCTGTCTGAAGCTGAATAAGTAGCTCCACCCCGATCTAATCTGGTGGTCCCACTCCCCGAAGGTAGTGTCATCTTCCTGATAGAGCGACGGTGTGACGGCTGGGTGCAATAGGGGCGCACAGCCCGGGCTGACTTATGCTGTTGTCGCACGGCATCTCGTGGTTCGGCTGTGGCTACTCCGTGGGGTCTGGGTGGGGGTGTTGGTGCGTTTCCGCGGGCACTGTGTTGTACACCATGCATTTCAATATGATTTATATCTATCTACTGTATCTATCTATCTGTCTAACTATCTATCTATCTATAACTATCTATATATCTCTATATGTATATCTATCTATCTGTCTATCTATTCTGTCTGTCTGTGTGTGTGTATATATATATATATATATATATATATATATATATATATATATATATATATATATATATATATATATATACACGGGTCGAAATCTGACCTTGCCCTGTGAACTTGACGTTAGCCCAAAATTTCTCAAAACTAATTTCCTTCGTTTTTTTTCTGACCCTTAATCCTTCCACCACGTTTGGTTTAAATAAGATCAAAACTGAGCTAAGAATTATGTGACCTTTACCTTTTCCTATGACTTTTACCTTTAACTTAGTGTTCTCTGAATAGAATCTCTTTATTCTCAGCTTTGCTTTTTTACTGTTTTACAAAGCTTGGTAAAATGAGACAAAAACTTATTTAAGCTGACCATGCCATCTGACTTTCACCTTTGACTTAATGTTCTGAAAAGTAAGAGAGTTAACCCCATTTTTGTCTCTCAACCTTTCCACCAAATGTGGTCAGAACTAATTCAAAACTGTACAAGTTATTTTGCCAATAATCATACACAAAGGTCGAACCTTCACCACGATCTATTGCCTTGACCTTTCAGTGATTGCTTTCAAGACTAAATGGCTTAATTTTCTCCTTATCTTCAAGCACTCCCCAAAGTTGGCCTAAATGAGAAATAATTAAGTTTCTTTTGCTAGATTAACATTTGACCTAGCCTTATGACATTGAACTTTCAACTGTCTATAACAAGGGTTCTCAGGATGGGGGAATTCCCTCATAAGGGGAATTTTGAACAGTTTAGCCTGTCACGTCCCATGCTATTTCGCACCTCCGACACCCCCCAATCCCGAGGTTCATTGCCAGACACCATGTATCCCAAACGGGGTGGCCAAGGGCTTAGAGTTAATTGTTTTACAGGGAGGGGCACTAACCCTCCACCAACCCCACCTGACACGTAGGGAGAACGTTATGCCAACAGCATCTGGTGTTCCCAGGCGGTCACCCATCCAAGTACTAACCAGACCCAACGTTGCTTAACTTTGCTGATCGGACGGGAAGCGGTGTACTCAACGTGGTATGGCCGTTAATTTCGATTTTTTTTTTATTGGCTAAAACCTCCACTTTTGTTGAGAAACATCGAAAATTCGTAGAGAAATCGCTCACCTGAGGTTTAAAATACTCGATCCAGGTAGCAGTACCTCCTTACCTTACTGGGTTTTCTAACAGGCTGGCACCAAAGAAAAGGAGTTCTATGGGAGGGTAACTATTTCACACCACTCATAAATGGTATTTATTTAAATAACTTGGTACAAATTTATATGTAGTATGAGAGTATATTGGTTTTCAAACAGTAATATAGGCATTATAAGCATTGTTTCACTCAGTAACCCATCACCATACCTGACCTTTTTTTGCCACATTACCCGATCATCATTTCTGACAGTGTCTTCCTCTAATGCTATGTAAACTTTGTCCTCCACATTGTCATCTACTGGGGAATCACTCTGGCCCTGAATGTCTTTATTGGCCAGGTCACTGGTAACAGGTGAATTGCCGAGACAATGGCGTGCAGGAGGTGGGAGGTTATGCAGTGTAAGGCATTGTCCCTGCTTGGCATCTTGTAGAGGAATAGAGGAAGGTGTCCCGTGTATACGTACGAAAAATCACGTGCGAAAATTGAAAATTTTGCAAATTATGAACCTTGCAATTGTGCGATGTACCAGTATATTGGCAGGACTGGCAAATGCAAAATGTTGCAACGCACCCATACGTCGACAGGACGCCTTGGGTTAAGGACGGGATAACGAAAAGGGCCCAGATGGCCAAATTAACTTTTGTAATGAACTGCTGCTTAATTATCTGATATACTTCATGGTCAAATGCATATCTTTTAACCCCTACACCGCGGGCTTGTTTACCAATGACTTGCGTGTGCAGCGGGGTTATTTGGGCTCCGACAGACTCTCAAAAAATATTTGCCAAAAATCAGTTATTAGTCCTAGAATAATAAAATTACATATGCTTATGGCACATACCTTCAGCTTTCTCCTGGAATGATTGTTGAGCCTTCGTCGGTTACCGTAGGACTTGTGGAGACCTCTGAAGTAGGGTAACGAAGTCTCCACTTTACACTTCCCGACAACCCGTAATATGATTACCACAGCCAGATACAAACACTATAAACACTATTCTACAATTTTCAAGTAGTTTGGGATCCATACTAAAAAAAAAAAAACACTGTGAAAGCAATGGAAATTACGAGCGCGTCTGATCGTCGCACTGGCACTAGTTCGCTCATGGTAGTCTGTCATTTATTATTCATAAAACCCCTCACACTTTATATTTCTATTACTATATAACACTTATATATATCTACAGTCTTTATCCATAAGTTTCCTTCAGTAGTATTAGTTTATTGTCACTGTAGGGATTCAATTTCTTTCAGTAAAATACGTAGCATTCACTTTCTCGTCCTGTATACTGGCATTGAGAGTGAATGTCACTTTCATCTTCACTCTCATAACTCATAGCATTCAGACATGCTAGAGTGAAACTCACTTTCATTACTCCTAGGGTATATACTCGTATTCTTATAATACTACTCATTTACATTTCTATTTACGTTCTCTATTTTATTTACGTTATTTACATTTCTATTTTATTTACACTGTGTTGTGCACTGTCACTTGAAATAACTTATAAAACTATTTTCCATTGTTCACGTATATTTACATTCATTACTTTCACTTGCTGTTTACACATTATTTACACATTATTTACAATTCCACTTGCACTGTTTTACTCAATAGAAAGATCGTAGTCACTCTTTTATCAATTGTCAGCCCTTTACCTCTTTCCACACGAGGTTTAGTAGGGGGTAAAGGTCACAGAGCCATTTGCATGGGGGTGAAAAAAAGGCCTTGAAGTCAGCAAGATGAAACATACGTCCTCTCACTTCGGAAGATGACAGTACACTGATAACGCAGGGGCAGCCTAGAGGCCTGCTTTAGGGGTTATTCAGAGTTACCAATATTACTTCTTGAAACAGCTAAGTCTAGCACTGATATGATTGGCAGGAAATCTAGACAATACATTATAAATTTGGTAGTTCCAGGTGAATGTAAATATTCTCCCTTCCCTCCTTACATGTATATTTATTACGAAAATAGATTAGAGGCCTACTTAGGAGATATATAATCAGAGCTACCAATGTTAAATCTTGAAACAGCTTTGTGTAGCACTGGTATGATTGGCAGGAAATATAGACAATACATTATAAATTAGGTAGTTCCAGGTGAATGTAAATATCACTTAGGCTTCTCCCTTCTCTCCTTACATGTATATTTATTACGAAAATAGATTATACGGCATATTTCAAGGGGAAAAAAACAGCGAAAATTAGCGAACGAGTGCACGTGAGGTGTTGTCAGGTGATAATTAGCCAATTCCAGGTGTATGGCACTCTCACTTACCTGATTTCTTTCTTGTATATATTATTTGGTATAAGAATACGACATAGGGCTTATTTCAATGGATGAAATCAGTGAAAAATTCCAGGGAAGATTTACTTAGCGTAGCATGGCCGGGCAGGCGAGAGCATAGGGTAATGGAGGGGGGGTAGGGAGGGGAGTCAAGAACGGGGAGAAATGGCTAAATTGTCAACAATGGATGGGAGTACAGATGAGATTAGGAGTGCTCACTAGTGTTGGACATTGTCAGTACTGATAGATGATACAAGCCCCAACCTGAAAGCCCGGGTGAATTCAAAATAACACAGAATCACAAAAGCGACGCCCCGCGGTATGATCCCTTGCTCCCAAGTGTCACGAAAGTGACGCCCCGCGGTTAAGGGGTTAATCAAGGCTTTCTAGAACTAAGGTCAGAATTTTTATACTCAAATAATTATCATGGTACATAAAAGTACAACTCTCTAAAATACTCCCCCCACATTGAAACATCCTCATAACACCACTAGAATCCTTGATCTAACACGTAAAAAATTTACCGCTAAACGGAGGCGAATAACTCAAGAATTGTTAGTTCAAGATAAGTCAAAAGAGGAGGATTTCTCCCATTTGGGATTGGGGCATTAACAAAAAAAATCAGGCAAAAGAGAAGAACGACTGAGAAAAGCCTGGGAAGTGCTGATTAAAAAAAAAAAAAAAGATTCCCCATAGTTCTTCCTTTAACCCTTTCACCAAAACTGGTAAAAATCAGATGAAAATTGAGTTAACTAGTTAAAACACACATACACACACACACACACACACACACACACACACACACACACACACGGCGCTCCGTACCAAATCATCACGGCCAGTGGCATTACCTAAATAGTATCTTTGTATGAGTCAAGCTCAGTACCAGGTTAGACTAAATGATTGTTCATTATTAAAAGGAAAAAATAATAAGTTTAAACAAGACTTGTACAAACAGGAAATAGAACCAAGACGAAAGAATACGCTGAGTCATCTCTGAGGTTTGTTTAGACTACAACAACATGGAGAGTGTAAGTACATTCTTTGCACTTTAAGTATTGCAAAATGGATACATACTTCAGTAAAACAAATTTGGAAAAGAAAAGGGATAAAGGTAAAAAGCAAAATGATGATTTCTACCAAGAACTGGTTGAAGTAGAGACCCACAATGGACTGGTTGAACGTGTAAACAAACTAGAAATGGCTTTCAAAAATGAAATTGATGAAATAAAGAAGCAGATGCACTTGCAAAAGGAAGAAATAGAAAAACTAGGAAGGGAGGCCAATAAGAAAGACACAACCATCAGTGAACTAACAGTGGAATTGAGTACACTTAGGAAAAAAATGAGTGAAATGGCAAGTACAGTAGTCAATCACGAGAGTGTTATGGAAGAGTTCAAAAATGACACAGAGACAATTAGGCAAGTTAGCAGTCTTATTGACCAGAGCAGTGATATTGAGGAGAAGATAACACAAGTGAATGAAGCTGTGCAAAGCTATAAAAATGATGTAGAAACCACATATGCTGAAATGGTGAAAGTAAAGAAAGACTTAGAAACAAGGATGGAGGAAAAAAACATTAAAAAGGAGGTGAAAAGAATAATCCAAAACAATCCGAAGTTAGTCAGAGATTCAGTAGAGATAAACAAATCAATAGTAATCACTGGTATAGAAGAGGAAGAAGTTAAAAACAAGATCACAAGAGACAAAAAGGAGATGGCAAATGTAATGAGCTTACTGAAAGAAGTATCAGAGGAAATCTGTAGTAAAGACATAGAGGAACACAATAGGTTAGGGAAATACGAGAAAAGCAAGACAAGACCTCTAAAGGTGACTTTCCAGAGTGTAAACACTGTGGAAGAGATACTAAAAAATGCAAAGAATCTTAAGGAAAAAGAGGAGTTCAAAAATGTATGGATAAAAAGATGCCTAACACAAGAGGAACTGGAATTACTGAAAGAGAAAAGGGAGGAAGCAAAAACAAAAGATGAGGGAAGATCAGAAGACGAGAAGAAGAATTTTTTTTTACAAAGTAATAAGATTGCAGGTATGAAAGTGGTACACAAACAGGATGGAAGAAAAAGGAGGAAGGTAGTAGAACCATGTCATGACAAGTACATAAACAAGATGATAAAGTTGATGTACTCAAATGTGGATGGAATGGTATCTAAATTACTAGAGATGAATGATTATGTCAGAGAAAATGAACCACAAATAATATGCCTAACTGAAACAAAATTAATACCAAGGATATCAAATGACATACTAAACTTAGAGGAATACAATATATGGAGAAGAGACAGATATTTAAAAAAAAAGGAGGAGGAATTATAATATTAACTAAGAAAAATCTAAAAGTCAAGGAAATAAAACTAGATATACCATCACAAGTAGAACTGATTGCAGTAGAGATCGACACATCTGAAGGTAAAGTAATTGTAGCCAATTTGTACATGCCACCCAGATCAAACACATGGGAAAGAGACGAATATGAGGACCTGGCAGAGAGTACAATTCAGAGTGTAAGATCATTGCTACATAAAATGGAAGAGAAATCGGAAAGAATTATACTAACTGGGGACTTCAATACAAATATAAATTGGAATACTCTAGATATAAATAGCCAAGAAAGCTGTTGGGACCAAAAGCTCCTGGATCTCGTATAAGAGTTTTTCTTAACGCAACATGTGAGGGAAACCACCAGAAAAAGAGGACTTGATGTACCTTCAGTGCTAGATCTAATATTTACAAGGCAAGAAAATGATATTGACAGTTTAATATATCACCCTCCACTCGGCAAAAGCGATCATGCAGTACTAAATTATAACTTTGGGATAGCATATGACATAGTAAACAGCAATGATAGTTACAAAAAGAGCCTAAAGTATAAAAAGGGAAATTATCAAGACCTAAAGAAGTATTTCTTAGAAGCTGATTGGGAAAATGAGCTTAGAGGACAAGATTTAAATGCTGTATATAAAAAATTTTGTGATTTTTATGAAATAGGAGTCCAGAAGTACATCCCACAGCACAAAGAAGCAGATAAGAAAATACAGAAATGGTTCAATACAGAATGTAAAAAAATCAAAAGAAAGAAGAGATTTGTTGTGGAATAGATACAGAAGACACAATAGTGAAAGGGCGTATAATAATTACAAACAGGCAAGAAACGACTATACAAGAATGAGGGAAGCCCAAAAACAGTTTGAGGAGGATATAATAAATAAAAGTAGTGATCAACCAAAGCTGTATTACAGCTATATCAGAAGCAAAACTAAAGTAAAAGATATAATACAATCCATTACGGACGAGGGAATCACTTATACACAAGAGAAAGATATTTGTGAAGCACTAAATAAGAATTTCCAATTAGTTTTTACAGAAGAAAAAAATTTTGAGAGGGACCATGTGGAACACGCATGTCCACACATACTACCAGATATACAAATAGCAGAAAAAGTAATACAGGAGGAGTTAAGTAGATTAGACAGAGGAAAAGCAAGTGGTCCTGATGAAATTTCATGTTGGGTATTACGAGAATGTGCAAAGGAGTTAAGTAAACCATTATTTTTAATTTTCAAGAAATCCTTGAGTCAAGGTAAACTACCTGATATTTTGAAAAAAGCAAATATTGTCCCCTTATTCAAGAAAGGAAATAGACAAAATCCACTCAACTACCGACCAGTATCACTGACCAGTGTTGTAAGCAAGGCATTAGAAAAACTTATAAGAAAAGCTTGGGTAAATCATCTAGAAGAACACAGTATGATAACAGAAAGACAGGTTGGTTTCAGAAAAGGAAAATCATGTGTTACTAATCTGTTGAGCTACTATGACAGAGTAACAAACACAATACAGGAAAGTGAAGGATGGGTGGACAGTATCTATTTAGATTTCAAGAAAGCTTTTGACACAGTACCACACCAAAGACTTTTATGGAAACTGTACCATCAAGGAGGAATTCGAGGCAAACTGTTTTGTTGGATGCAAGACTTTCTCATAAAAAGAGAAATGAGGACAGTACTAAGAGGAAACTACTAATCATGGAAACAAGTGACTAGTGGAGTACCACAGGGTACAGTGCTGGCACCAATCATGTTTTTAGTGTATATAAATGATATAAACAGTAACACTGGAAATGAGAGCTATCTGAATATGTTTGCAGATGATGCAAAAATACAAAGGAGAATTACTAACACAGACTCTTGTAAAGAGCTACAAGAAGAATTAAATAAACTTCATGAATGGAGTAGTACATGGCAAATGGAATTCAATGTGGACAAGTGTCATGTAATCAAGTTTGGTAAAAGTGGAAAAAGACCTGATTGGGATTATAAGTTAGGAAATAAAACCCTATACACATCAGAAAGAGAGAAAGACCTAGGTGTGATTATCAATAACAGACTATCTCCGGCTGACCACATCAGCGAGAAGGTACGGAACATGTATACACTGCTTGCAAATATGAGAATAGCATTCACATACATAAATGAAGACATGCTAAGAAGGATAATAACATCATTCATTAGACCAACCCTGGAATATGCATCAGTAGTCTGGAGTCCTCATCTCAAAAAGCACATAGACAAGATTGAAAAAGTTCAAAGGGCCGCTACAAGATGGATACCAAGCTTAAGGGACCTAAGCTACGAAGAAAGACTAAATAAACTGAATCTACCAACACTACAGGAGAGAAGGAAAAGAGGTGACATGATAATGCTATATAAATGCATATCAGGAAAGGAGAAAATAGAAATAAATTATTACTTAACATATGGAGAAGCATCAGCAAGAGGACACTGCAAAAAATTGCATAAGAAGAGAGGTGATAAAGACGTAAGGAAATTCAGTTTCCCAAACAGAGCAATTGATCAATGGAATGCACTACCTAATGAAATAGTGTGTGCCAAAACAATTTACAAATTTAAGGATATGTACGATAAATATGGTTTAAGACACGGGACAGTACGAGCTTGACTCATTCCTGTAAAGATACAATTAGGTAAGAATAATTAGGTAAGAACACACACACAAACACACACACACACACACACACACACACACACACACACACACACACACACACACACCATAGACCAATTGGTCTACTGCAGTAGTCCAGTCTTCCTTTTTACCCCGCCCGGACGGAGTCCGCGAGGTATTGTTTTTGGTCGAGTTTGTTTCTTTGTTTATTTGCAACATTACGGAAAAACAGGTGAATGAAATGACATGAAACTTTCAGGATATATGGGCACGGGTCCCAAAAGAAAGTGATAAAATTTTGGAGGTAATTGAGTGACCCTGAAAGGTCAAAATCAAGGTAACTGATTTACAGAGGGTTATAACTTGAAACCGGATGAAGATACAAAGATTTACTCTCATGAACATATAGGAACCCGTAATATGAGCTTTCATGTGTCACCAAGACCTTTGACCTTCAGTGACCTGGAAAGGTCGAACTCAAGGTCAGGTATATTCAGGGGACTATAACTTAAGAAAGGCTGAAGGTAAAGAGGTATTTACTACTATCATTGTATAGCAAGTAGCACATAGGTTTTTAATTGAGACCATGACCTTTGACCGTAAGTGACCTTGAAATGTCAACTTCAATGTCACGGATATTCAGGGGGCAATAACTCGAAACTCGTTGAAGGTAGATATTTACTATTTTCAAGATGTATAAAGTATCTCATACACTTTTATTTGGTACCATGACCTTTGACCTTGAATGATTTTGAAAGGTTATAAGCAAGATCACGGATTTTCATAGGATGTAACTTGAAAACATTTGTGCCATTATCTCAGGCATTGATTGTGTACTGTACTGACACTACATAACAGTCTTGTTTCAGTATTTAACAGCAATAAAGCAACTGCTGTCAGGCAAGGTTTGATGTGCCTGATACCATTTGTCTTCATTTGTGATGTTACCTATTTCTGTTCAGAGAGATTCTATCCTATCTTTATTTTTGTACTGCACATTTGATATTTACTACTATCAATGTGGAGCAAATTTGGGAAAGTGTGTAAGAAACGGAACCTAAAGGTGAATGTAGGGAAGAGTAAAGTTATGGTCTTCGAAAGAAGTGCAGTCGGTGAATGTACAGTTAGGTTGGATGAGGAGGAAATGGAAAATGTGAGTGCGTTTAAGTACTTGTGTAATGTGATGAGTAAGGATGAAAATTTAGAGGATGAAGTGCTTGAAAGGGTACAACAAGGAAGAAAGGTTGCTGGTTCCCTGAAAGCAGTGATACGAAACAGGGAAGTGAGCATGGAAGTGAAGAAGTTACTACATGACAGTATTGTGATACCAAATCTAACGTATGGAAGTGAAGCTTGGACCTTGTTAGAGGGACGGAAGTCAAGAGTGAGAGCAGTGGAAATGAGGTATTTGAGTGGAGCATGCGGAGTCACATGGAGAGACAGACTGACAAATGAGGAAGTGAAAGAGCATTGTGGTGTGGATGTGGATGTGATAGAAAGTGTTAGGAGAAACACAGTGAGGTGGTTTAGCCAAGTGGAGAGGATGGACAGTGAGAGACTGACGAGGAGAGTGTATGTGAGTGAGGCGGAGGGGGGGAGAGGGAGGAGGAGGCCAAGGATGAGGTGGAGGGATGGATTGGATAAGTATATTAGAGAGTGGGGGTGTGAGCTGGGAGCAGGGCAGTGAAATGGCTGGAGACTTGGCGACATGGAGGCCATTTGTTTGTGGCCATCCCTTACGGGATTAAGGCGTCTGGCAATGGATAGATAGATAGACATCTGATAACAAACCTCGTGGTGTTCTTTCGATTTTCCAACAACAATAAATTCAAAGCCTCGCTTTACTGTTCATAGCTCCCTCTTTATTTCCGTACTCAAAATCACCTACTGGTTAAGGAAGTGTTCCTCTCTTTTTACTTTTCTATATAATCCTATCCTTTAACCTATGAGAGATTTTAAGCTACTGCTTAACCATCTACCTTGTGAAATATTCGTTCTACTCGGGTAGACTGTAGCACCAGTCGAACAGGGCAGTACTCCCGAGGTTGATGGCAAGCTGGTGATAGGGAGAGCTGGAGCTCCCGTTTCACCAGCCCTCAGGACTTGATCCTGACCAACTCCCTTTGCTGAACATTTTCAGTGCATTCATTTACACAGAGAGTAGGCCAGCATGCTCTCGTAATACCTCTACCTTCAACTGTCTACACCACACTACATGTGCATAACATATCACACCTTCTATTCACGTCTTTAGTAATGGCCACTGCAATCTTACTATCAAATGAGGTGGTACCTCGGATTGCCACCACCGGCAGGGTAGGGCTGGCGGCACAAGGTCCTCCCAGTCACCATCAAGCAACTGTGCCAGCAGCGACTGTTGCTATCTCCGGGAATGCTCGTTGGTGAAGAAGTGACAGTGCAGCCTTATTCTTTACCAACATCCGTGGCCTTACCACAAATTTAAACTCAGTTCATGTTTTCCTTCAGTCCATATCCCCTTTGGCCCTTTTCCTCAGAGAACCACAAATCTCACCCTCTACCGATATATCTCTATTTTGTTTTCCTGGTTACCATCTCCTTACAAACTTCCATAACAAGGGCGGCAACTGTTGTTATATCAAATCCCAATATGCAGTTGACACTGTTTTAAACTTCACTTCATCCAGTTTTGACTACTCATTATATAAATTAAATTGTCAAAACATTACCAAATATATTTGTGTAGTTTATCGTTCCCCCAGTGCTTCTTCGGAATCCAGTGTATTTGATTCCATATCCACTCAGTTGAGTAACCTTGACCTTGCCCTTGGCACTGAATTTACCATTTTGGGTGATTTTAACATACACAATGTTGAATGGTTATTGCATTCTGCCTGGACTGACTACGCTGGTCTAGAGTGCGAGCTGTTTGCGGAATCGTTTAATCTCACCCAGTTGGTAAAGCAACCAACCAGAATACCTGATAATCCTGACCATAATGCCGATCTCTTGGATTTATTCTTGACAAATAATCCAGATCAATACAGGATAGAGGTACTGTCACCACTTGGATCCTCTGACCACAATCTCATCAAAGCCTCATTAGTTAACCCTCCCACACCTCCCTGTTCTGAACCTGTCAGGGTGACCTGATGGCACTTTGATAGGGCAGACTGGGATGGATTTAGAAATTATCTTGCTGATGTTCCATGGCAGTGTTTCTTCTCTAGTGATCCCAATTCTACCCAGTCCCACATTTGCGACTTAATACTAGCTGGTATGGGTTTATTCATACCAAGTCAACAGTTTACTAAAAGATCAAACTCTCCAAAATGGTTTGATGGCAAGTGTGCCAGAGCAACAGCCCAAAATTCATTAGCATATAACTCTTACTTAAAATCAAAAACATCTGAATCACTCTCCCAATTTAAAATTGCTAGAAATCATGCAAAAGCTGTATTAAATCTATATAAATCAAACTTTCTTCAAAAGCAAGCATCAAAACTACTTAACAGCCCTAATGACAATAGAATATTCTGGTCAACTCTTAATTCTTTCAATAATAACTTTAACAAGTCATCTTCCATTCCTCCACTAAAATCTTCAGATGGCGACATTACAAATGACCCACGTGGGAAAGCAGATATCTTTAACAGTACCTTTGCCAGAAACTCTACCATAGACGATACCAGCCAGAATGTCCCAGTACTGGAACTTGATTCTCCCAAAATTGCCCCACTTAAAATACAGACAAGATACGTAAAATCCTTTCTAGACAATTTACCTACCAACAAAGCTCCAGGCCCATGGAATTCCGCCAATTGTTTTGAAAAAGTGTTCCCCTGAACTTGCCTCTGTCCTAGCTAAATTATTCAGACTATGCATACGTACTTCTTCATTCCCAAATTCATGGAAAGAAGCCAATATCCATCCAGTTCCGAAGAAAGGAAGTTCGTCTGACCCCTCCAATTACAGACCAATAGTTGTCACATCTTCTCTTGGTAAGGTATTTGAAACTTTAATTAATAAGCACATTGTTAAACATCTTGAATCCAACAACTTAATTAGTGATAGACAATATGGTTTTTGCCACGAAAGATCCACCATTGACATACTCAATCTCTTAACTCATACCATCCGTCAATCAATTGATCTTTTTGGAGAAACTCATGGAATAGCTCTTGATATCTCTAAAGCTTTCGACAGTGTATGGCACCGTTCCCTGCTGTCCAAACTCCCTTGCTATGGACTAACGTCTTTTGTTCCTTTGATTTCTTCATATCTTAATGACAGGAAAATAAGAGTAAAAGTAGATGATGTATATTCCAATTTCCACTCAAATAATGCCGGCGTGCCGTAGGGATCAGTTCTGGCGCCAACCCTATTTCTGGTTCATATTAATGATCTCTTATCTGTCACCCACAATCTCATTCACTCATATGCAGATGACTCAACACTACATAGTTCATTCACACTCAGACACCCATTTACAAAGTCTAATATCTCTACCTCTCAACTCAGTACAGCCATCTCCATAAATCAAGATCTATCTACAATCAGTGAATGGGGAGAAAACAACCTTGTCTCTTTTAATTGGCTTGGTATAATGGTGGAATTGTAGAAGAGTTGAAAAATGGGGTAATTATAAAAATACAAAAAAAAAGGGAATTTAGAAATTGGAAGGGGATATCTTTGACACCTGTAGCTGCAAAAGTCTTTTTTTTTTTTTTTCAAAGTCTTGTTAACCCCTACACCGTGCGGATGTCTTTGCGCTCCTTGTGCATCCCACGAGGAAATTCACGCTCCAACTGTCTTTTAAAAAATATTTGCCAAAAATCAGTTATTAGTCCTAGAATATTAACCTTACATATGCTTATGGCACATACCTTCAGCTTTCCCCTGGGATGTTTGTTGAGCCGTCGTCGTCTACCGTAGGACTTGTGGATACTTCTGAAGTTGGGTAACGAGGTATCTACTTTACACTTCCCGATATCCCGTAATATGGTTACCACTGTCTGATATTATAACTACAAACACTATTCTATGAATTTCAAGTAGTTTGGAATCCATATGCCAAAAAAAAAAAACACCGTGAAAGCAATGTAAATTACGAGTGCATACAAGCTTTCTTCTCGTGCTGGTTCCCCAATGGTATTCTGAGGCGGAGCTGTCATTTATTATTTCTAAACACACTCACACTTTATATTCCTAGTACTTTATTACACTTATTTATATATACAATATTTATCTATAAGTTTCTTTCAGTACTAGTAGTTTATTTTCACTCCAGGCATTCACTTTCTCGTTCTGTATACTAGTGTAGAGAGCGAAGCTGTCACTTTCACTTTCATTACCCCCAGAATTCATACATGCTAGAGCTAAACTTTCACTTTCAATTTCATTACTCCTAGTATATATACTCGTATTCTTATATTACTAATTATTTACATTTCTATTTACATTCTTTATTTTATTTACATTTCTATTTACATTATTTTATTTACATTATTTACATTTCTATTACATTTACACTATGTTATGCACTGTCACTTGCAGTAACTTATAAAACTATTTTCCATTGTTCAGTTATATTTACATTCATTGCTTTCATTTGCTGTTTACACATTATTTACACATTATTTACATTTCCACTTGCACTGTTTTAGAGTCACCAGAAAGATTGTAGTCACTGTCCATCATTATCATTGATAAATTAGCCAGTTCACGTTCCACAGCAGAGTCACTTAGCCCTTTACCCCTTTCTACACGAGGTTTAGTAGGGGTAGATGTCACAGGACCCTTTGCATGGGTCTAAAAAGCAGTGGGAATTGGACAGGCGCGAATCCGATGTGGTTTCACCTTGAATGACGACAGTAAACTGAATTCTGTGGCCTAGGGGCAGAGAAGGGTTGCCAATGTCAGTGTGGTGACAGCTGCTAATATATACACTATGAAATGATTGGCAGGAAATCTACACAATACATAATAAATTAGGTAGTTCCAGGTGAATGTAAATATCACTTAGGCTCCTCCCTTCTTTTCTTATATAACATTTTTATTATGAGAACAGGTTATATGGCATATTTCAAGGGGAAATAAAGAGGGAAAATTAGTGAACGAGTGCACGTGTGGTGTTGCCAGGTGATAATTAGCCCATTCCAGATGTATGGCCGTATCAATTACCTTTTCTCTTTCTTTTATATATCATTTTGTATAAGAATAGGGCAAAGGGCACAAATGAATGGATAAAATGAATGGAAAAATCCGTCCAGCATTTGTGTAGCATAGTACAGCTGGTCAGGTGGGAGGAGAGGGTAATGGAGGGGACGTAAGGAGGGGGGGAGGCAAGGACAGGAGAAAAATGGCTAAATTGTCAACAGTGGATGGGAGTACAGGTGACATTAGCAGAACTGATTACAGGTGGACACTGGTAGTACTGATAGATGATACAAGCCACCACTTGAAAGCCCGGGCGAACTCAAAATTACACAGAATCACAAAAGTGACGCCCCACGATATGATCCCTTGCTCACGAGTGTCGTGAAAGTGACGCCCCACAGTTAAGGGGTTAAACAGAATAGAGCCAGTAACTGATGAAACATTAAGAGGAGAACAGGAGGTATTAAAAGGGGTAAATTTTGTAATGATCAGATTTTTATTGTAAGCCATCTAATTCAGCAAACTAATGAGATGATAATGCCACTTAGTATGTGATTTGAGGGTTTTGAAAGGCATTTGATAGTGTTTCATGTGGAGCTATGTCGAAAATTATAAGGTTCTTTGGTATACCAGGACGTGTGTAAATATTATTAGAAGACTGATGAAGGTACTTTTTGTAAGGTAATGGTGGGTGGTTCTTTGAGTGATCCATTTGAAGTTAGGTCACCAGTGATTCACGGAGGAGTTCTTTTGCCTTTGTTGTTTGTTTTGTTTATGGATTATGTTATGAGAAAAGTTGTAAGAACAGGTGCAGGGATAAACTGGAAAGAAAATAAGGTTGTTTGTTTGAAATATTTTCCCCACAACTCTGGTGGGGAACGTGCAGACAAGACAGCCCGTCAGGGAGAGAGCAGAAAAGCCCTCCAAAAGAGAGCATAGCGGGGCCGATGATGGCAGGCAGGGAAACACAGCAAATGGGCCGTGAGAAGAAGGGCAGGCAAGCACAGATGATGGTTGTGGAGGGCAGGGCGGGACGTGCAGAGGTGGACAGAGGCGCGGCGGCAGGTGGGGGGTGCTGATGAAGCATTGCAGGTGGAGAATGCCACGTCGCTGCCCTCAAACCCCATTGCCCTTGGTGGAAAAGGGCTGTGAGACTCGCCCAGCCCCACAGCAAATGGAGACCGAGGAGGGAGGACTGGACAGTGTCCAGTGGACACGGTCGCAGGGAGAGCAGGCCCTGGTCCAGGTGGGCAGGGGGAGAAATGGTGTCTCAACCTCCTGGCGGGTGGGTCCTAGGCCGTCGCCCTCCGGGTGGAAAGTACAGGCCAACCCTCCAGGGTAGTGCTGGGGGCTGGTCCTGCCGCGTACTGGAGTGGAGGTGTCAAAGAGATGGGAGCTGGACTGCGAGTAGAAAATAAGAGGCTGATGGATTTGGACTATGCTGACGATATTGTACTGATTTGTCGAAGTATGTAGGCTACGAGATACAGAGGGTGCTTGATTGTCTGATGGAGGAAGGAGAAAAAGTGAGAATGGTAATAAATTGTGGAAAGACTGAAGTTATTGCTATGAACGTGGAGAATCAAATCAATTGTATAATTGAGAATAATGTGGTACAGAATGTAGAACATTTAATATATCTGGGAATGATTTTATCATCTAACGAATCATTAAACAACAAAATTTAGGAGAGGATTAGACACACTGGCTAGTCGTTGGAATGTTGAAATATGTAGGCTATGGATACATACTGAAGTAAAAATTTACATGTTCATGGTTAGGCCAGTTTTTATTTATGGGCATGAGTCAGTGTGCAGTACAACTGCAATAGTTCAGAAAGTATTAGGGTTTGATAATAAAATACTGAGAAGGATTGTTGGGGTAAAGTGGCAGGACAGAGATACAAATGAAAAAGTAAGGGATATTAAGAGAGTGGAACTAGTTGATGAATATGCGAGACTGTCTCACTGGAAATGGCCAGGGTACATATATGGAAAAGAAGGCAGTTTAATACAGGATGTGCCAGCATAGGCTGCTAGAGGAAGAAGAGGAAAAGGTAGGCCAAGGGAAACTTGATTGATGATAATGAAAAGAGAAGCAGGAGAGGAGTGTTTGTGGGATCTGAAGGAGTTGGCAAGAGACATATTGGTGGAGAGTTCATCTAGGCCCTATCCATCCCGTGGAGTGCCACAGTGAAGAGTCATTCGCAAGGGCTACAGAAATGTAATAGTTGTCCATGAACAACTTATAGCCCTGGTCCTTCAATGGTTCCATGAGGCCCAACATTGTGTTCAGGAGGGTATGCTGCACCCCCATGTAGACTTCGAGGTTCCAGATGTAGCCCGAGGACGACTCAGCCAGCATGTACATCTTTATTGCATACTTGGTGGGCTTGTGGGGGTTGTACATGCAGAAGGACAGGCAGCCCTTCCACCCCAGAGAGCCCTCATCCAGGCTGAGCTGCTCCTTGGGTAGGTACGCTGACTGTAACCGTTGAAGGAGGTACTCCATGACTGTGCAAATATGGATGAGCCAATCTTGGTTGTCCCGGGAAATGGTGAGCAAGATGAAGGTGTGGAAGTGCTTCAAGATGGCGTTGAAGTCCTTTCCACTCATCGCCCGCTGGACCCTAGAGTAGTCATGCAGCTCGATACAGTGGAATATGATGCGTGTCCCGGGACGGGGTAAATAGAATATGATTTAAATGCCCAGCCATGTGCTACCTTCTCCCTCAACAGCTGATGCAGAACTAATCAACCTGGCCAGGCTGCCGCGCATCTCAGGCCCTGAGGTTGCCAAGTCATTACTTTTGACAAGAGGAGCGGGAACTATGATGCATCCAAAAATGAAGCTGATGGGATGAAAACTTTTTCTTTGACAAAGGTTTTTATGCTTTTATGATGACAAACACATCATTGAGTATAGTCGCAGACACGCCCAAATGACGACAAATGCGTCATTGTGGGTGAGGGGCTAGCATGCGACACTGGTTCAACTGCAACATGCCTTATGTTTGCCAAAGTAGTAAGTGGCTCGGTGAATGTTTCCCAAAGTTTTTACAACTCTGGCCGGAGGTGAACCTGCGTCCACGAGCATGCGAGATGCACACTCAACCAATGCACCACAGAGGCTCCATATATATATATATATATATATATATATATATATATATATGACTCCTAAGATCACACTCTCATTCTGATTCTTTGATTGTTTTACCATTTCAGTTGTACCTAATATCAAAGATAGTCTTGCCCATGTTAACCCGCCCCATCCCGACGTTTTCTGGGCAGTGGTACGCCCCAGTCCCGACATTTTTGGACCTTTTTTTTTTTTGGCTCAAACATCCACTTTTGGTGAGAAACATCGAAAATTCATAGAGAAATCGCTCACCTGAGGTTTAAAATACTCGATCTAGGTATCAGTACCTCCTTACCTGATTGGGTTTTCTAACAGGCTGGCACCAAAGAAAACGAGTTCTATGGGAAGGTAACTATTTTATCCACTCATAAACAGTATTTATTTACTTGGTACGAATTTATGTGTAGTACAAGAGTATATTGGTTTTCAAACAGTAATATAGGCATTATAAGCATTGTTTCACTCACTAACTCATCACCATTCATGACCTTTTTTCCCACATTACCTGATCATCATTTCTGACTGTTTCTTCCTCTAATGCTATGTAAACTTTGTCCTCCACATTGTCATCGATTGGGGATTCACTCTGGCCCTGAATGTCTTTATTGGCCAGGTCACTGGTAACAGGTGAATTGCCGAGACAATGGCGTGCAGGGGGGGGGGAGAGGTTATGCAGTGTAAGGCATTGTCCCTGCTTGGCATCTTGTAGAGGAATAGAGGAAGGTGTCCCATGTATATGTGCCAAAAATCACTCGTGAAATCACTCGCGAAAATTGAAAATTGTGCAAATTAGGGACCTTGCAATGTTGCCGCATTAATTCATGTCTCCGGGATATGAGTGCACATCATGTGAGGACGTGAATTCACGTCTCCGGGACGTGGCGAGTTAATCATATATATATATATATGTAACATGGGCAAGGCTATCTTTGATATAAGGTACAACTGAAATAGTAAAGAAATCAATGAAATGTAATGATGAGTGTGATCTAGGAGTCATGGCTAGTAAAAACCCTTATCCAAGGCAATGGTGTATAAATGGAAGAAATAAAGCAAATATGGTCGTAGGATTAATTTTGTGAAGCGTGACCAACAGGACATCTCAAGTAATAGTGAAGCTTTATCTAGCAATAAGTCCACATTTAGATTATGTCGTGCCAGTTTGGTGTCCATACTACGGACTGAATATAAATTCATTAGAAATGTACCGAGACCAATGACAAAAATTACTTACGATGTTTGGAACCTTTAGTGTGATGAAAGACAGAAGACTAAATTAGCACTTATTAAAAAGGCGTAGCATAAAGGATGCCTTATGTGAGGTATTTAACTGGATGAAGGGAAAAATAAGGGAGATATTAGCAAGGTACTCCAAGTGACCATACAGGATAGAATTATAAGTAATGGATGCAAACTAGATAGATTCCGGTTTACTAAGGAGATCGGCACACACACACACACACACACACACACACACACACATATATGTGGAATAGGGACATTCAAAACGATTAAGGTTAATTTAATTACAAATCTCTGAAGAAGATTTGAAAGGTGCAAAGAGCATTTATTGCTGTACATATCTTATTCTACTGATCAAAAAGTGAAATACCCTCTTTGTTCTGTGAAGCCCTTTCTGCTGCAGGGGTGTTTATAAACCCTACACCATCATACCATTGTGTCACTCTGCCTGAATTTGTAATATTTGCATATAAGTTAATGGTGTTACGTTGTGGTTGTAATGTGCTTTGGCAAACCAAAAGATAGCGTTTAGTGATATTTTTTGTAATGTGGTAACATCCGTTGGGTTATCTAGAGTGTGTTAGTGACTAGAGCACTAGAAGTGCTCTAAGGCAGTGCAACTATGTTGCGATTATGTATGCCCTTGCGTTGTTTAGTGTGTGAAAAATATCTGTGAATGTGTATTATCTTTTGTGTGATTTTTGTGCATGATGGATTCTTCTATTAAGACTCGTGTCCCCGCTGCAGATTTTGAGAAGGATTATCTTGAGTTGAAAAGCCAAAATCAAGTCACTGTCTGGTTACTTTAAGGAAAGTCATGTTACTGGGGAAGCTTAGGTCATAGATGAGGGACAGGAAATGGGTGGAAGTGTATGTAAGTTCAGTGGGAAGCACAGGCCATAAATGTGGGACAGGATTAAGATGAGAGGTTAGTTCAGGTGACGGAGATTAACTCAGTCTCAGTACACGCATCAGTTCGGTCACTGAGAATATATAATGAGTTAGGATTGATATTACACTCAAGCCTGGATACTTATATCCTTCAAAAGCGTTAAGAACGAATAATTCGGAACCGAGATGATTAAACAACAGATTGCAATCTCTGTCAGTCCAAAGGAAAGGAACACTCATTATAGAAAATAATAAGGGATCACGAAGTTACGTAATCGATATGCAATTTTGAATAGCAAAGTAAAAAGGTGAAAAGAGAAGAGGAGAGAGGTGAAAAGATAATTCCCACTCAGGTATACCTGGTTTTGCATTTTTGACATCTTCCCCAAAGCAGCCAAGTGTATTCGCCAGTGGTGGGCATTACAAATGAAGAAGGACCTTGCGCATGCGCAATGTGCAATCCACAGTTCACTACCTTGTGCAAGTGGAAGTGCACAGTCTGACAAATATTTAGCATGCGCAATGTCGCAAAGTGCAAGCACAAACCAGTTGCATATATTAATGGGAAATACTGTAAAATATTGAGATATTTAAATAAAATAGCATACTTACTTACTTTTATTTATTAATATCATTATTTTCTATTATTTGTAATTTGCACAAGTGCACAATCTAATATTTAGCTTGTGCAATGTCACTAAGCACTAGCGCAAACCATTTGCATATATTTGTGGGAATTACTGTAAAATATTGAAATTTTTAAATAAATTTTATTTATTATTGAAAATTTTAAATATATTACTTCTATTTATTATTATTCTATCTATCTATTGTCAGACGCTTTAATCCCGTAAGAGGTGGCCACTGGCCACAAACAAACAACAAATCGCCTCCATGCCACTCTGTCCCCTGCCATTTCACTGCCCTGCTCCCTGCTCACACCCTCATCTCTCATATATTTCTCCACTCCATCCCTCCATCTCATCCTTGGCCTCTCCTTCCCTCTCCCCCCCTCCACTTCACTGACATACACTCTCCTCGTTAGTCTCTCACTCTCCATCCTCTCCATATGACCAAAGCACCTCAATATGTTTCTCCTAACGCTTTAACGCTTCCTGTCACATCCACATCCACAGCACAACGATCCTTCACTTCCTTATTCGTTAGTCTGGCTCTCCATGTAGGCTACTAACTCCACATACTTCCCTCAAATCACTCATTTCCACAGCTCTCACTCTTGACTTCTGTCCCTCCAACAAGCTCAAAGCTTCACTTCCATACATTAGAGCTGGTATCACAATACTGTCATGCAGTAACTTTTTCACTCATGGAAGTTCAAACAGAGGAGTGAGCAGGTGCTGCAAAGCGGAGGGACAGGGAAACAAAGGTTGTGATGTTGCCAGTTTTACTTTTATCTGCATTTTCGCAAAACGTTTTATTTAATAATTCAATATAGATATGCAACAGCATTTGTAGTTCCTTACAAAAATTACTAAAACATATTATTTAAATCAAATATCCACAGCCTGATAAATTATTTGATTTAAATAATATGTTTTAATAATTTTTTTAAGGAATTGCATATGCTACTCTTAATAAATAATGTATTTTTTATTTATTATTATTTACTAATAATAATAACTTAAAAAAATGAAATAAATTATCTCTGTTGGTTTAAGAAATGCTACTACCCTCCATCCCTCCCGCCTCCCTCCAGCAGAACCCTCACGACCTGCCCGAGCCTCCCCAATCCCTTGTTCAGACATACGGGAAGCTCTCAAGACCACGTGTCCCTTGGATTGCGCAGTGTGCAATCCGCAGGACAGGTGTACAAGGCAGGTGCACAATTGAAAATTTAGTTGTGCATGCGCAACTAAATTTGCTCTTGCGCACCTGCCTGGTCATGTGCAAAAGCGCAATATTCCGCATGGTCTCGTGGGGTGCGCAATGTGCAAATGATATTCACTGGAGCACAATGGTGCACAATTGCGCTTTGTGCAAGTATTTGCGCACCTGCCCAGCACTGGTATTCACAACTATTGCACATATTCTCTGATACACACACACACACACACACACACACACACACACACACACACACACACGCCAAACGTATTATGCTAAGTATCGGTTCATAATCACAGTCCATTATATACTTGGGTACGTGCAGTGTAGCCCTTCACTGTCAAATTGCAGTTCATTCACTGCAGTGTTGGCTTTTCATATATTCTTCCTGTTAATTCCAGACGATCTTATTTAGTCAAAAAAATCGAACAGGAAAATTGGATACACTGTACTTCCCATCAACCCACTTACATCGAGGGGTCTCTGCTAAGTTGAACACAATCTTCTAATGGTTATAAGAACAAAATTAGAAAGGCAACCTTGGGCAGAGGGATTTAAGTACTCAGGTCAGCAGAACACAAAACATTATTTTGCAATAAAATAACAATGCTCAGTTTCACACAACAACTTATCAGAATCAAGCATCCTCAAATCAACATGTCAAACCACAGTCAAACACACATCCAGTCAAAGTGGCACTACACTGAAACACACTCAGATTCCCACACTATTACTTTTTGCAATCAGGTATTTTCTGATCAATTGCACAGACAGAATCTTCCATTTTTCACAGTTAGATAAGTCCTGGTTCATTCACACACGGAATACCCCTAAACTTATCGTCATAATCGTCTTAACTTCTTTTCCCACTATTCGTCACAATCAAAAACCTCTGAATCAATCAACCCCCCCCCCATACACACCACACATAGAGAGAGTAATCTTAGTTATCATACTTACTGAAAGCTACATAAGTATTATAAGGCGCAGTTACTCCTACATGCCCACAAGTTTGTGCAGTGTGCCCTATAGCCCCCCAAATCCAAGTACTTTCAACCATCTTACAATAAGAAAAGCTCCACCTTTTTGTCTGTAATGACCGACAATTTTACTCAGCTTGGGAGAGCCCTGTCAAACAGAAAAAAAAAAACAAAACAAAAAACAGATAAACGTTTAATTTGTCCCATCTTTACAAATGGACTTCCATGCGATGATTAAAATTAAGCATCTGGAGGGAATAAGAATAAACCAACTGGCAGGCGTGATCATTAGTGAATGTGTAGTTTAAGATTGTCGTTTTATTGTCGTATAGCCTGGGAAAAAATGAGAATAGATTCTTGTCAAGTGCCCAGTTCATGAATATGGAGTCTAAAGTCAGTTACATTCAGTAATATAAAGCATCCAATTATATAATATGATCTATTCAAATACTGTATACACACACACACACACACACACACACACACACACACACACACACACACACATCCCACAGCAGAAAGACGCAGAAAAGAAAATAAAGTAATGGTTCAATACAGAATGTAAAAAATCAAAAGAAAAAAGAGATTTGTTGTGGAATAGGTACAGAAGACACAATAGTGAAAGGGCATATAATAATTACAAACAGGCAAGAAACGATTATACAAGAATAAGGAGGGAAGACCAAAAACAGTTTGAGGAGGATATCATAAATAAAAGTAGTGATCAACCACAGCTATTTTACAGCTACATCAGAAGCAAAACCAAAGTAAAAGATAAAATACAAACCATTATGGACGATGGAATCGTCTATACACAAGAGAAGGATATTTGTGAAGCACTAAACAAAAATTTCCAATCAGTTTTTACAGAGGAAAAAATTTTTGAGAGGGATTATGTGGAACATGCATGCCCACACATACTACCAGATTTACAAACATTAGAAAAAGATATACAGGAGGAGCTAAGTAAATTAGACAAAGGAAAAGCAAATGGTCCTGATGAAATTTCATGTTGGGTGCTATGTGAATGTGCAAAGGAGTTAAGTAAACCATTATTTTTGATTTTCAAGAAATCCTTGAGTCAAGGTAAACTACCTGATATCTGGAAGAAAGCAAACATTGTTCCCTTATTCAAGAAAAGGAATGGACAAAACCCACTTAACTACCGACCAGTATCACTAACCAGTGTTGTAAGTAAGGTATTAGAAAAGCTTATAAGAAAAGCTTGGGTAAATCATCTAGAAGAACACAATATGATAACAGAAAGACAGTTTGGCTTCAGAAAAGGAAAATCGTGTGTTACTAATCTGTTGAGCTACTATGACAGAGTAACAGACACAATACAAGAAAGAGAAGGATGGGTGGACAGTATCTATTTAGATTTCAAGAAAGCATTTGACACAGTACCACACCAAAGACTTTTATGGAAACTATACCATCAAGGAGGATTTCGAGGCAAACTGTATTGTTTGATGCAAGATTTTCTCATGAAAAGGAAAATGAGAACAGCACTAAGGGGAAATTACTCATCATGGAAAGAAGTGACTAGTGGAGTACCATAGGGTTCAGTGTTGGCACTAATCATGTTTTTAGTGTATATAAATGATATGGAACCTATCTAAATATGTTTGCAGATGATGCAAAAATACATTAAGAAGAATTAAATAAACTTCATGAATGGAGTAATACATGGCAAATGGAATTCAATGTGGACAAGTGTCATGTAATCAAGTTTGGTAAAAGTGGAAAAAGACCTGATTGGGATTATATGTTAGGAAATATAACCCTACACACATCAGAAAGAGAGAAGGACCTAGGTGTGATTGTCAATAACAGACTATCTCCGGCTGACCACATCAGTGAGAAAGTACGGAACATGTATACATTGCTTGCAAATATGAGAACAGCGTTTACATACATAAATGAAGACATGCTAAGATAATAACATCATTTATCTGACAAACCCTGGAGCAAGCATCAGTAGTCTGGAGTCCTCATCTCAAAAAACACATGGACAAGATTGAAAAAGTTCAAAGGGCCTCTACAAGATGGGTACCAAGCTTAAGGGATCTAAGCTATGAAGAAAGACTAAATAAATTGAATCTACCAACACTACAGGAGAGAAGGAAAAGAGGTGACATGATTATGCTATATAAATGCATATCAGGGAAGGAGAAAATAGTCATAAATGATTACTTAACATATGGGGAAGCATCAGCATGAGGACACTGCAAAAAACTGCATAAGAAGAGAGGTGATAAAGACGTGAGGAAATTCAGTTTCCCAAACAGAGCAATTGATCAGTGGAATGCACTACCGAATGAAATAGTGTGTGCCAAAACAATTCACAAATTTAAGGATATGTACGATAAATATGGTTTAAGACACGGGACAGTACGACCTTGACTCGTTCCTGTAAAGATACAATTAGGTAAGTACAATTAGGTAAGTACACACACACACACACACACACACACACGAGAAACTCTCTCTCTCTCTCTCTCTCTCTCATCTCACGCAAAGAGCAGACAAATTTATTCAACTTAGGAAAGACCTCGCCGTGCTTATAACTCTGTGTAAGGGAAAACGCATATACCGGGATCCACGAAATGATTCTGCTGAAATGTGAGAAGGTCATGCCTTACAACGAATAACATCCCTCTGCTTTATTCATCCCTGTCCTCTCCCGCCTACTACAGGCGAGTTCGAACCCTGGCTAGAGAGGGAACAATATAAGGATTAAAATATCGTTAAAAGCTGAATACTGGTCTGTCATAAGATACGCCAACATGCCGCAAAAACACCCCGCGAATACCAATACACCAGGCCTACTGTATATAAAATGCTTGGTGTTAGCACTGGAGTGGCGTCGTGTGGAAGAATGTATCACACAGGAGGACTGCTGAATCTTAGTGCGCGTCCACATTTGAGCTCTCGAACATATGTTGGCAACGCGGCTGGCAACATATTCGAGAACATGTTTGCAGCAGTATTTGGACAGATGTATGCAAACATGTTTCCGTACAGCTTCGAATAATGGCAGCAGAGGCAATGGGATAAGTGTGTCCATACCCGGCAGCTGAGAATTCATCATGATGTTGCCAACGTGATCTGGTCGTTGCCGTTCCCATGTTTGTGGTGTGTTCCTTACTGTGTTGCTTACATGTTGCCAGCATTTGTTCGAGCACACGCATGGACGCGACCTTAAGGAACGAGATTTGCAGCCTTTGCTCAGGAGTCAGATAAAATGAAAAATCTGCCTCAGCCCTTCAAACCCACAACCCATTCACTCCAAACCCACATTAGTTCAACCCTTCAACCATGTAAAAGTAAGAGCATACAAGATATTGATAATAATAAAGCCATTTGTGCCGACGCTACTCATCCCCTGTCCACCTGTCCATCACTGACCCTGTCAGCCTGCTCCAGTCTGCCCGGAACCGCCCGTCTCGTTCCTGTCAGTTCCAGCCCAGACAAAAGGGCACTGTGACTGCAGGGACATGGTATATGGGCGGTCGCATGTTTTGGATGCCACAGTCAGGGGAAAGCGGGGAGGGGGATCTTTGACTGTATGGGAAGGGTTACGAGTGTGAAGTGTGTGTGTGTGTGTGTGTGTGTGTGTGTGTGTGTGTGTTCTTACCTTACCTACCTTACCTAATTGTATCTTTACAGGAATGAGTCAAGCTCGTACTGTCCCGTGTCTTAAACCATATTTATCGTACATATCCTTAAATTTGTGAATTGTTTTGGCACACACTATTTCATTCGGTAGTGCATTCCATTGATCAATTGCTCTGTTTGGGAAACTGAATTTCCTTACGTCTTTATCACCTCTCTTCTTATGCAGTTTTTTGCAGTGTCCTCTTGCTGATGCTTCTCCATATGTTAAGTAATCATTTATGTCTATTTTCTCCTTCCCTGATATGCACTTATATAGCATTATCATGTCACCTCTTTTCCTTCTCTCCTGTAGTGTTGGTAGATTCAGTTTATTTAGTCTTTCTTCGTAGCTTAGGTCCCTTAAGCTTGGTATCCATCTTGTAGCGGCCCTTTAAACTTTTTCAATCTTGTCTATGTGCTTTTTGAGATGAGGACTCCAGACTACTGATGCATATTCCAGGGTTGGTCTAATGAATGATGTTATTATCCTTCTTAACATGTCTTCACATATGTATGTGAACGCTATTCTCATATTTGCAAGCAGTGTATACATGTGTGTGTGTGTGTGTGTGTGTGTGTGTGTGTGTGTGTGTGTGTGTGTGTGTGTGTGTGTGTGTGTGTGTGTGTGTGTGTGTGTGTGTGAGGAAGAAAGAACAGAAGAACGGGAAGGAAGAATAGAAAATTGGATAAAGAAAGAGCGAACGAGACAAAAGAAAGTAGAAAAAGAGAGGAAGAGCGAATTAGGAGTAAAGCAGGGAAAGAGAGGTCAAGAGAAGAAGAAAGACAGTGTAGTTAAAAAATGATAAGGGTAGAAATAAGTACAAACGTCAGGAAGAAGTGGGGAGAGTGAATGAGAGACAGAAGGGAAAAAGACAGGAAAAGAGATAACGATAGATAAAAGGGAGATGATGGCAGGGTAAAAGAGAGAGAGGAGGAGGAGGAGGAGGAGGAACGATAGAGATGAAAAGGAGAGAAAGGAAGTAAGGGTGAACAAGAGACAACATGATACTAGGAAAATGGCAAGTTGGAACTAAAGTAGGGAAGGGAATGAAGAGAGGATGAAAGAAGAAAATGTGAGAGGAAGAAGAGGATGAACACAGGAGAAAGCGAAGTTCAATAGAGATGATACAATTGTGGTTGAGAGAATGTAAGAACGATTGAGAGGAGAAAGGGTGAACGATAGGTGAATGGAGGAGGAAGTATGAAGACAGAGGGATAGAATGAAATGAGGGGAGGAAAAGACGAACAAGAGGAGGAAAGAAAAGGATGAGAGGGTGAGGGAAAGAAGGAAGAAAGGTTAAGAGGAAAGTGTCACCAAGAGAAGGGAGAGGAAGAGTCAAAGAGAGAGGGAAGGAAAATAGAAACAGAGAAGGAGAAGAGAACTATGGAAAAATAGGGCGAGTTAGAAGTTTGGAAAGAATTTGCGATAAAAAGGAAATATCATATCTGGTCATCACGGTACTCACATGGTCAGAATGGTGGCAAGAGAGAGGGCTCACTACTCCCTTGCCTTCCACTTACTATCGCGACTCCAGCCCTTGTCCATCCTCTTCTTCTTGTGTTTTGTATTCTTTGGGCCTGATAGGAATGTCTATCGTGTTTTCCTATTCACTGTCCCTTATTTTTCCCTTTTACACATAATTTGACTCCAGCTTGAGTCCAACTCCTGGTCATTCTCCTGCACTGATGTTCTGTGTTTCTTTTTCACTATGACACGTGTAGTATGCTTTCCTGTACGATTCCAGTAATATTCCTTTCCACATGCCAAGAAATATCCTAACTGCTGCTCCTCGTTCTTCGATGGTCTGTATTTTAATTATGCTGGGAATAATCTAGCATGCTTCTCAGGACATATTCCCTTATTTTTTCAATTCTGCTAACTTCATTTCAAGCCAACCTCAACTCCTGGCTATCCTTTTTTCCTGTGATGCTATATTTCTCCTGCAGGAAAAAGGTTCGACATTCTTTCTTATACATTTCCCCTAACTTTCTAATCCACTCTACAAATACTGGACACAGTGTACAATCTGTTCCCCGAAGTTTAACCACTTTTTTACAGCCATATTCTCTATTTTTCTTCTCGTTTTATCTTGGCAAAATAATTTACCAGGAAAGTTTGTGCAAAATGTAGGAGACACATATTTCACTATAGTCAGTTTCAGGGAATCTGACACATCGATTTTGCCAACTGGACAGGTGGAATTGGTAACAATGCACGATGATCTAGGGAGGTGATTGGTCAGTATCTGTCGTGTTTGAATGTGCTTCAAAAACAACCAAGGTCCTCATTTGTTTGTAAGATGGTGGATTATACAGATACAAATTAATGCAATGATATCTTTAACCCACCGCATGCCAGTGCTGTTTTAAAATGGTCTAATATAATGCCGCGGCCAGTGCCAGTGCCGTTTTAAAACAGTTTAAAATAAAAAACTTCACTGTGACCGCATTTTTTCAAGATTCACCGGTAAAAATTGGCAGGCATGTAAGGTAACTGTTCCTCTACCATCCCCCAGGCTGTCAATGCCTCATTCTGCCTGTGTGCGTCACCCAGTGCTGTACCTAGTGAAGGCATTTTGTAAATATTTTCATGTAAGTGTAAGTTGTAAATATTTTCTTGTAAGTGTAAGGGCTATATAGTGAAGTCAAGTTGTAAATACCTTCTTGTAAGTGCCAGGACTGTACATAATGAAGTCAGGTTGTACCTATCTTCAAGTAAGTGTAAGATAATGCATTCACAGTGAGAAAGACATGCAAATTGTGATAGATGCTGAAGTAATTAGCAATCAGAAAAGTGTACTGAACATTGCTATAACTTCCCAGCATAAACACCTGAGTATACCTTACATAGAAAACGGCTTTCTCTAACGTACGTGGTGAGCGTGAGAGAGCAGCTATACCTGTACATGAGTATGCAGGACTCAATATAACTCATTTCCGAACTTCGATGAGCATTTTAATGGCAAAATTCTTTGTTTCCACATCAAAATCTATCATTTTAGCCAAAAAAAAAAAAGGTCAAAAAATGGCCAGCACTGGGGTGACCCATAGGGCTAAAAATAGCCGGCACGCGGTGGGTTAATGATAAATATGTGCCTTTTAACTTATTGAGATAAACCTGAACGACACTGATAACAAAAATAAGTAAAGTCGGAAATGGACGCAGACAGACAAGTCAGCGACTGATTTGTTTAATTTCATTATGTTTGCTTTTGCTCACACTGCATGTGGTTTTATTATAGCAGCATAGTTCAACTGTTATTTTCTCACGGGGTTTGCTTTTATCTTACTTTCTTCCACCATTAACAAAAATTCAGTTCATTCTACAGTGATGTAATCCATTACTTTCCCGGCTCATCTCTCTCGAGGGACATAGATACATCATGCTTGAGGAGAGGGTGCATGGTGGCCAGGGATAGGGCATCCATCTCTCTGTCTGTATGTCAGTCTCTTATGATTCTTATGATAATGTTCAGGAAAATCAAACACCAAACTTATTAATGTAAGAAATAATTTTACTGAGTCTGACTATGAATACAAATAAATGCAGATTTTTAAAGCTACTGTTGCCTATGAACGTAATGAAACTGAGTATGTACACTATAAACGAGTATATTGAGAATAGCATGTGTTGGTCCCAGTGAGGTGTGTGTGTGTGTGTGTGTGTGTGTGTGCGCTTACACAAATCATAATTATTAGAATATAAACTAAGTGTATCTAGGGTAAGGTTGCATAATAGCAGATGAGGTAATGATGGGCATGGTGCAGACTGTACTGTAGACTGTTACACTGTGTAGTAGTGGTGGGAAAAACATTCGAGCCTTCACAGGACCTCGGGACCATCTTGCTATGTACAGTACGTCTGAATTCTCGCCACAGTTGCTAAGTGAGTTCGTATGCATCCAGTTGAGACTATACTTAGTTTTGTTATCAGTGTCGTTCATGTTTATCTCTAATAATTTAAAAGGCACATTTTTATCATTACAGATATCACTGCCTTCATTTGTATCTGTATAATCCGGTATCTTACAAATAAATTAGGGCCTTGGTTGGAATACAAAGTCAGTTTGATGCACGTCAAACCACTGAGTTCTATAATATGGAGAGGCTTTTTTATGGCTAACACAGCATAACTGATGTAGACACCACCAGGGCGACGCTGGTGTAGAGGCAACCATGTTACACCTCGCCTATGCCCACGGTTTTTGAACTGAGGTGTTCGTTGGGTTTTGTAAAACAGCCAATGATTCCGTAATATACTGTATAGTGCCTTGGTCAGCTGTGCAGCTTCTGTATGCAAAAATGGACACAGGAATTCATCAAAGAGAGATGGCATTACATTTCACAAGTAAGAAATATATCTTGTTGTTAATTCTATAAGATTATTGCCCCCTGGGGTGGGGTGGGAAGACTCTTCCCCAGTATCCCTGCATGAATAAGCCCACTAAAACGGGCCCATTTATCTCCGGCCTTTCTCTCCATGTTCTCTTCTCTTCTGTTTAACACTCTCTTGTAGATATTTCCATGTTTCTTCCGGCCTTTATCAGCCTGGACATTCGGTTTCATGACATGGATAATGCCATAAAGGGTAAGTTCTGCACTGCAGCAACCTATGGCATTGTTTTATGCTCATTGATTAAATGTACCCAATATAATTCGTTGACCTAAGCAGCAAGAAAATCATAATCCATATATGTTTTCGTATTATAAGCAAAAAGTGTCTCTTTATTAATAATCACTGCTTAGTGGAAATAAAGTATTTGAATTTGAATTTGAGTGTCGGTGTTTCAACAAGGCCCCCAAAATCACATGCCTGTGGCGGAGATAGCCTCTCCATATTATTGAGCTCAGTGGTTCAAACACAATGGAAATCGATTAATCACTGCCTGAGAGCATCAAGCAGTGTTACCAAATCCACCTGTCCTCAGCTGGCAAATTTAGTGCGTCAGACTCCCTGGAACTGACTATAGTAAAGACTTGTCCTAAACTTAACCCCTTTGCACATGGACAAGTTTCATAAGTTTTTGTTCTACGACGCGCGGGCTTTTCTCCCCTCCTCCCCCGCCGCCGCGCGCTCCAGAAATGTGTATTCTCGGCTTATTAGCACCACCCAAACATATTTATTTTGCCACAAAACCAACATATTCCTATTCACTGATGTTTGTTCTACATGATAAGCAAAAAAAACACACACACACTATATGTATGTTAGGGCCCTCGGAATAAACATTCGGGATCATAGATTTCACATCCCAACATCATAAGTCGAATGTTTACTAATCAATCTGTACATGTTATACGTCATTCGAAAGAGAATTTTATTAGCTTTCGAATGGAGGGGGGTCCCAGTTTGATATGAGATATGGTCTTCGAGTAATAAGCGAAAAAGTAAGACCCATTTTCGACAGAAGCAACTTCTTATTCGGGGAGGGTTTGCGAAGAACTTTTCTTAGCACCGTTATGTTTTCATTTCATCATCCTATGCACAATTTCATATCAGTAAAGAACGGTGATCCTAGGCCTCATAGTTTTAGAGAAAAATGCAAAAAACTGTGACTATTTTACTGCCCGCTGACCCGCCGTCAGCTGCACTCACATTATTTACCCGTAGCGTGCTAACACTTTTATGCTTGCTAGCTATGCTTTCTTCTGTTTTATACCAACAACTATTTTATATAATTACTTCTGTTTTGTTTTTAGTCCTCTCAGAAACCACACATAAACACTAATCCTGTTGCTAGCAACTGAAACTGAAGCTGTACTTATTTCCTGTCATTTGTGTTAGGTAAAAAGCAATATATATGTATATGTAAATATACTGACTTAAACAGAGGTAAATAGATAAATAAAAAAGAATATCACATACTTCTTCAGTGGCAATGATCTTCCTGCAGGACCAGCTCGGTTGGGAGGTGAGGAGTTTTGTACTGTGTGTGTGTGTGTGTGTGTGTGTGTGTGTGTGTGTGTGTGTGTGTGTGTGTGTGTGTCTGCTCCACTAGTGAAGGTATCGCTCGGTATGGGACCGGTCGAAACAATCACCCATGCAAAGTGGCACATCACATACAGGACACATGTTCCTTGTGTCCTTCCTCATCCCCAACTTGAAGCACAAGGTACACCTGAGCCTCTTCTTGTCAGGGATCCTCACCCGGTGGTGGCCCAGAGTGCGATCCAACCTCACGTCGTTGTCAATCACCCGGTGACGCTTGCTTGGATACCCTTATGCTCTGTGATCCTGTCATGCGGGAGCTGCAGGCCCAGGCATGGGTTCTCCCAATGGACCAGCAACTGGAGGTGGTGGTGGTTCTGTCAAGCCTGATGGGCCTCCTGCAGGTGGTGCTGGTGGTGATGGTGGAACCTGTGATGGCCCTGCTTCTGGTGGTGCTGGTATGCGGTTTCCTGCAGGCTGTGCTCATGCTGGTGGTGGCTGGGCCCATCCTGGGGCTGGTGGTTGTGCCTGCTGGGTGCCAGGTGATGCAGGTGCTTGCCGCTGGGTATGTAGGTCTGGGGCATGGTGGAGTTTGTGTCCAGATGCGGGTCAGTCCTCTTCATGGAAATGTAGAAGATCGTAGATGATCTGCTACACAAGTTCCAGGAGAGTTATTTGTGCGCATCTGTACTTCTTATACAAGGCAAACATGTTGAACAGTGCCATTTGGATGATGTAGAATGTGATCTTCTTCATCCACTTGACAGTTCGGCATTGGATGGGGTAGTACTGGACCATCTGATCGAAATGATCCACCCCACCCATATACCTGTTGTACTCCTCCACAACGACGGGCTTGTGAACGACCCTCTCCACGTAGGTTGTCCACCCGTCATTACCCAGTACCTTCCCTTGAACCCTCTTCAGAATGGTGTCTGCGTTGTGGAAGGTGGATACCATGTTCACAATGCGCTTGTCCCTCCACAGTAGGACTAGCACAATGTCCTTGTGCCTGTATGCCATGCCCCCCTTGGGCAGGCTCTTAGCCCTGGCGATGGCCTGCAGCTGGCGTGGCTCTCCTCTAGGCAGCTGTAGGGTCCCACACACGTAAAATCCTCCAGTGAAGAGTTGTTCGCACAGGGCTACAAAAATGTAAGAGTTGTCCATGAATAACTTATAGCCCTGGTCCTTCAATGGTTCCACGAGGCCCAACACAGTGTTCTGGAGGGTACGCTGCACCTCCATGTAGACCTCAAGGTTCCGGATGTAGCCCGAGGATGACTCAGCCAGCATGCACAGTAGTTACCTCCACTTCTAACAAGTACAGCGGGAGGAGCGTTTGTTGAAATGCGGCACCACTGTGTTTGTCTACATCATAGTAATAATAAGTGAATGACCAGACCAGGCAGAGCTTCCCCTTCACTACAGTATCTAGTACCCACAGAAACAATATTCTATCAAGTCATAATCTGTCGGCAAATACAAGTCTTTGTCACATAAGTATAATGGAAGGTGAAGAGAATAACAAACAGTAATGCCATTGGATCCCATTGTTTCTCTGACAGAACACTGTGAGGCTAGGTGGAATGGAGGAGATGAGGGACAGGCAGTGGGGGAACATGTGTCGAAACTATGTCGTGTTTCGTTTAGAATGATGAAGGGTGTGATTATATAGATGTTCTGAGGTGATCTGTAACTCCGTATGCAATAACGTGTTTTGGATGAATTTTGGAGTCTTAATGTTCGTCATACAATGTGGCGAAGAACTGTAGTTAAGTACAAATGTTAGAAGATATGATGTCCGGGGTCTCGAAATGTGGTTCACCTGAGTCCAGTGAGTGTGCAACTCAACTGCTGTAACATTTTTGTGGCTGAACCAGGGTGGCCATAAATGATTCATGATTAAACATGTGACATAACGGTCATGCCATGTTGTGCATCATCCACTCTGTTTTATTGTGAGTAAAAACAATCATTATATTCGCAAACCATGGTATAAGTAGATGTCCTGTTGCGTAGGATTATTGCTACTTTGAGTGCTGGACAGCTATTGGCTTGTTGTGCGAAAATGTTGTGCAGTCATCATACTGATTGATCACGAGGAGGATATGAGATACCTGTATTTGCATAATGAATGCATATCTTGTATTATGATTTTGAAATAACGGTGTTATGGATGTTCAGTCCACAAACGATGTCACTTTCTTCGAGGTGCTATTTCATTAGTCTGGATAGCTGTGACACGACATCCACAAACATTGATCATCGTTTATTATATTCTCTTTAAAACATTCATACATTAGTTTGCATACAAGTATTACACATTCAGGCCTTCTTTAGCTCCAGACACAGGATACTACTTAATCGTGTGTCTACACTCACACTGTGCATCCAGAGGGAGCAACATTTCCTTTACCATGCATGTCTGTACGTTGTCTGCCATTATAACACAAGGATTTAGTATGTGGTCACGGCTACACAAAATATATCGGTGGCCTGGTGCTGCTAGAAGAGTGTTAAACTGCGTATAGTCTACGTATATTTGTGCAGGGAGTGTGGTAATACACTTCACCGACTTATTCACACTCCTGCCAAGATAGCAGCCAAAGTCGCGGTTTTGGTGACAACACTGACCATTGAACACTTTCACCTCCCGACAGTCTGAATGAGATCCTGTTTTCAGCTAACAGGAACATTAAGTAATACAATGAACAATGCATTTTTAAGCATCTAACAGGAATGGGATAACAGGGACGGAAAGAAATCGTCTGTCGGTTAAAGAATATAACACCCGAATGTGTCCATGCTAAGAATCGAGTGTCGAGCTACTTGTTAACCTTTTAACTGAAAAGAGTTACCAAAGACGAAATAAAACTACTTAGTGTTGGTCAAAAAATTACAGGCCACCCGAATTTGAGAAATATCATGACAAAAGTAAGCGTACGCCGAAACGCCCGCTAGTTCCTTGGATCCTTTTTGCTGCTGATTAGGTTATGAATCTGTTAACAGTCTTTCAAGTGGTATCTAATAAACATTACAAGAATTAAAGCAGTATCTGCTTAGCAAGGCACAGTCTTGTTTATTCCAAAATAATAACTCCCTGACCCCAACGAATTTATTTTGCAATATGTTCTTGTCACAATTGAAACATTTTATATGTTATATGAAACTGCACTCTTACTGAACGGTTAAGTGAGGGGTGATGTTAACCCTTTCAATTTGATAAGCCTCTCCTTAATTCACTGGTTCTCAGGCATAAGTAGTAAATCAGAGTTTGTCTGTGAAATCACACTTACAGTAGAGTCCTCTTGCCATTTTCCGCATCATACTTATGTGAATCTAGTTTCTCTACCCTTCTACACATAAAAAGTAAAAGCCGAAACCGGTTGGATGTGGACTCAGGTAAAAGACGTGCATTATCAGTGACTCAATCTCGAATCAGCCGAGTGACCGAAAGCAGACAGTGACATCCATCCCACTGGTATGCAAAAACTATATACCGGTATATACTGATTGATAGAAGTAAGCATTTAAAAAAAATGGAGAGTCCCGAAAGTTTTTTTTTTTTAAATCATTATTTGTATGGGAATTGAGAGAAAACTGAAGGGGGCCCACGAGGTTGTTAAGAGTCTCAAAAGTGAGGAATGGAGTGAAAATGTTTGAGAAACACTGCCTTAGTTAAATAAAATCGGCTGGTGTAACATATATATATATATATACAGTATATATATATATATATATATATAAATATATATATATATATATATATATATATATATATATATATATATATATATATATATATATATATATATATATATATATAAAAGACATTCCTGGTGTGAAGGGACTAAAAAAGAATTCACCATCAACCCACATTATACCCTAGCAATCCATATTATAGAAATACAGAGATGGCACTGACCACAAAAATTACAATGTCCAGGAAGGCGACTAAATTAGTCCTTTGACGGCCAGGGGTTTCTCTCATTTCACTAAAACTGTCAGTGACGACTTGCCATACAACTGCCAGTGTAATTCGAGAGCTTCAGAGAGGCTACTGTTGTTATCTTTATCCCAATCACTGCGATGACGTCTTTTTATACTGCACTATGAATTTAAAACATCCAATGATTCCCTCACACTAAACTTATGATAAGGGGTTTAATGAATGCTATGCAACAACTATCCAGCTCAAAATATCTACAAACTGTAAATATAAAGAATAAACTATGAAATCCTTGTAGCGAAGGGGTTTATTGGATGCGTCAGAGCCTTCGCCTCCCGAGAGGTTAATCAACGTTGTTTACATCTTACATCTTATTTTAGTTATGAACCTTAAATAAACCTGACTCCACACAAACCCAAACAAACTTGAGTCTCTCTCTCTCTCTCTCTCTCTCTCTCTCTCTCTCTCAGCTTTGAAAGACACCAATAAATTCCCCCTAAAAGGTTATCTACGTCAGACATCTTTGGAGCCACCAAGATAGTTCTTAATTCCCATAGCAAACATACTCACCGATATATACGAGGGCGAGGGGACAATGGCAAGTCAAATAATGCAACAGAGACAAGCAGTTGAGGGAAACAGACTGGAAGCTTTTGATATTAAAGAAATATCCGAGGGGCGAGAAGGGGAAAAATCAGGACAGGAGATGGTCACAAGGAGAGAAGGGAAGAAGAAAGATACTGCAGATATGAAGAAACTGATCGATATATACATACATACATACATGCATACATACACTGTACACATACATTCATAAATACATAAATGTATAGGTAAGTACATTCATAGATAGAGACAGACAAATAGATCGACAGATAGATAGATAGGCTACTTGGATAGGTAAAAGGATAAATCGACATGCCGACAGAAAACCGACAGGCACACAAACACGCACACACACACACACACACACACACACACACACATATATATATATATATATATATATATATATATATATATATATATATATATGGAGCCTCTGTGGTACAGAGGTAAAGTGTGTGTTTTCGTACACTGAAGAACGAAGGTTCGCTCCTCGCTAGGGTAATAAACTTTGGGAGCGTTCTTCTGGCCACGTACTGCTTGGTAGGCATAAGGGGTGCTATGGTTGAACCTCTGTCGCATACTATAAAGTATGCTTGCACCCAGTCGGCTTGCGCGGGCCGATTACACTTGGTTCATAGACTAGACACACATCCAAAGCCACTCCAACCCAACAGTTACACTTACAAGCACTTCTCACCCAACATACAATCTACCAGACAGCCTAAGTCACTTGGTAGATATGCATAGGCTGTATCGTCCCCACTTCGGTCGGGGTAGGCCGGTCCTGCAGTGGACACTCAAATGGCTGATGATATATATATATATATATATATATATATATATATATATATATATATATATATATATATATATATATATATATATATATATATATATATATATATATATAGCTAGGAAAGCTCATAGGTCCCTGCTCGGAGGTTCCCTTCTTTATCAGATTCTGAAAATGCCCAGTTTCGTCCCATATTGAGAGCACTGGGTGCCAATGGGTTAATGAAGCTGATAGATTTGTCAGTGTTTAACCCACTGGGTCCTGGAAGTCCTGCACCAGGGATTTTGCTGGATGGGCGCTAGGTGTACTGCCCTCCGCCTGTCGGCTCATAGTCGCGAAGCTCATAGGTCCCTACCCGGAGGTTCCCTTCTTTATCAAATTCTGATAATGCCCAGTTTTATCCCATATTGAGGACAGTGGGTACCAATGGGATATATATATATATATATATATATATATATATATATATATATATATATATGTGTGTGTGTGTGTGTGTGTGTGTGTGTGTGTGCCTCAGTGGTAGAGTATGCGTTTTGTACCCTGGTGAACCAGGGTTCGCGCCCCGCCAGGGTAATAAACTTTGGGAGTGTTCACACAGCCACGTACTGCGTTGGCGGACACAAGGGGTGCTGTGGTTGAACCAGTGTCGCTCACTATAAAGTATGCTTGCTCCCAGTCGGCTTGGGCGGGCTGATTACACTTAGTTCACAGACTACACACACATCCAAAACCACTACAACACTACAATTACACTTACAAGCACTTCTCACCCAATATACAATCTCTACCAGACAGCCTAAGCCACTTGGTAGAGATACATTGGCTGTATCGTCCCCACTTCGGTCAGGATAGGCCGGTCCTCTGGAATGGTTACTCAAATGGCTGATGATGATATATATGTATATATGCATAACTTAACACTACCACATTTGTCTCCCCGCATTTCGCACTACCACGTATCTCTCTGCCACACTTTACACCTCGCAAACACACATAACATTGCCATATTACTGAATTATACTTCACACTGGCACACCTTTCTCTTCCACACTACACACTGCAATATTTTGTATGTACTTCATATCATCACATCTCACACTGAACATGCATGCACGAACGTACACACCCACACACCCACACCCACATCTACTCGCACACACACACACACACACACACACACACACACACACACACACACACACACACACATTTCCACATAATACACATTGCAACAATTCACATACTCCTTACTCTCTCTCAACTTCCATCACCTAAAGCACAGACTTTTTTTTTTTTTTAATATATTGTGTATGTATTACAAGAAAAACTCTGGCAGTAATAAGATGAAGAATGGGGACAAGAAGGCCAAGCGTTCACAGAAAGATAATACTGATTGTTTGGGGTAAGGTATCTCAGTGAACAAATAAATAAATAAATATTGATAGATAGTAAAAGGCAACCCGCATGGCACACAGAACAAAAACTATGATGAATAAGGCAGACATTTGTTTTGGTTGGTAGGGGAATTTGCATAGACATCAGGGCCGATGAGGTAGAGTAGGCGAGGAGAAGGGGAGGGAGAGCAAGAGCAAGATCTAGAGGGAAGGGGAAGCGGAAAGGGAAAGGGAAGAAGAGAGGGAGAACAGCCGCACACACTCACAGGGTACAGGAGGGTCCAGTATAGGTTATTTAATATGCTACTCTTGTGTTATTCAGACAACCCTCTATTACTAAATACCAATAATCGTAGCCATAAACTTTTAAGCCTCTACATGTCAATTGAAGGCTAAAAAAAAAAAAGACTGGGACTAGCAAGCATTAAATGGTTAATGATTCTCATGGGTTCAATCTGTTAATTACTGGAAAATGTTTGAATCATTAAACGGAAAGAGGTCACTCCTAAGACGTAAATTATCATCTGAGAGCAGGAAGAACAAACATTTAAGATTTTCCAGTGACGGAAGAAATTAAATTGCATGTGAATTACAAATTTCACGTTTCCATTCCTCAATGCATGTTCTGTTCTCGGATCATAAAAAAATTTAGTTTTTTTTAAACTTAATTTTATTATTGGCAACTCACAATGCTCTGGCTTCAAGCATCTAACAGGAATGGGATAACAGGGACGGAAAGAAATCGTCTGTCGGTTAAAGAATATAACACCCGAATGTGTCCATGCTAAGAATCGAGTGTCGAGCTACTTGTTAACCATTTAACCGACAAGAATTACCCAAGGCGAAATAAAACTACTTAGTGTTGGTCAAAAAATTACAGGTCACCCGAATTTGAGAAAAAAACATGACAAAAGTAAGCGTACAGCAAAACGCCCGCTAGTTCCTTGGATCCTTTTTGCTGCTGATTAGGTTATGAATCTGCTAACAGTCTTTCAAGTGGTATCTAATAAACATTACAAGAAATAAAGCAGTATCTGCATAGGAAGACACAGTCTTGTTTATTCCAAAGTAGACTCCCTGACCCCGAAAAATTTATTTTGCAGTATGTTCTTGTCACAATTGAAACATTTTATATTATATAAGAAACTGCACTCCTACTGAACGGTTAACCCTCTCAGGCACGGTCACGCGATTCGCGTGACATCGGCTTGCATTCTGCCAGGCACAGTCACGCGAATCGCGTCGTTAAGGCCCAAAAATATTCGTCAGAAAAAAACTTATAGGCCGATTTGCGTGATTTTTCGGCGCGTCTTAGGGTAGCCAAGGCCTACTCGAGGTAAGTCATTGGCAACGCTGTGTCGCTTCATCTCCCGCACCCCGCTCCCTCCAACCTCAGTCATTGTCCAGCAGCCAGGCGGTGAGGGTGACAGCTCGTGGTTCCCTTTAAATCCTCCATTATTTTCCCCCTCCTGCCCGAAGCAAAGGCCCCTATTGACTCAGTGTGATAATACATTGTATGTGAACATAGTGACGTGGGGATATTGTCGATGGAACATATATCTATGTGTTGAAAAGGAATAATGGCGGTTAGGAATCGTTGTGCCTTTGAGAAAGAGTCATATTCAGTGTAGCGGAGGTTTTGGCACTCCCTGCCCCCACTAGGCCGTGGCGCGTGGGCTGACGGCGGTATGTCATGTGCAGCCAAGGCCTCAATGATATAGTTTGTGAAAGTTACAGTGGATGGCATGGTGAAATTTTATGGAGGAAGCAAGTGTTATGGATGGCGCTGGTGGCCACACGCGCCGGAAGTCGGGAGAGGAGAATTGTAGCTAGGCAAGTGTTTATGGCTTGAATTATGGGTATTCTTATCGTGTAAATGCAGTACAGAAATTGTATCAAATATATGTAAAGCATGTTGTAAATGCGTATGGAATTATGAGATATGCATAAAACATGCTACTACGAGTTTCCGTGAACGCAGTGTGTTGTGTGCCAAATTAGAA